>NW_025726159.1:2967500-3289755 GCF_021461395.2 Schistocerca americana | reverse complement strand
CAAGAACAACTACTATCTACTTAGCTCACCAATAACGCAAACACTAAGTAAGTCTTCATCTTACACATTATTTTCACTGGCACTAGTGACATGACTGTCCGCGTTCAAAGCTAGCGAGTGACATCGTTCTTCCAGCCCCACTCTCAGTATAACTATCAGGTCACGAGCGGGAACCGTCTCAATTCTGATTGGCTGACCATACTGACGGCGAATTAGAATACTCGCTCATAACCATACTCGCTCCAAAACAGGTCTGCACCAGTCCTTAAACACAGATGAATTTGCGTCAATCTGACACACAAATATTATAGTAATGTTTAATAAACGAAAACGAAAAGTCAATAATTCTGGAAATATTCTTTAGATACAGATTTTTCTCCATCTGACTTTCGGGCTGCTTTGTTACAATAGCAGTCACACCTAGACATACGTCATCAGCAAAGTGGGTAAATCACCTACGATCATTTTCCCATGACAGGCTTGTGGAACTCTTGCCTCTTGCAGGTTACTTAAGACGGTACATAATACAATATTGAAATGTAACGAATGTCTTACTCACAGGCTCACATAACACATAATAAAATAAATACTGATTTTATTAGTTCTTTCTGAAGTTATTCTACATTTCATACTACGAAAATTGTAAGGTATTTGAAATTTTTTTAATTAAATTTCAGTTAAATAATTCTATACTCTGATACTTCAGGTGAGTATTTCAATTAACAACCAAAAACAAGTCATAAATGTTCCCAGGTGAATTTCCTTTCTTGAGTGTAGTTTTTCTAATTTTAAAGTAAATTTTCCTATTTCCGAAAATATGCCCATTACAAAGCTCAGATTTTCACACCACCTTTCTATTAATAACAAAGTGCAGTTCTACAAATTATGAAAGCGATTAAACGAAAAGTACTATCCTTTATTTAGATTGTTATAGTTGGTGAACGTATGCATCCAGTAAGAGACATTGAATAACTTTCCCCACGGCAGGCAGTGACAGATGCACGTGTGTCTCCCGGGTAGGCCGCTAGATGTCAGCCCCCCAAGTTACATACAGTAAGCTATCCTAAAACAAACATTCGCTCGGAGGAACTTGTGATGCTACAAAAGGACTTTGATTGTTTGCATGTCGCCCATCGCTTGCGACACCACTGTAAATTCAAAGTTGATTGTTGTCTATCTTCTTTATTGTAATAGAAACTATTAATGTGATTTGATTGAATTGATGTGTAGCACTCCGAGAACGCAGCACCCTTTAGACACCCTATACGAGACGGATGGGCATGACCCCACATTTAGCAAAAAAACAAAGAGAAATGAGATATTAAATTTTAACTGTGAAGCTTAAATTCTGAAAAAAGTGTCCACTACATGGTTCCTGTACTCTGTATCAATCACCGCCCATGTGATGGTGTATTTTTTATAGTGCAGACGCCAATAAAGACGAATAGGAGTCCAGACAGCGTTCATGTTACCTCCTCATTAGCAGTAGTGTTGAACTACACATGATGAATGTTAAAGGAAAGCGCTTTTATAAACTGGAAGTGTGCATCTTTCAATTCGTAACTCAGAACTCAACTTGTGACGTCAGATTACCACTGCTGGTACACAGGTTCGCCAGTGAGTAGCAATATGTGAATGTCAATCGGAGTATGAGATGTCCGCGTGGTTTACGGCGCCATGTCATGGATTGCGCGGTCCCTCCCGCCGAAGGTTCGAGTTCTCCCTTGGGCATGGGTGTGTGTGTTATTCTTAGCATAAGTTAGTTTAAGATAGTAGGGACCGATGACCTCAGCAGTTTGGTCCCATAGAAATCCACACACATTTGAACATTTGGTGTATGAGATGCGTCATACCTGTCCAGCATCTTCCTCTCTGCATATTCCATGACATCACAAATATAGTCCCACTCGTACCACGAATAGTGAACTAAACCACCAAAGCATTGTGCGTTTTGCACTTCTGTTGCCTACGTCAAAGTTACGATCCGTTGACAGATCCTCATTAACGGGTTCAGATCCACTCGCTGTCAGGTTGTGTAGCGAAAAGCAGTCCTCTTGTGGGGCTTGCCCGTGGCTCGGTGAGCTGTGGTGGTTTCGGCTGCAGCTGTGGCGTTGAATAGTTGAATATGACCAGGTCCGACAGGTTTAAAGACATCCTGTGGACAATGAATGCGTTTGTGGTACATCGAGGAAAACCTGCGTGTCCAGGTCCAGCAGTTCGGACGGAAAACCTTGCAAAAAGACAGCGGTTACTGAGTGCTGTTGATTATTACCTATCTCCAACGCAACTTATACCGTGACTGATATCTCTCATGTATTGCATTTGCTACGTCAAGTGCCTAGAAACGACGTTCTAATTTCTAAATATGAAGCCATCTATAAACACTATGATGTGAAGGGCGATATCAAATTGATGGACTGCCACCCAAATGAATGCATTGTGCAGGATGCAGAAAAGAAGAACGACAACAGAAAAGTTACTGTTACTCTTGTCTTTCCTTTTTCTGTTCGTAAATATGTGTGTGATCTGCGTACGTCATATCTGTTTGTCATGTTAACAGCGCCACCGCTGAGCTGTATATAAATATCGTATTATACTGACTGAGCTATGATGAACACGCACAGAAATGACCGATACTGCTAGTGCATACACATTCACAACAACACAGAGCATGACATAATGCTCGTCTCGGACTCATATCACATGGCGCTTGTATAACACTTTATGGCTCCCACACAACTTGTGACCCTACCTAACGGTTACTGCTGAATGCATTGGTTAGAATTTAGAATTAATAAAATACATAGAAATATAATATAAAGGACAAATGAATAATTTAATAACAAGAGTTCTAGTCTCACGTCTTCAACTGATGTAGATGACAGTGAGTGAAGATGAATTATGTTTATTCAAGAAAAAGCAAAGATTTAAAAAAACGTAATAAATCATGAAATGAAACAGATACGTAGCTTTCAGAGATGATGGCTGAGCAGGCTGGCATGAACTACGATGAACACATTTGCAGATTGAGATTCACATTAAATTATACTGTTCTTCGTATGTCTTTTTTTCCATTCCATACATTCCAGGAAATAAGAAACCTCACAAAACACTGTTTCATATTCGAAAGTGTAGCACTGTCCACATTAGTGTTGCACACATACCTGTTACGCGGGTGTCCTGAATCTGCTGCATGGCATTTTCAGTCATTGTCGACTGACTACTGATCCGCCTCTTATGTGTTGGAAGGTATCGTGAATGTTATTTAAGGTTAACTACAGATCCTGCAAGCACAGTGCCTCCATGTCAGCGCATTTTCGTTACATAACTCCCGAAAATATCTTCATTACAGTTTCTAGAATACCACAACAAGAACAAGTTCCTTTCATCACATCTTAAGCACTGCAAATAGAACGTGCCTGCAAATCATCATCATCTTCACCACGTCGCACTGTGGAAAAAAGAAATAAACAAAGAAAGAAACAGTGAATGCTTAGCAGTGCCTTCTGAGAATGGTGAACTTTTCTTTTCAAGTACTTACGGTTGACGTCTTCTACAACATTCGTCGTCACCGTTAAGGCACAAATGCAGCAAGAGAGCGCTGTGCATGTAAAAAGAAAAAACAAAACAAAAAAGATAGTTTTTTTCACTTGGTCACAGCTTCACAAGCATGATCACATCCTCTGAATGAACTGTAACTATGTGATGTGACTGATCGTTTCTGTGAATAGCTCCACTAGCACTGTAATAGAAACAAAAAATAAAACCCTAAGTACAATGTCATAAAATCATAATATAAATAATTATAGGTAGATGAATACTTATTACAATTTTCACGCTTCTTCCGTGGTGGGAGACAGGATAGGCATTACAGGAAGGGTCTACAGCTCGGACATATGGAGCACGGTGTTTTGGTGGACCCAATCACGTAATGCATTTTGTTGCCCTTCTGCTACATAGCCGTTATTTGTTGAATAATATTCCTCCTGCCTACAGTTTTGCGCTTCTCCGCTATAATGCGTCTCCAGTCTAGATGTAAAAAGATGTGAGTACCTTTCCGTGCTGGATGTTTACAACAGTCGGCCGGAGTGGCCGAGCGGTTCTAGGCGCTTCAGTCTGGAACCGCGCGACGGCTACGGTCGCAGGTTCGAATCTGCCTCGGGCATGGATGTGTGTGATGTTCTTAGGTTAGTTAGGTTTAAGTAGTTCTAAGTTCTAGGGGACTGATGTCTTCCGATGTTAAGTCCCATAGTGCTTAGAGCCATTTGAACTATTGTGAACCAACCAAGGAAACCGTGAAGAATTGGCACACTACTTTTCCGAACCAGCCGAACGATTCCCACACAGGTCCCCAAGATACACAATACCCAATGCCGTTCTACCGACACAAGACGAAATCCAGCACCACATCAAGAAACTCAAGAACGGAATGTCGTAAGTAAGACACGGAATCATCACAGAACTACTGAAAAATACTGGAAAACGATCACTACAGGTACTCAGACAGAACATTCAGGAAATCCGGCGGAGTGAAGAACTCTCAGACGACTGGAAACGTGCACGGATCCACGCACTCCACAAAAAAAGCAGACAAATCTGAAGTGAATTTCTACAGAGGGATTTCCCTCCTTTTAGAGTAGTTAAGATACTTGCACATGTCTGTATTCAGCAATGACTGCCAGCTGCCACAATACTTTACAGAATTCATGCGGCAGACAACAACTGTTAACGCACTTCAGACTTCATTTAGTAAGTCGTCAAGAGACGGACGGAAACGTCAAATTCTAGTCGTTTCCCGAGTCATACTCAATCCAAAATGAGGTGTTATTAAGGTAATTGAGTGTACTAGCAATTTCACTTTGATAATTCAAATATGAGTATTTCGATAGCCAAAAGAACCCGTTAGTGTGAAACCATCGGGAACTTAATATCAAACTGCAAGAACTCGAGACTATACGTGGACTCTTCCCTTCGCTGGGTAACCTCTTACTGTTATTTAGGATTCTCTCTGTCCTAGGCGTGATGCAAATGGAACTTCACATTCATCAGGCGCTTTCCGCTATTCTTGACAAACATCAGCAACTTGTAATCACTGCGGGTAACCACTGTGTGACGATAATGGTACAGGTTGTCAGTGGATGTGTTGGCGTTGTGCTGTCAAAGTGCTTACTGTAACGTTAATGGTGGCACAAATAATCTGCGCAGACTACCTGAGCAAAGATAGTGAGGTGGTGTGGTCGCTCCTCTTTATTTGGCATCAGCTTGAGTGATCTGATTAACCGAACATGGTACTCCATTCACGAGCTGCCAATGATACAGCATGACTACAGAGATCATCGTGCGGATATTACATTAATTCTGCAGTGAATTGCTTGACAAATGTTACCGTGGGCTATGCAGCTGAAATGACTCACTACACAGGTATTCTATGTTGAACTTGTTTAAGTGATCAGCTCGCTGCAATCCTGCTTCTACTATTCGTAAAAACTTGTATACTGACAATTCGTTATTCGACTAAATATGCGCTACAATCTGATTCGCATGTGTACGACATAGGTTAGCGCCATCACAAAGCAATGACTAGGGACTGAATGCCGTTGAAGTCCCGTTGCATTGATGGCAAAACAAATGTTCGTAAATCACCAGTATCGCCTCAAAAAACAGTTGCATCTTAAATATAGGACAGACGTCTACACTGTCACGGGGCGTTGAAATACAGTAACGGAGGACCTACCTACACACAGCAAACGTCAGACGCAAATTCCCATCTGTGCCGCATACCACATACGCGGTACCCCGCCGTCCATTATTACACTCGCTCCAGCCACACTGTATTCCTGCGAATGTTTGGACGATGGCGTGCGTCTAGCGCTGAAAACTTTTGATGGTACGTCGAGACCTGAATAATTATTAAGGATGTTTCAGGAGGACTAGTAAATTTTGTGAGAGGTGGCAATATAGACAAACTGCAGAAAAAATGCCATATAACATGTGTCCAATTTTTACTGAGTACATAAAGTTGGTTTCAATGAATTTTCGTTTGTTATCCCTTAGAGGACCCTGTAGTCTAAACTTCCTTGAAAATGAGCTTCCAGCATTACTGGAAGAGGTACCTTTGACTACAAGAAAGCGTATGTTGTTCCTCCAGCACGACGGGGCTCCTGCACATTCTAGTCGTCAGGTGACACGTCATCCAAACCTAACATTTCCGGGAAGATGGATCAGTAGATATAAGCACTTTTTTTGGCCACCAAGATCCCCGGACTTTATCCCTTTGGATTTTTGCCTGTGTCGATGGTTAAAAGGCAAAGTCTACAAAGAAAGAGTTAACCCAAGGGCAGATTTGATTGTTCGTATTATCAATAGTGCAGCCCTCATAAAAGAACGCCAAGACGACCTCAGAAGAGCTACACGTGGTGTTATGAAGAGAACACAAAAGGACATTGAAGTTGTGGGGAAATTTTTGAAAATAAACTTTAAACATTTCAATTGCCTTTGCTTAGAGTTTGTTAGGTTTATGTACTAACAGCTGTATCTCTGTACTCAGTAAAAAGTGGACACATTTATATGGAATTTTTTATGCAACTCGTCTATACCACCACCTGCTAAAATATCTACTGTTCTTCCCGAAACACCCTGTCTGTGCATATATGTGTGGTGTCTGTTCTTGAAGGACTGGAGCTACCTTAACCAACTCATTTCACTAGATATAGTTGTAATTTTCTGAACAATTCGTGTTTGATAAGTGACAGCAATTTTGAAAACTTATGTTTGCGAGATATGATTAGAATGTCTCTCGTCGTTTACTTAGTGGGATACTTGCTTCTTTCTGCCCTAGCCTATACTACAGCAGTGAGTGAATGCTCATATTCTTGATTCCTCACTGGATGTACTACTGCAACTGTAGGCAAAATTTGAAATCCCACTGGAAAAGTATATTTCAAGTCAGATGATTTTGCTCCTTCCCAACTGTCATTGAAAACTATCTCAACGAAATTAATTGTAGGACTCCTACGAAACCCTTATATTCATACTGCAGTGCTGTGCAGAAGAAAAAAGCAGTTTTTCACAGTTATCAGATGACACATGGGGTTTGTCAGATTCCACTAATATGACTGCTTTATTAATTGGTGGTTCACAGGCGCTTTTCTGCCGCTAGTGGTGACTATATTTGAATGTTAAAGCTGGAGGAATAGAAACATCAGATTTTCGCCAAATGAAATATTCGAAAGCAACTTGAGTCTTCACGTTTCGAGCAACGGCAGAATATCCGTCAGAAAAGCTGACAGCACGAAGCCAGGTCATGCCTGTCTTCTGGCGGGTGTTCCAATGACAGTGATCTCAAAAATAATATTGTATAGCAAATATACGTTCCAAACTCAACCAATGGAGAAGCTCCAAAATTGTGAAACGCGTCTGGTGAATACACTTTCATGGTTTCGCTCCGATTAAGACAGTAAAACACAAATAATTGTCGTAGTTATTAATTTATGACTTTTCGTTTTCACTCAGTGCATCGATGTATTACACGTAATTACACTCTAGCCTCTAAACTTGGTTAGAGAAATGCGAATAACACTCATTGACATATAACGATATTCCGGCCCTTGCTACCCACAGCTTTGAGACGAAGCTATAGTCACTTCCGAGGTCACTCACAGAACAGATCAGCAGGTATCCTTCCTGGTAGTATTACTGAAACATTGCAACAACGCAGAATATGTTTGGCAACTCTGTGACCGACGAGTTACTTCCTTCATGGCACAGAACTATATTACTAAATTCATTTGATATTATCATGTCATTTCAACAGAGTAATGTGCGTGATTTTCTTTTGAGATGTGATATAAGAATATCAGTTAATGCTTTTGAGTCCACGAACGCGGTTCCACACGAGAAATACAACTACTCTCGTCTCTTATGTGGCGATTTATGTGTCATAGAGGCTACTGGGCCAATAACTAAGACACATATGTCGCACTTCTCTGCTAGCTCCGAGGTAACCAGTCTGCTTTAGGCAGTGGCGCGGCACGGACCTGCTGTCCCGGCCGCGGGCGCGCGTGAACGAGGAAGTGTTTACACCGCCGGTACTCGCGCGTGTTGTTGTCTGACTCGATCGCCATGGCACACAATTTTCGAAAGACTACGCTCCAATTTACGTTCGACAACGAATTTGCCAGACCCAAAGCTTTCGAAATAGAGCGTTTTTTGAGGGAAGAAGTTCGTTTACCTGCTGCAGACATAATTGGAATACACCTGTCCATTGTAAGCAGTACAATGTACGTAAAGATGACCGATGAAGCTGCGTGTGAAAGAACTCTCTCCGCTGCTCAAAGAGGCTTTAAATTTCGACACTCTGATGGCCATATCAGCGATGTCACAGTAGCTCCTTCAGGATTGGGTGTGAGGGTCATTCGGATCTTTGAGTTGCCGTTTGAGGTGCCAGAATCGATGGTTACTGAATCGCTGCGACCATATGGAACGGTACTTAGTCATACGCCTGAACGCTGGGCTAGTTTTAATACCTATCCTGTGCTAAACGGCGTGCGACAGGTGCGGATCGTCCTTACTAAACATACCCCGTCTTATTTATACATTGGCGGATGTCGAGCTATTGTGATCTACGATGGCCAGCCACGCACCTGTTCTGGCTGTGGTGGAGAAGGACATATCCGCTCGGAGTGCATACAACGCCGCGTCGTGCAACTGCCACGTGGAGAAGCGTCACAGCGAGAAGTTCCCACGCAACTGCCGATGACGTACGTGTCGGTGGCCCGCCGGGAGGTGTTGCCAAGTTCGGAGCGTGACAAGGACGTGTTTATGCAAGAGCAGACCGAGTTACGGGAGCATGGAGGTGACTCGGAGAATGTCCCTGCACCCATGTCACGACAGTTGAGGGAGGAACCTTCCGAAAACTCACATGTAGCAAGAGACGTGGAAGTGGATATCCAGACGGTGGCGCCGGCAACGGACCAGCGAACGACCGACGAACACAGTGAGGCAGCAGAGGGCAGGGCACGCAAACAGCGATCGCCGAAGCGTCGCAAAAAGCGTCGCCATAGTTCAGGTGACACGTCACCCCCTAGCCTAGGGGACACGGAAGGTATCCTAGCCGAAGAACTGTCTGACACAGAACACGTGTCTTCAGAGGACGCTGACAGGATTCCGTCCGATGGTGACCGGATGTCCTGCCTTTTAGATGGTCCCTCTTCATTGACACCGACTGACCCAGCGCTGCCGACGAAGGAGTCAGGGACACCAATGTCCCGGCAGCCACGTCGAACTACATCAGAGGACGTTTCTCGGATGGATGACCACTGCGACTGGGCGGAACCAGTCGAAGACCTACAGGAATTGCCACCCCCAAATGATGACCACTCACCTACAGGATGCACACCACGGAACGACAACGAAGGAGGGCAGCCCGTTGGCGGGCACCCCTCTGAGCACGAATAGTGGACTAAAGCCCTTGGAGTTCTCAATGACATGACACGAGCATGACAACGACAACGAACCAAGCATATAAGGTGGGCACAGTGAACATTAACACCGCACGTTCGCTTGCAAAGATGCAACTTCTCCGGGACATGATTTACGCCACAGACGTTGATATTTTGCTGATGCAGGAAACCTTCAATGCCGCTTTTCCCGACGTGCATGGATACAACACTTATCTAGCGCCGACTCCAGATGGACGACGTGGCACAGCGATACTAGTCCGGGAAGGGATTCCGATGTGTGACCTCGATTACCTTCCTTCGGCTCGGGGTTTGGCTATGACCGTGAACGGCATTCGTATCGTCAACATCTATGCACCCTCCGGATCTGACAATCGACAGGCGCGTGCACGATTCTACTCGGAGGAGATTGCCCCCCTATTCCATGGGAGGTATGACCACATCTTGGTAGGGGGGGATTTTAACTGTGTACTCACACCCAAGGATCAAACTCCTAATTTCAGCTCCTGCCACGCATTGAACACGATCTGCCGGGACATGGCCCTTATGGACACGTGGGAAAAGATCCATGGGCAGCGAGAGGGCTACACTTATTTTACTAGCCACTCGGCGAGCAGGCTGGATCGGATTTACGTTTCAGACGGACTAAGAGATCACGTGTTGGCTGCTGAACGTTGGCCCACAGCTTTTACGGATCACCTTGCGTATTTATGCACGATAACCCTCCCACGGCAGCGGGTCTGGAGGAGTCGTAGTTCCTGGAAACTTAATTCCTCCTTATTGGTGGATCTCGAATGTCGCCAGCGGATCGAAGAAACATGGCAGACTTGCACTCGCCGTCTGCCGCTGCACCGTACGGTTCTTTCGTGGTGGCTGCAGTGCGCAAAACCGGCGATACGAAGAGCTCTCATAACGTATGGCAAGGAAAAAGCAAAATGGCTCCGAGATACACTTGACTATTACTACATGGTGCTCCGCGACCTGTCCTCCAGGGCCCCATCGCCCGAACGTCAAGCGGAAGTCCATCGCATTCAGGCCTGCATTTTATCAATCACGAGACGTCGACTGGAGGGACTTTCGATCCGTGCTCGGTGCTTGGACAACGTCGATGGAGAACGTATTGGCATGCATCATGTGTCCAAGGGACATGCGCGTAATCGCCGATCCCTAATCACAGTCCTCCATGATGACGATGGTCGGCCCTTGACGTCACAACAGGCCATTGCTGCTGAGTTTCTGGAGCATTACCGCCTCCTTTTCACTGGGACGCCGACGGACAATCGGACAGAAGAAGAAATTTTGCGACAGATGCAAACGGAGGTGGATGGTCCGGATGCAGAGGTGCTATTGGCACCCCTAACGGAAGATGACATCCGGGGCGCACTCGCGAAGGGTGCGGTGCATAAATCCCCTGGGCCAGATGGGTTGACACTCGAATTTTACCGCGCATTTGCGGATTTAATGATGTCTCAGTTGGTATTGATGTATAACGAGTTATTGAGCCCTGACACGGATGTTCCGTCGCAGTTCATGGCGGGACTGCTTATACCAATACCGAAATCGACAGCGAGTGAAAGCGCACATCAATTTAGACCGCTCACGATGCTCAATACTGACTATAAGATCTTTGCGCGAATGTTGGCGGCAAGGCTCAAGATTGTAATATCCAAAACAATACCACCAGACCAGGCTTGTCTAGGGGTTCGGAGCAACATACATTCTATCCTCGGCGAATACCGTGACGTAATTTCCCTGACGGACGCTTGTCGTATGCGAGCGGCGTTCGTATCGGTGGATTTTGATCGTGCCTTTGACAGGATCAACCATGATTTCCTTGACTCGACCATGCGACGCATGGCGATACCACAGGATTTTATTACCGTCCTCATGCGCCTCCTTCGCGGCGCTTCTTCGACGGTGAGAGTCAATGGCAGGGAGGTAGGAACGATTCCTGTTCGCAGCTCAGTTAGGCAAGGATGTCCCTTGTCGATGATACTGTTTACAATTGCGCTCGAACCATTGATGCAGACTCTTAGACGGACTCTAACAGGCGTCCGACTCCGTGCGAGCTCCTTCACGTGTCGTGCATATGCCGACGACTTGATGATACTCGTCCGGTCGGAGAACGAAGTAAGTCAGGTGGTTACCCTTCTTACTACGTACGGGGTAGCTGCGGGAAGCAGGGTCAACATGAATAAAACCAAGATCATGCACATCGGTCGAGGGCTGGACGCTCTGCGAAGTCCGTTTACGACGGTGGACATCTTGCGATGCTTAGGTGTCTTGTTCACCCGATCGCTACGGCAATCAGCGGCGGCGAGCTATCGACGTCTCCTCCAGAACGTCCGACTGCACATACGCAACAATTCACTCCGAACGCACGACCTGCTCCAAAGGGTGGACTACACTAATGTTCACCTGGCCTCGCGACTGCCGCACTTGGCACAGGTACTGCCAATGCCACATGGTCTCGCTGACAGATTAATGGCGGCCTTTGGATACTATGTCAGCCAAGGAATGTTGTTTAAGATCAAATACGAGACTTTAACTTTCCCATACCACTCTGGAGGACTTAACCTCACGGATGTGCGGAACAAGGCTCTAGCTCTATACCTGCGAGCGACGCTACGAACTTGGAACCAGCGGCAACACGCCATCACGTCGGCCATCCTGGATGTGCTTCTTCCCACGTCCTTTGAACCACCGGTAGCAGTAGGCACCATCTCGCCCTCGTTTTCTCACGTCGCGCGATTTTTTGTTGATTTTAGTTATGTTCAGTTACAGATACCTTCTACCAGAATCCCCACTACCCGTGAGATATATCGATACTTGCGGCGTCATCATGGCAGCAATGTTGTCGAACTTAAATACCCAACACGAAACTGGCGACAGATTTGGCGAGCTGTCCACACACCTCTCCTCACCACAGCAGCGCGATCGTCATGGTATACACTAATCAACTGCAAGACAGTCAACCGCCAACGATTGTACGACATTCGCATGGTAGATTCCCCGCTCTGCCTTATATGTGGCATGCAGGACACCGACGAACATTCTCTGCAGTGCGGTGAGGCAAAGGATGTTTGGCGGCTGACGCAACGCATCATGGCCCTCCTCCGACGCACCGACGAATCCACGATCACGACGGACGCTTTATTTTTCCCTGACCCTGTCTTTTTCCCCTCACACAAAACATCGGCAATCCGATGGATTGGAGGACACGCATCACACTACGTGCTCTCGCGGACCTTGATATCGGGCATGGACTATTGGCATTATCTACTAGAACAACACGAAATCATCAGACGCCACTCTAAATATAAAACGCATTTTGCGAACTTTCTAGGCAGCATGTTTCATAACCCCCCGAAGCGGTGGGGAGTCCCAGGTTTACGTTGGATCGAGGGATAGGATTTACTCCCAGTGAGGTGACGAGGATGTCACTTCGGCCCTATATTTATTTCCCTTCTTTTTTATATATGATTTTTCTTTTGGGACATTAAAATTAAATGAATAAATAAAATATTATTGTTACTAAAAAAAAAAAAAAAAAAATTACAATATCAATGTTTCCTTCCTGCTGCCTCTCCCTTATCCTGTCAGGGGACGGGGACACCGTGGCCAGGCCTCCAGGTACGACCCCTGCCCACTCTGCCCCCTGACCTACCTAAAAAAAAAAAAAAAAAGTGGCCGTGCGGTAAAAAAAAAAAAAAAGAGCGCTAACGCGCTGCTTCCTGGACATAAAAAAGAAATAAAAAAAAAAAAGAAAAAAAAAAAAAGGTAACGTGCTTGCGTACCAGATGCAATCTGCTGTCGTTCGCCATTCGAGATTCGCTGAAAGTCAGGTTTTTAATTATTTTGTAGCAGACCTACAACCAGGCAGGTAGAAACTCAATAAGGCAATCGTAAGACAACGCTAGAGCATAATTCGTCTTGATACTTTCAGTACCCCTTAGTGTCAGAGTGAAAACCTTATGATACTAGAAATACTCATAAGGCCACTTTTGTTTTCTGCTCACAAATTTTGTTGTTGTTGTGAATATGTAATTTTATCTATGATCTGCCACATTTTCATAATACTTGAGTACAATACAGTACATGAAGTAAATACATACATTTTCGAATTCAAAAATCGGTAATATCCTACTAATTTGTGTTAAAAAAGACACAATCGCCTTACAGGCACTTAATGTTTTATTGATATGGACTACCGTCGTAATGTTTCTGTAGTACGTTGGATTTAATTTGTATTAGCACAGTGAATTTTTTAATTGCGTTTCACATTAGTTTATTGAAACACAACAGTAATCATCAAAGACAAATTAATCAGCAACAATATATTCTTCTACAATATCTAAAACAATCTGACAATGCTAAAGTAGATTACCTGTAGAAACCTACTGGTTCTAACGGTGTCATTAAACCAGTGTAGTTTGAAGAGCATTGTCGTTTAGAAATGAACTGCCTTGACGGTTGATCAATCAAGAACAGGAAAGGTAAAAGTTTACGAGTATACGATCAGAGAGGCAAATGCCTGAGAGATGACTTCCCAATCAATATAAGTGCCTGAAAGATGACTTCCCTATCAAGCACCTGGATAGTTTTGTTTCTCAAATCAACAGAGTGCGTTATCATGCAGTAGCACACGTGGTGTAGTTTAGTCGGTCGATTTTCTTACACTGCGACCGAAAGGTGTCTCAGTTGTTGGCAACAAATTCCAGCTGTGATGGACAAATACTTAGGGAAAGCTTCATAGTGCAAAACACACATTTGGAGCAATCAGATGGAAAATATTATGTTCACACTACTCTTTGGTCGAGTTTACGTCTTTAGGTAGCGCTCAGCCTTTCATCTCTTCTTAGGAAGTTAACGATACAGGCATCATAACTCGTCACCAGCGACAGTATTGCGTAGGAATGCTCAATGAGCGACCTGATGACGTTCCAGCAAAACTGCAATAATAGGCACTTCATTGATTTCTATTGTTTCGAATCAGTGCTTGCAGTACTCCTACACCAGACTTCTGAACCTTGCCTGTTGAATGCAAATGCCGCATGATGGTTAAATGGTAATCCATCACTTACATTACTAGTCGAGACTTCCATAATGTGGAAAATCATTCATGCCAGAACGATCATTGTTGAAACCAGAATATCTTTTTCTGGCGTATTTTTCCCAAAAGCACTGACTCCACACAGTGTTCAGATCTTTCCAGCTACTTGCTCTGCATTCACCCTTCTATTATACCAAAAGTAAATATTGTGTTGCAGATGTTACACCTTTTTCCACCTGCCACCCAATTTTACAACGCTTAACCGTAGTTCATGATTTTCAAGCAAGCAAAATCCAATGCTTAACTGCAAGATGATAGCTAGAACTTCAAATTCGAAAATGGCAGTTGATACATGTTGTGGATTGGCCAGAGCGCCAACCCACAATGAGAGGAGACCTAAAGGCACGCGTTTAAGCTCACGCAGGCTGGCGTGAGGTCTGGAACAGGTCAAGTAATGGATAGTAGCAAATAAAGTACGTAGTTTCTCGAATACTTAACTTTAATCCAAAATTGGAGAACATCGGTGTGACGGTACATGCATCACAAGATAAATAGCAAATGATAATGGCAACTTGCTAGGTCGTAGCAAATGACGTAGCTAAAGGCTATGCTAACTATCGTCTCGGCAAATGAGAGCGTAATTTGTCAGTGAACCATCGCTAGCAAAGTCGGCTGTACAACTGGGGGGAGTGCTAGGAAGTCTCTCTAGACCTGCCGTGTGGCGGCGCTCGGTCTGCAATCACTGACAGTGGCGACACGCGGGTCCGACGTATACTAACGGACCGCGGCCGATTTAAAGGCTACCACCTAGCAAGTGTGGTGTCTGGCGGTGACAACACAATACATACACTGGCAACTAGAGATGGGTCGAACTCGTTCATTCCAGTGAACTACTTGATTCATTTCACTCTTTGCCGTGAAGCGTTCAAATGAAGTAGTTCATTCGTGAAGTACGGAAGCCTGTCGAAGTTGCCCAGTTCGCCGCTCAGCCGCTGCTACGCTCGCTTCGCCTCGCTCGTACAATGAAGCTTCTTAATACTTCATAATTTTACCAACAGATGGCCGAACTATGCAGTAACGTGCACGCAACGTTTTACGCTCTTACAGCGTCTGAGTTAACTTAAATAGAGCATGGTCGAAGAGGACAAAAGAAAGATAAACAGAGAAGCCTGTCACATATAAAGAAGGTATTACATTTAATCTTGCTCGAAATTTTCTCATGAAGCGTCCAAAAAAGTCTTTATCTGCCAAATGAAATATTATTTGTTGTATTCATGAACTGAAAAATAGGGCTACCAACGAAATGCAGTCCAATTTTATGTTCCTTGTAAAATTTAATCCAAAATAGAATGAGTATGTTTACCACTGTCACAGTCTATATACCTACGTTAAGTAATTATTCAGAAGTTTTCCTGTAGATTTTATTCTTGTTGAGAATAATAACCCTCCAGATTCAAAACGTAAGCTGTCACCTGTAGTCATTGGTACGATTTCAGGTAAAATCCCTCCTTCAGTGTTATTAACAAACCTTTTATTTTCATGTTGGCTGTGCGTGCTCACACAGCCAGCCCCTTCATTTATACCTTTAATATTCATTTGTCTGCAAGCGCTGCCAACGGTAGGCTACCCGTAGACGCGAAGTATAACTGGACTGCACAAATAGTCACGAGTAACGTCAGCACTGCACGTAGCAGCTGACGCTGCCTTCCCCTCGCCCCTCACCTCCCCAACCCCACGTAAACCTATCGTTCCCCACAAACCCCGCGCGATTCGTCGACAGGCAGCGGAGGGAGGACTGAAGTGAAGGGAGGATAGGTGACGTAGCGCCGATGTAGTGGGAGAGGGAGAGGGGAAGAGAGTGAGTGAACTAGAAAAAAGTGTGGAGTGTGATATCTGTGAAGAGTTTGAAGTACCAGTTCATTGAAATTGAGTGGTTAGTTCACACTTCACGGAAGTGAAGCGTTCATTTGAACGACTCATTCACGAGCTCCCCATCACTACTGGCAACGTCGCGCCGCGTTCACATGGGCGGCGCCCGATTTCAGGCGGCGTGACTTCTGGCCGGCGGCCGGTAGCCGCTGCAGCGTGAGGAAACACTCGAGCGTAAGCTGTTGTGATCGCGACGCAGCTACGAGCTGTCCTGCGGAATTGTTTCTGAAGGTATTAGTTATTACTGGTGGGTAGAATGGGAAGCGAAATATCTTCGATATTCAGTGAGACTCATAACTTTAGACGAGGGCCGAAATGTGATACAAAAAAAAGAGATACAGTTGGAAGCGAACACGCGACTATAAGTTCAGATTGCATTATGATTACCACTTTTTTATTTATTTACTTTACGTGATTACGTACAGGAAACGTGTACAAATGATAATTCTAGTAACTGAGTGTTATAACGACAAATGTGGCATTCAAAGAGTAAAAAAAGAAAACTAAATATGTAAATCACTATTGCAATTCCAGCAAAAAAATTTCAAGAAAAGTAACTGATTCCATTTGGTACTTCGCATCGTTATCTGATATCTCCAACAGCAACTTTGAAGGGTATCTGCAACGGCGGCATTGTGCTTCGCTAGTCCCTCGAGGAAAAGAGCAATCCTTTAAGTAGCCTGTCTCATCATTCTCTCATCGCTGACATGGCAGGACGTTCAGCCGTAAGTGTGATGCGGCACAGAACATTAACCGCAGCTTGGCACTTCACAACTGAGTGGGAGGGATTAACGAAAACACTGCATTGAAACGTCCCCTTTGAACAATTATACATGACTGTGCTTAAACTGACACACAATATTTTGTTAGCGCAACGCAATCTGACTTTCAAAATTCCCTACAAAAGAATGGCCCTGACTAACATTAAACTATACCTTTCACAAATCACTTACCTCACAAAAATCTTCGCTGCTCAAGCTACTGCAATACAGCGAGCGCCACTACTGCCAGCTAAATAAAAGATTCAAACTATGGAAGGCACTAACTACTGATAGGGATAGTTAGCAAATGAAAGATATTAATAGAGAACAAACAATGTATTTACCTTGATATCATCATATATAAATATAGCAGTTCATGACAAAATTCAAAACTCCGCCATCTCTCTCCCCACATCCACCACTGCTGGCGGCTCACCTCCAACTGCGCAACGCTACGCGCTGTTCACAGCCAGCTGCCTAACACTACAATGGCGAGTATTACAACAATGCAAAGCAGCCACAGACTGCACACAGCACAGTCAGTGATTTTCATACAGAGGTGGCGTTACCAATAAAAAACCTAAACAGCCTACTTACATAGCCCCCATGCTCCCCACAAAAAATTTTACAAATTGGGTTGGGCAGTGGCCAATACAGATTTGAAAAATTATTTCATAATTACAATAACAAAGAAATCAAATGCACACACTTTTTGATACAATGTTGGTCAAAAGCTAAAAATTTCTCACAGTCCATAAAGACAGTCCAGATTGTTCATCACAGTAAAAATGCAGAGTTTTTCTCAAAGTCTGAGCAGTAAAAGACAATGCACACGGAAGTAGTGGATTTCCATGCAGTCTTGAAGAAGTAGTGTTGTCCTTCCAACGGAAAGACAGTGCTGACTCTTGACATGCTGACAGGTATTGGTCCACAACAGAGCAAACCCACAGCAGAGTCAGTCGAAGTTTTGAAGAATATTGGTGGGTAGGTCATCACAGAGCAGATCCACTGTAGTCCTGGTAGAGATTACGGTATTGGTGGGCCACCAGAGGTGCAGACCCACTGCAGTCTGCGACCGAACCGCCGAATCTTTCCATCAGTAAATGGGGTATGTTCTCAACTGACTCGGTTGCATTAACCCCTCCACTGACGGAATGACCCGCTTCCTACTTCCGTATGTATAAAGCCAATACGGACTTGTAGCTGTCACGCCTTTGCGCTTACTGCTACGTATTTTAACCGTAAATAGCTCAGCCCTAATGTTAAGAGTTAGTAGTGGATTCACGTTATTAATCTTTGAAGACACCACAGCTGCCACAAGCTCAGCTCACTTTTACTCCACTCCTACCCTCGCCATTGCACCACATTAACTAGGTGCTACATGGACCTTGCTAATTCACTTGCGTATACATTTTTGACCGTTACTCGCCAGTATTTACCTATTGGATTAGTACACTCCTAACCGGACTATTTCTCAAAGAGCTGTGATGATTGAACGGGTTCGATCCACGGCCTACAGTGCCCTACAGTTCACACGGTAACACTGCCTACCTGACCCACTTAACTTGGTAGTGAGCTTATGTATCCAATCACCACTGCTAGCAGCAGTGGATAATCCTATCAGCACGACGAGAGCAGCAGACTTACCGTCGAATCCCCCTGAAAATACTTATAACTACGGTCGCCAGCTCTGAAGGAGCAAAAGAATAAATCAATTTTTTGGCTCGTTTCAAAGTGAAACGGCTTGAGTTGAACTTTACTCTTAATTCTGAATATTACTATTTCTGATCATTCTAGGTGATTCTACAAAGCAAATACTCTCTCAATTTCTGTGAGTTGGTTTGGTAATTACCACCAAGACAATTTATGCAACTTAGGTTAACAAAATTCTATCCTTCAACTTATTTAATGATTTTGGATATTACTCTTTGGACAATTGCTATAGAATTAGTTAAGTGACTTTACTTGAAAGGTTACTCAGAAAAATTTAAGTAACTATAAATAGGCGACTCATTCTGGTGTGACCATTGCTCTTTTCTGGTTCTTATACGCTAAAGTATTCTACACCCAAAAGAATTGTAAATGAAAGAGGCGATGGTGGCCTCAGTCTGATTTCACTACACTATGTTTCAGGTTACTACACTTTACAATGAACAACATGCCTCGTAATTTTACTCATTACTATATTCTGTCCTCTGCACTTGAATAAAAGATAACTGGTATTCTCCTTTTACATGTATACAAAGTTCGACTTAACAATTGCAAGCAGTCTTGCCTTGGGTAGACGTGTCGGTGCTGGTGGTGAGATGCAGGTGGCTAACGCAGCTCTTCACGCCTCATGCCGTTAATGGCGGCTGGAACTACGAGCTGTGGCACTCGTATAAGCTACTGCACGTCCGCCATAAAATCTGGGAGCAGGAACTCTTACAATCAGCCCCAGTGGCATAGAGACGACTTCGACAACCATCCGTCGCGTTCCACTCCACAAACGGCGACGGTATTCGCCTCTTCGCTGTTGCACAATCACTTTTGCGTGAGCACAGTTACGCACGTCCTGTCACGTCAACACTCCCCAGGCCATTCCATTGTTCCGTCCCTGTGTCTCCAGCTACCTCTAGCTACGCTCGTATCACCAAGAGTGGGGGCGTTCCCCTACCACCTATTCACCGAAATCATTTAGTATTTAAGAATATTTATATTTATTACCCTGGAGTTCATACCAGTCATAATAATTTACTACTAGCGCTTTATAACATTAAATCATACAGTAATAGCTTATAATTACCAAGAAAAAGAATACATTTGACTCCGAGAGCTCTGTGCATTGTCTGAGAGACAGCGCTAATTCCCAGTTTCGCCAATAGATGGCATCAGGGTGCACTCCCTGGCAGTCTCACACCAGCGCGCCCATTTCCGACGCGCGGGCTCCAAATTACTGTCCGCCCACCATCATTTCAGTTCCGTTACACATGCCCCACTTCTTATTGAAGTATCTAACAGTGATAATTCAATAAGAAGTCTCTCCTATAATGAATCTGAAATTTTGGTGAAGCTTTTTACCAAGGGTTTTCCCTTTCTTACTGATACACCTCGGTACTTATATTACTTATTTAAAATTAAACACCAATTCTTTCTATCTTTCCTGCTAAACATTACATAAATGATTTACATATATTCTTTACAATTTTCTTACATCTAAACACAGTACACTTTAAACATCTTTTTTACAAAAATTTTAAATACACTTCTTTTATCTCAGGCAAGTAAAACACACGTTATGCGTCTATTACTTTATAGCCCGTCCTTTTCACTTTACCTCCTCACTTTTCTACCTCTTCCACAACACTAATTTACACATCTATTAAGGCTTTCTTAGAAGCTCAGTCTTTCCCAGTCTGTTTAGTCTCTGCTTAAACTAGAAGTTTCATTAGAATACTGCAACATATTTTAGTGAACATTTACCTTTCACATAGAACAAAAGAAACAAAACTATTTACATATTGGTTTACTTTAATAAATATTTATATATTTAATTTCAACCTGGTAGAATTCGTGGTTCATACCTTTTGAGATCCACTATGTTTCTTACTCCCAGGCGTTTGCCTGTTAATGGGTACTCTAAATAATAAGCGTTCACATTGGGTATGGACACTATTTTAAATGGTCCATTATATGTATATATTTAAATTTGCTGATCTCGTTATTAATTTCACTTGACTTTTCATGTGTTTTTATAAGAACGAGATCACCTATTTTGAATTTAGGATTCCTTACTTTTTCGTCATGACGACGAATTCTCGCATCTGCTTGTTTTCTCATCTTGTCTTTTACTAAGTTCTTTTTGCTATCATAATCTAATTCAACTCTATCTGGAAATTCTAGTAGGTCTTCTACTAGACTTTTACTTCTCGTCTTTTTCAGGATTTCTTCTGGAGTAAATCCAGTGCTCTCGTTTGTTCATGAATTCATGATTTCTTCGAATTCACTCACATACACGCCCCACTTCTTGTGGTTACTATGGCAGTACGTCCTAAATAACCGACCTATCTCACGCATATATCTTTCTGCCGGATTGCTTGATGGGTGATAAGCTGAGACATGTACCACTTCTACCTGTTTCTCAGTTATCCCATCCTTCCACATTTTTGAGCAAAACTGAACACCATTATCTGATAGTATTCTCTTTGGCTTCCCTACTTTCATAAAATAATCACACACCATTTTATCATACACAGCTCTGGCAGTAGCTTTTCTCAAGGGATATAGCTTTATATACTTTGAGAAAAGTTCAACTGCTACAAATATGTACACAAAACCCCCCATGGTTTTCGGTAATGGTCCAAAGATATGTACTGCTACTATTTCTAATACTTCATCAGGTTTTATTGATTGCATGGGCCCTTGATTAGTTGCATTTGTTACTTTCGCCTTTTGGCATAGATCACAAGATCTTATCCTCTGTGCTCCTCTTCGTGCCATGTTGTTAAAGGTAATGCATTCATCTAACTATTCGGTACACTTCCGTGCACCTCAATGGCCATATGCCAAGTGAACATAATCTATCAGCACTTCAGTGTGTTGTTCCTGCCAACATACTCTCCACTTCCCTGGATTATTTAATCTTTGAAGATACAGTACACCTTTATGTATTTTATATGAAGCCCTTATGTTAGTTGCGTCCGGATTGTCAAACTTGACCTTTACCGACTTGAGTGCATCATCATCACTTTGATATCTTCGCATATTCCGACATATTTCCCTAATTTTTTCTCTTCCTTCCGCTTTTTTGAAGTAATTCACCTCAAAAACATCTTCCCTATTCTTTACACTTTCTAGTGTCTCACATCCTTCCGGTAATCTCGACAAAGCATCCGGTACTGCATGTTCTTTCCCTTTAACATACTTGATCTCTATATCAAATTGTTGTAAAAACAGCGCCCATCTGGTCAACCTGTTATGTAACAATCTGCAGTCCTTCAAAAATATTAAAGCTTGGTGGTCTGTATGGACCACAGTCTTATGCCCCCATAAGAAAAGTTGAAATTTCCTAAAACCCCATACTATAGCTAAGGCCTCCTTCTCTGAAACCATATAGTTTCTTTCGTACTTAGACATGGTTCTACTCGCAAATGCTATTTGTCTATGAGTTTTTTCCCCATCTATCATTACCTCCAGAAATATGGATACTCCCAATCCATGATCAGAACTATCTGTTGCCATGTGGAATGGTTCACACAGGTCAGGGTGCCATAACTTTATGTTTTTAGCCAAATTGTCTTTTAGCCGGTTGAATGCTGTTTCACATTCCTCAGTCCATATATACACACTGTTCTTCTTAAGTAGGTTGTTCAGATGTGGGCTATTGAACACCTGATCATCCACATACTTATGATAAAAGGAACAAAGTCCTATAAACGACTTTAGTTGTTTTTTATTCTTGGGAGCAGGAAAATTTCTTATTGCTTTGACTTTATCGGGATCCTTTTCAATTCCCTCTGGTGTTACTATGTGACCTAAAAACTTTATTTCTTTCTTCACAAACTCGCATTTTTTCAGGTTCAGTGTCATTCCTCCTTTAATTATAGCTTTGAACACCCTGTCGCATAACTCCATGTGCTCTTCCCATGTCCTTGTAGCAATTAACAAATCATCTACATAAACCGTGATTAGCGAACTAAGTTCACTCCCTAAAATTTTGTCTAAAGCCCGAATGAACACTGAAACGGAAGTATTTAGGCCAAATGGTACCACTGTGAAATGGTAGCATTTGCCATTGAATAAAAATGCCGTGTACTTCCTAGACTCCTCACCTAATGGGATTTGCCAGTATCCTGCAGTTAGGTCTAAACTAGTCATGTACTTTACACCATTAAACTTCTGCAATAAATTATCTACGTTCTCTGGACGATCCAACTCCCTCTTCACTACTTTATTCAGAGTACGAGCATCTATCACTATTCGTACACTTCCACCCTTCTTACCTACTATCACCAGTGGGTTATTATATGGGCTAGAACTCCGTTCAATGACCCCACATGAAACCATTTTATCTATTTCTTTTTGAACTGCTTCTTTCTTAGACAAGGGTACATTATATGGTGGTTTAAAGAAAGGTTCATTCTCCTCTACCTCCATGCAGTACTCATAATTTATCACTCGTCCCGGTTTGTCCGAAAAGACCTCCTGATTTTCTTTCAGAATTTGCCATTGATCCTCCCTTTGGGCATCAGATAGTCCTTCCGTTTTTTCCACTACATTTCGAAGGAGTGTCTCCTTATTTCCATCTTCAACTATCTGCCTCACCAGAAACCAATCGAATTTTTGACCTATTCCTGAATCATGATCATCTCTAAATTCTACCCATCTCAGCTGGTTCTCTTCCATTACTCTAGATGATTCAAATGGTATTTCTAATATCGCACTATGAACTTTACAAACTATTATCCCTTTGTCACAATCTATAATTACTTTCTGTTTTATTAACCAGTCAATGCCTAAAATGATCTCAGCACTGAGCTCTGGAACTACTAAAAATGCATTCGATAATTGCTTGTTTTTTATCTTAAATTCCATCATCACTTGATGTTTAACAGGTTTACTACATTTCCCTGTCGCCCCTATCACTTTAACACCTGTTACTGGCATCATGACTACTCCTCGTTGCTCTTTGATCATCTCAAAAAATGCGTGCGAAATAGCACTTATTTGAGCACCCGTATCCAACAATACATATAAATCGTATCCACATATATTAATGCGTAGGATTGTTTGCATCCTATTGTCCTCTTTCGTACTTTCTTTATCTTCCCATAATAAATCCTTTTCCACCGCCAAGTCTTGCCATATTATTTTTCCGGTTTTTATACTGACCATTCCATCTGGAGGTTTCTTTCTCCTTTTCATCCTAAATTCTTTCACCACTTTTTCCAATAGTCCTTCGTCTAGGCTCTTTAATGCTATCTCGTTCTCATTCGAATCTGTCATGCCTGAACTCTCGGTTGCGGGATCGGAAACTTCCTCTACTTCTTTTTCTCCCTGGATGCTTTCTGATGATTCTGACGATAATTCCTCCTCCTTAGAAATATGACATTCTTCGGATTCAAATAATTCTTGCAAATTATAATCCATTTCTCTACTTTCCCTTTGTTGGATAGTGCATTCGCCACTCTTACTTTCATTATTTTCCCCTACTAATGGAATTCCAGTCTCACTCAACTCATTTGCTTCAGTACTACAGGGATCACAACACTCTTTCTCTTGGTTAGATACACTTTCTCTAATTTCTTTAAAAGAATCTTCATGACAGTCATGTACTCTTGCTGTCACTAGGTACACATCATAATCGGTATGGCTCTCTAACACTGTCATATTCGGGTCCAAATTAATCACTTGAGTGGAAGATCTTTCTAATTGTGCTGGCTGGCTTTTGAGCTGATGTACATATTCTGCATACGTGGTAATTTCTGAATCGGCATGCGTCTCTGCACTATGCCCCTTTTTCTTATCCACCCTTTCCTCTTTAATTACTTCTCGATGCGATTCGTCGACTATTCGTACGAACCTTTTACCATAAGTCACATCACTCCTACCTTGCCCCTGCCTCTCTGCACAGTTGCCATCCCTACCGACAAACAACGCCTTCTCTGACTCTTCCTTCATCAATTCGTCACTCTGACCTCGAATTGTACTTATTTCATTAACGTGAGCCTTCACATCTGACCGATATTCTTTTCCTACTTCATTTCTCTTAATAATTCCTCCCTGCTCTCTCTCCTCTGTTTGTATCCCTGCATTATACTTCGCAAAGTTTCGTTTATGTAACTGCTCTTCAGGCGAACGACGCACTATCCTACTATAGTACTGACTACTCCGATCTTCCCTATATTTGGGCCATTACTTTCTTTCCGCGCGCGTTAGGCCCTTGACCTGCGCGGTATTTAGTTTTCCTGATTTTGATAATGCATCCTGTTTCCCTGATAGTGTCCTCTCCCTCGCTGAGAGTTACCTCCTCGACCTCTTCCTCTCATCATGTTAATTTGCGGTTCATTCCTACCACCTTTTACTATTCCATTCTGATTTCTGAAACCTCGAAACTCTCTAGTTTCACGCCACCTATCTTCATTCTCGATTTTTTCTAAAAATTCATCGAATGTTCGATGAGTGCCTCCTACATAACGCTTTGAATCGTCAGGTAGCTTTTTCCACAACTCCCACACTATCTCCGATTCTGATCTACGATCTTTAAGATACTCCAAACGCTTGAACCATCCTTCACAGTATTCTTTCATGAGCCCACGCCCATGTTCTGGCATTCTGGCGACAACGAATTCTCTCCACAACCTATCCCTCTGTTGTGTGCCCCAGAATTCCTCAAGGAACTTTTCTTTGAAGTCTGTAAACTTCAAATTGTCGATATCCAAATTCAATCCCCAACGTTTAGCATGACCTGCTAAAGCGTCTATTACTAAATTAATTTTTTCTTTATCCGACATGTCTGTTGGTAAGACACGTTCACAATTTTTTATAAAATCCATTGGATGCCATCCACCTTGTTTCTTTTGAGGATCGTATTTTTCCTCCCTACTCAGTATTTCCGATTTTTGCATTACCAATGGGATACCACTACAGTTAAGAAACGTCTGATTCTGAACTTGCTGACTTAACAATTTTATCTCATTACGCAGTGTATTTTCCTGCTCCTGCACACATGCATCAAAACTCAACATGGTATTGCGCAGTGTTTCAATATCAGCTGCCGTTTCTTTAACAATCTCTTTCTTTACAACTGGTACTATCACCTGTAATTTACTTTCAATTATCGGTTCTAATTTTTCACTAACCAAAGGTTCCACTGATTTCTCTATTTTCTGAATTTCGGTATCAAATCTTTTCTCTATTTCTGTGACTTTTCTCTGAACATTTGTTATTTCAGCCCTAATGCTATTTACTGATTTGTTTACCTCTGTGATACGTTGGCTTTGCGTATTCAAGATATCTAAATTGGCTTTTATTTTACCAGATAGGTTTTCATCCAGTTGGGATATATGACTAGCCATTTCTGCTTTCAAACTAGCATTCCCTTCTCGAATTTGCGCCATCATACTATTTAACAAACTTGTTAATTCCATATCCTCTCCCTTGTGACTTGCATCCACAGATACATTGGGTTCACTTTTCACTACCTTTGGTTTCACTTCCCATTCCTCCTGTTTTGTGGGTGTGGATTCATCTATAGGATTTTTCAACCCTACAACACTATCTATGGTCCCTAATTCTGGGTCTGACCTTGTAATGTTTTCGTCTTGCTTGTTACTATTCGACTCCATCTTAAGCTGCTGTATTTCGTGCCTAATAGAAATGTTTATTAAACCAAGTATTACTTGTTTAACTCCTACTATTGGACTTTCTTTTGCTGCTTTGCAGGTTGTCGTCTTGAACTTACCAATAGTGGTATATTTGTCTTCAACAGAAATTTAAATTTAAAATTTTCTTGAAACTACAAGTTTATATAAAACACTTTTATTGCAGCCATTATTCTACAAACTTGGTAAGTCCTGTCACGGTCGCCACATGCGAGCGAACCGCCGAATCTTTCCATCAGTAAATGGGGTATGTTCTCAACTGACTCGGTTGCATTAACCCCTCCACTGACGGAATGACCCGCTTCCTACTTCCGTATGTATAAAGCCAATACGGACTTGTAGCTGTCACGCCTTTGCGCTTACTGCTACGTATTTTAACCATAAATAGCTCAGCCCTAATGTTAAGAGTTAGTAGTGGATTCACGTTATTAATCTTTGAAGACACCACAGCTGCCACAAGCTCAGCTCACTTTTACTCCACTCCTACCCTCGCCATTGCACCACATTAACTAGGTGCTACATGGACCTTGCTAATTCACTTGCGTATACATTTTTGACCGTTACTCGCCAGTATTTACCTATTGGATTAGTACACTCCTAACCGGACTATTTCTCAAAGAGCTGTGATGATTGAACGGGTTCGATCCACGGCCTACAGTGCCCTACAGTTCACACGGTAACACTGCCTACCTGACCCACTTAACTTGGTAGTGAGCTTATGTATCCAATCACCACTGCTAGCAGCAGTGGATAATCCTATCAGCACGACGAGAGCAGCAGACTTACCGTCGAATCCCCCTGAAAATACTTATAACTACGGTCGCCAGCTCTGAAGGAGCAAAAGAATAAATCAATTTTTTGGCTCGTTTCAAAGTGAAACGGCTTGAGTTGAACTTTACTCTTAATTCTGAATATTACTATTTCTGATCATTCTAGGTGATTCTACAAAGCAAATACTCTCTCAATTTCTGTGAGTTGGTTTGGTAATTACCACCAAGACAATTTATGCAACTTAGGTTAACAAAATTCTATCCTTCAACTTATTTAATGATTTTGGATATTACTCTTTGGACAATTGCTATAGAATTAGTTAAGTGACTTTACTTGAAAGGTTACTCAGAAAAATTTAAGTAACTATAAATAGGCGACTCATTCTGGTGTGACCATTGCTCTTTTCTGGTTCTTATACGCTAAAGTATTCTACACCCAAAAGAATTGTAAATGAAAGAGGCGATGGTGGCCTCAGTCTGATTTCACTACACTATGTTTCAGGTTACTACACTTTACAATGAACAACATGCCTCGTAATTTTACTCATTACTATATTCTGTCCTCTGCACTTGAATAAAAGATAACTGGTATTCTCCTTTTACATGTATACAAAGTTCGACTTAACAATTGCAAGCAGTCTTGCCTTGGGTAGACGTGTCGGTGCTGGTGGTGAGATGCAGGTGGCTAACGCAGCTCTTCACGCCTCATGCCGTTAATGGCGGCTGGAACTACGAGCTGTGGCACTCGTATAAGCTACTGCACGTCCGCCATAAAATCTGGGAGCAGGAACTCTTACAATCAGCCCCAGTGGCATAGAGACGGCTTCGACAACCATCCGTCGCGTTCCACTCCACAAACGGCGACGGTATTCGCCTCTTCGCTGTTGCACAATCACTTTTGCGTGAGCACAGTTACGCACGTCCTGTCACGTCAACACTCCCCAGGCCATTCCATTGTTCCGTCCCTGTGTCTCCAGCTACCTCTAGCTACGCTCGTATCACCAAGAGTGGGGGCGTTCCCCTACCACCTTTTCACCGAAATCATTTAGTATTTAAGAATATTTATATTTATTACCCTGGAGTTCATACCAGTCATAATAATTTACTACTAGCGCTTTATAACATTAAATCATACAGTAATAGCTTATAATTACCAAGAAAAAGAATACATTTGACTCCGAGAGCTCTGTGCATTGTCTGAGAGACAGCGCTAATTCCCAGTTTCGCCAATGGATGGCATCAGGGTGCACTCCCTGGCAGTCTCACACCAGCGCGCCCATTTCCGACGCGCGGGCTCCAAATTACTGTCCGCCCACCATCATTTCAGTTCCGTTACAAGTCCTTGTAGAAATAATGGTATTGATGGATCATCAAAGATGTAGACCCACTGTAGTCCTTGTAGAGATAGCCAGCAGCCATCTGTTGTGACTGTGCAGGTGCACAATCACCATTGAAGAGTCTTGCGGATAATATAGCAAGTCCATAAACCATCACTTGTGCACTCACAAAGTTTTCGGAACTGTCCTTAGAACCAACAATGCTGTTATCCAGTCCCTTGCTGAATTATTAACACACATGCAAACACTAACAGTCCCTACTTGTCACATATTGTCCATATACTATGACCAACAGAAACGTGTGCAGTGAAATGTAACTTACAAGTTAATAATAAGATGAACTGGTGTCAATTACAATTTTATAACATGAGAATACAATTACAAAGGTACAAAATACATCATTAAAGAACATAACAATACAGATAACATTTGTAGTAAAACAGGCATTACAAAAAAATAGAAATAGACATATACGTCAGTGTTACAGGAATTATGACATGAGTACATACATAAAAGATCAGAATAACTTTCGAAACATCAACTTCACACATGAGCATTAACACAAAACAGAGTAAATAATGTCTAACATCTTTACAAAGTAAATAACATATTATTAATGCCAATTATATTCGAGGATAACAGTATTCCTCATCATAGTGAATGTAGCTTAATATTAAAAGAAGAAAAAATTCTATGAAACTACACAGAGACAGGAAGAAAACAAATACACAAGGGTACACAAACACGTAATGGGGTAACACCAATAGGAAAGGACAGGGTTCGTTTTCAGTGTAACATTTGGTACTGCAGTCCAACCCAAAACTTCATATATCTTTCCTCTTATTTCATCCTTTGTTTCCACCAAAAAAATTCTATCCAAGCATGCTTTCTGTATTTATATGTTCACACATTTCTTACCTCAACATTTATTTCCAAGAAAATCCTACCTAAACCTGTTTTCTGTACTTTTTTTGTATAACTTCTCAATGCATTTCTTACAATTCATCGCAACTCATTCTCTTAGAGGCTACCCTCTCTTAAGCTAACTTAAATCTACTGAGCTCAGATGCTAAACTAAGGGACGAGGCAATGCAGCAGCACAAAATAAGTAACACAAACAGCAATGACCAAAAAAATGGAAAATTGCAAAGCAAGCTACAGTAAATCTAAATTACCAAGCAATGCAACATTACAACTAATATGAGCCAATGTGCAGCAACAAGAAAAATAAATGAGTAGTAAAACTGGCTTAGCAGAGTAACACAAAGTCAAATTCAGTAACACTATGCCTGGCAAACAGCAGTTTATATCTAAACATGACATAGCTCAAGCAGAAAAAATAGTACCCTAAAGATAACAATGCAGATAAGGGGAATGTATAATCACATCTTAATGTCTAAGTAATTAAAGTGGTACACCACAACTACTTATTGTAAAAAAAATATTACCATGTACTTGAAAAGGAAATTATGTGTCCAGTTACTGTTACTAGTCCCTTCTTATTGTTCTTTCCTTTCCAAGTGCTCCTTTTTTAAAGAATGTGGATTACAAAATTATTATTTAATAGATCTGTTGACAGAAAGTGTTCACATTAGCAAATGCATTTTATTTTATAAAAGCAATGCTGCAACACAGCTGGAAACCAGATATCAAGTGAAATAAGCAACTACGAAAAGCAAAGCATAAAAATATCATTCAATAGTCATGTGACATTTCATAAATTAGTAGAAATTCTCTCAACTCTCATAGAAAGACGCTTGTCATAATCAGGTGTGCAGATGTAAAAATATTTCTCGTCATTTCATTAGGCATTTCAGTAAATATCATAAATTACGACCTCCACAGTATGCTTTCAACAAGGAAATGTCAATAGCGAGGATAATGGCCTCCCCTTTTTTTTTTCTACCTGTGCTTCCGGAAAGGCACACCCTAATGGCTTGTTCTCCAGGTGTCTGACACAGCTGTGTGCCGACGACGCACGTGCAGGTGGTCACTTAACTTTCTTACGGAAATATTTACGACAGCAGTTTCCGCTACAGTGACAGTCTCATATAAAAATTTCACAGGTCGAGAATTTACGTTGCAAATGTGTGGAAACAAAATCCTACCAATATAACAGTGTCCAAAAAAATTTTCGACGGCATTGTGATACATTCACGCATTTACACACATTTCGTAACTCTTAAAGTACGATTCTTGGTTTCCAACATCCTGTTTCACAAGTCAAGAGTCCCTAACTTCTATTCATTATTCATATACATATAAACACGTAATCACATTCCTCATATATGGTAGCATCATCTTATTGACATAAACATACCTCAACAGCATAATACACATCGTCGTCGTAAAAATAACATCATAACACCTCAGTCAAATCTCAAAAAGGTCGTAGCTTTCTGCAATAATTTCAAAACCTTAAAAAAATTATCTGCTCATTTCAATAGTGTCATCTACCTCAAACGTACTTTAAAATCATGCTCCCTTACCAAATACATCATTCAAAGCTCTCATAGTATCACAATGATTCCGAAAAATGTGAGCATTTCTCAAGGTACAGACAAAATATAATTTCATAAGTGTGAAGTTATCCAACTGTGTAATTACGTAAACATCTGTCACTGATGTAGTAAAAACGTTTATCTCTCAGTTAAATGATCAGATAGCTGTGTAATTGGTGTGTTAGAGAAATATGGTACCGATGTGTAAAGTTGTATAAGCAAATACCATATTAGCTAGGGTTCCTTGTGGTTGCCACACACATGGTACACAAAGTAAGCGTGTACCCCCCTGAGGATTAATGTAATTATACCCTCAGGTGTTACAGATTACAGCAATGGAATGAAATGTATCACGGAAAACTTTCTTTGTAATTCAAAAATCTTTAAAAATAAATGTTTTAAGTACAAAATTAATCACTCAAATACGTGTACTGTAGCGCTAAATGTGCGTCTTGTTGCAACATAATCTGTGTGGAAGTGTAATAGTTATCGTCCTCCGAAAGCTAAGTTCTGCAGAAGTCAATGTACTTACCTCATAATACACAAAAGTGAAATGCTTTGCGTATAAATGTCTTAGTTATTACGCTTATTGCCATGATGAGGAAAGTACTGTGCTGTAACGTATTGTTGTGCTATGGAAAAGGCAGTCTCATTGTAGCTATACCACAAAAGTTACCACTAAAACCTGTTTTACTTTCCAGAATAAAACAGAAAATTGTGCAGATATAAAACAGAAACACTGCAAAAGCAACATTGTAAATTGTCACTCATTAGTAGCGTCGTGATAAAATCGTGTAGCTGTCACATAAACTAACCACTGTGCCATCTGGTATCTCACTGAAAGTACTTTAAATCCAGAATATATTTTCAAGTAAACCAAAATGTTACATGAAAATCTCATTAGCAGTACTGGCAAATGTTCTAAGTATGTAAGCCTTATAGTCGTTCCGTAATCGTGTAACTAACAAGCAAGAATGTACACACACAATAACACTGTGACGTCTGTTCACTATAACAATGCATTCGTCATTTCTGTTTCAATAAGTTCTCTTGGTTCTTGACTGGATATTTAACTTCAAACATTGTTGCATGTTAACAGATTCTAAGTCTGACAAGGATACTAGTAATGTAAAGTGAAAAGTTTTATGGCAATGACAAAGTTAAAAAGCAGATTATCTTTCAATAAACGGTTTTACATGTGAAATGTGGTGTAAACCTTTACTCTTCCTAGTACGCAGAGTTTCAACTGAAACGCAATTGTCATGTTTTATACGTTGGTAAGGAATGCTAAAATTTTTTTCAAGGTTAGCACCTATGTTATTTTTCTCTGAGCGAGCCGGCGAACGTGGCTGCCTGCGGTGCAAGTCATTGTCTGTCCCTTTGTTGGCGCGCGTCGTTATTGGGATTAGGAGACCTAACTTCTACAAATTCGCCTTGCCGAGAGGGACCAGCCCTGTTAGAATCCCGCCAGTTCTGATGAAATTCACGTCTATCGTTACGATCATATCGTCTGTCGTCCTGTCGGTGGATTCCATAGTTTCTTTCTTGTCGGTCACGTGGTGGAGAATTTCTCCCTGAATCATAACTGCGCGCTGGACCGTTGCGTCTAAAGTTATTCTGTCTCCCGTAATAATAATTGTTTTGGTTCCCATATTGTCTGTTTCTCTGATTGTCTCTGTGATAGTCATTGCCGCAGAGAGGTGATATTTCCCTGTAATTATTACTGCTCTGCCAGCGGTTGTCATACGGGAGGTGTCTGTTTTGGTCACGATTTGTGTTGTGAGAATAGCCTTGTCGTGTCCAGTTATTATTTCTTTCATCGCGGAATTGCGACGGATGTGACCTGTAATCGTTGTGTTCCTGGTTTCGCGTTCCGCGATTGTCAGTGTCAATTTCTAATTCTTGTAAGAGTCCCTGATATGCTTCAATGTCGTCTTTGCAACGTCCTGCCAAAATAATGTGTCATAAATGTTCAGGCAATTTGATTAAGCAAATGCGGATGAGTTCTGAGGGGATGTATGGGTTTGAAAGATACTGATTCTTATGCAACATGTCTTCAAAGTATTTCATAAGACTGGAAAATTCAGATTGTTCGAAACGTTTCATCATTATGATGCTATGTTTTACTCGGTCTTGTGTGGCTTGAGACCAATATGCTGAGAGGAAGGCATGGTAAAACTCTCCTTCACTGTGGCAATCGTGAATTACCGATCGCATTCTTACAGCTGGTTCATTCTCCAAGTAGCCACACATAAATTCTAATCTGTGTTCTAACGACCAGTTGGGAGGAAAACAATGGGAGAATTGATGGAGCCATGCTTGTGGATGAATGTCGTTGCCAGAATTCTTAAATGTTTTGAATTTACGTGTAGTAATGAACAGCTTATAGTCAAAATCATCATGTCGGCGAGTCGCATATCGTTCATTGTTAGGTCGTGTTGGCCGTTCCATATCAAAATTCGGTGCACATTGCCAATTTCTTTCATAACTTCCAAAATGCCCTGTGTTATTATTTTGTGGCTGTTCCGTATTTCAGTGTCCCTCTTCCCGTATTGGGGCGCGAGTATCCTCTGAAATACGTAATTCTTGTATTACCTGTGTCAGCTGATCTTGTACTTCCCGGATTTCTCTTTTGTACTGTGTATTGATTTGATTTTGATTCTGTTTGAATTTTCTAATTTGTTCATACCTTTGTGTGTCAGTGAAGGCTACAGGTCTTGCGTCAATCAGATTATCATCTACCTTCGTAGATAAATTAGTGAACTGATGCAAAAGTTCGGCTACTTTCTCTGATAGTGTACTTATTTCTTCAGTGTGTTTTTCTGAACCAAGTTTCAGAGTGTCCATTTGTGTTGAAATCGAATCTACTGTGTCCTTTAAGTTTTCCTGAGTTTTTGCAAGTTGCGTAACCGAATCAGTAGATGCAACTGAGTCAATTTTAGCCCACAAGGTCTCATGATTTTCATGAACAATGGTTTGCAGTTCTTTTATGGCTGCTTCGTGATTCTGTAATGCATTTTCATGCCACGAAAAAATAGGTTGAAAATGCTCACAAATTTGTGTTTTTACGTCATTACAGACTTTTTGACATTTCGATTCAATGTTATGTAACTCAGTAGTTAAATCTTCACGTGTTTGTTCAAGTGCTTGTTCCAATGAGTCTAACTTTTTAAGATTTTGTTCCACTGTGTCTAACTTTTGAAGCTTCTGCTGTGTTTGTCTCTGATTTTGTTCCATTGTGTCTAACTCTTGCTGTGTTTGTCTCTGATGTTGTTCCATTGTGTCAAGCTTTTTAAGATTTTGTTCCACTGTGTCTAACTTTTTAAGATTTTGTTCCACTGTGTCTAACTTTTTAAGATTTTGTCCCATTTGTCTCTGATTTTGTTCCATTTGTTGCATTAATTGCAATAATAATGTATTAGTGTCTGGAATCTGTTTCTCTACGCTTTTCGGCAGTGCATTTGCACCGGCAACATTCACATTTTGACAAGCAGAAAATGTGTCTTGACTCATTTGAGAAAACGGTGATGACCCAAAACCTGAATCTACAGTATTTGCGAAATTGCGTCCTGTCATTTCGGATTCCTGAGGCGAGCTGTTGCCGACCAATCGATCGATAATGCTTCCCTGTTCACTACCTGTTTCACTGTCTACACCATTGTTTGCAGCCCGCTCCATTTCCCTATGCACAATTACCAAATTACTACTTTGAACATCAGTTAATTCATTACTCAGCGGCGCTAACACACTGCTTTCATTTTCATTGTCATTCCTCAGTTTACTTTGGAGCCTAGTATTACGTTTTTCACACGCCATTATTGTCACAGTATTTCACATGACAACACAGAAAAACACAATTTGAAGATAAAAAATAAGAGAACACATTAACATAGCACTGAAAATAATATCTAGTTAATTGCAGCTGCGAAATACTTGGTGCAAATCTACATGCATGCCACAACTGTTTTACTGTACAACAATGAAAGACTGCAACTACAAAGGCGCATTTCTCTACAATTACGTGCTAGCAATAAACAATAGCTACACTAATTACACAAACTACAAGAAAAAATCAGATTCCAGTGAGGTATCCTGGCAGGGTCGCCATATGAAACGTCCCCTTTGAACAATTATACGTGACTGTGCTTAAACTGACACACAATATTTTGTTAGCGCAATGCAATCTGACTTTCAAAATTCCCTACAAAAGAATGGCCCTGACTAACATTAAACTATACCTTTCATAAATCACTTACCTCACAAAAATCTTCGCTGCTCAAGCTACTGCAATACAGCGAGCGCCACTACTGCCAGCTAAATAAAAGATTCAAACTATGGAAGGCACTAACTACTGATAGGGATAGTTAGCAAATCAAAGATATTAATAGAGAACAAACAATGTATTTACCTTGATATCATCATATATAAATATAGCAGTTCATGACAAATTTCAAAACTCCACCACCTCTCTCCCCACATCCACCACTGCTGGCGGCTCACCTCCAACTGCGCAACGCTACGCGCTGTTCACAGCCAGCTGCCTAACACTACAATGGCGAGTATTACAACAATGCAAAGCAGCCACAGACTGCACACAGCACAGCCAGTGATTGTCATACAGAGGTGGCGTTACCAATAAAAAACCTAAACAGCCTACTTACAGCATGAATAATTTGCGAAGAGCGTACGGTATCTTGGTGTGCGTTCGAGGGCATTGTGAGCATTTTGTAGGTACCACCAGCAATCAAGCTGCTCTTTCTCTCCGTCGCTAAAGATATAGGGATGGTAATTCCTTTTTAATCCATGTAAGTGCATGATATTTGGCGGCGGGAAAGTAAGATTCATCTGGACAGAGGAGAGTCTGAGGGTCAATCATATCAGGCATGACTCGGAGATATTAAGCCAATATCTTCTGTGTTAGTGGCCAAACTCCGGACGACGATACGCATGTAAAACGATGTTCATCGGTATCGAAGAGGTGACAATCTGGGCAATAAGGTGAGTCTGCCATCCCAATAGCGTGAAGTCGCTGTCGTGTCGCATATTTTTTGTTGGCGATCTGATACCACTTCGGACGCACCGTGGACGACAGAGAGTCGTGGTGTATCGTTTGTCACATTCTTGGCCAATGAAGCGTATGGTACTTGTTTTCCACCACGTTATGGGAAACAACCCGCAGAGGGTTGATATAAAAATTTTTCGCCTTTGGTGGACGTGTGGTGGGAAGGTTCGAGCTGACATAGTTGCAATCAAGAATGAAGGTCGACACATGGGAGAGCTGTGGTGCGACGTGCGCAACCAACACCGGCCGGACGTGAGAGACTGGCATCAGAACCTGAAGTAAACGACCTGTGACAGAGGTATGTTGACTTTTCCATCGTTTCCTCATGTTGCTCATATAAGGGGCATTTTCTCTCGTCCTGATGTTGACCAATCCCAGGGTAAGAGTGTCGTATCTTACTTTAAATATATGACCTGCGGAAACGTAGTAACTGAAGGCCGCCTGAAGCCGGCGACTTATCTGCAGCGGTAGTGGGAGGACCTGTTCCACGTGGTTGAGTTTTGATGCCACGTAGAGATTCAAGCATTCAACACGTTGTAGCTGATTCAAGTCCTGGAGCAGGTTCTGGCGCACATTGCCATTATGATCTGTAGTAACCGTCGATAGTTTGCTGCAGCTGTTTTGCGTACATCCTTTGTGAACGTGATTCCCAAATATCGCAGATAAGAAACTGGTGGCAGGGGAGCGAGGGCTTCCGGTCCGAGACCACGCCAAGAATCCAACGCCGCGGACTTGTTGATGTTGAGAAGACTGCCTGAGGTCTGTCCGTATCGCTCGATCCAGGATAGTACGTTTTGAACTTCATTGGAACGAACCAGCAGTAGCAGGTCGTCAGCGTATGCCCTTTAGCGAAAGGTGGCGTCCCGCAGCGTGATGCCTGAGAGCCGGTGGTTAAGGCCCCCGATGAGTGGCTCTAGTGCGATTGCATAAAGGTAGGTAGAAAGGGGGCAACCCTGTCGCAGAGACCTCTTAATGGGTATTGGTCCTACCGTGCTTCCATTGACCTGGACGTGTAAGTTGGCTGCGGTCCAAAGACGCCTTAGGGAGTCAGTGAGGCCCGGGGAAATCCTATATGGTCCATCCCTCGTAGGAGGTAGTTATGGTGCACTATATCAAAGGTGCGATTGAAATCGACGGAGACGATCGCCGCTCTCAGACGGCACGCAGGAGCGATCGCTGTTAAGTCCCTGCCGTCACCGGTGGCCATGTTTATGTTGGCTTCTCCCCCTGCGACGTCTGTTCTGGGTTGAGAATCATCCGCAAAGTCGTCTTAATACGGCCCGCCATAAGCATGGCGAAAATCTTGTAGTCGGCGTTCAGCATTGTGAGCGGCCGATAGCCGTTAATTGATCGCCCTCCACCTGGCTTGTGTACCAGTATGAGAAGTCCTTCTACAAACGCTGGCGGCACAAAACAGTCTTGAGACGTAAGTTCGCGGAACATTATAACCCAGCGGGGCATCATGATGTCACGGAAAGTCCGGTAGAATTCGATGGGCAATCTATCAGGCCCAGGAGACTTATTGGCCGCACCTTTATCCTGGGGTTCTTTGACTTCTTCGAGTGAGACTTCCTCCGTTAGTGCATTCACTTTATCCTCGTCGATAGTACGTGATACCTGCTGAAACACTTCAGTAGTGGCCTCGTCATCTACGGTTCTTTCATGGTAAAGATGACGAAAATGATCCTCCACCGCCTTTGCTATGGTTGCTTGGGTCGTACAGAAGCGACCGTCTTGTGTACTGAGTTGTGTGATTAAGTGTTGGCAATGTCGGCGCTTATCCACCACGGCGTGATGCATAGTGGGTTCCTCTGCGGCCGTTCGGTCGTGCCGTAGCGAGCGGACCACCGCACCTTCTAGTCGGCGCTTCGTCAATGATAGTATGTAAGCCTTGATTCTGCTTTGGTCATGTAGTCTCTCCAGGGAAGGGGGTAAGGCGTCGAGGTCCCTGAGTGTCCCGTAGTAAAAATCGAGGGTCTGTCGAGGCCACGAAGCCACGTCCTTGCCAAACTGCGTAAGTGTCCGGCGGAGTGCTGGTTTGGCACAGAGGAGCCACCACTCCAGGGTCGTGGTGTATCGGGGGTGACGGCGTTCACAGTCAGTTCACGTTGCTTAAACTTGCCGACGGCAACCAGGTCATGGAGGTAAGTTATATTAAACTTCCCAAATCCATTGCTGCGCCAGACTTGTTGGGGGAATATATGTATAGTGCAAATATAGGTACTACACTCCTGGAAATGGAAAAAAGAACACATTGACACCGGTGTGTCAGACCCACCATACTTGCTCCGGACACTGCGAGAGGGCTGTACAAGCAATGATCACACGCACGGCACAGCGGACACACCAGGAACCGCGGTGTTGGCCGTCGAATGGCGCTAGCTGCGCAGCATTTGTGCACCGCCGCCGTCAGTGTCAGCCAGTTTGCCGTGGCATATGGAGCTCCGTCGCAGTCTTTAACACTGGTAGCATGCCGCGACAGCGTGGACGTGAACCGTATGTGCAGTTGACGGACTTTGAGCGAGGGCGTATAGTGGGCATGCGGGAGGCCGGGTGGACGTACCGCCGAATTGCTTAACACGTGGGGCGTGAGGTCTCCACAGTACATCGATGTTGTCGCCAGTGGTCGGCGGAAGGTGCACGTGCCCGTCGACCTGGGACCGGACCGCACCGACGCACGGATGCACGCCAAGACCGTAGGATCCTACGCAGTGCCGTAGGGGACCGCACCGCCACTTCCCAGCAAATTAGGGACACTGTTGCTCCTGGGGTATCGGCGAGGACCATTCGCAACCGTCTCCATGAAGCTGGGCTACGGTCCCGCACACCGTTAGGCCGTCTTCCGCTCACGCCCCAACATTGTGCAGCCCGCCTCCAGTGGTGTCGCGACAGGCGTGAATGGAGGGACGAATGGAGACGTGTCGTCTTCAGCGATGAGAGTCGCTTCTGCCTTGGTGCCAATGATGGTCGTATGCGTGTTTGGCGCCGTGCAGGTGAGCGCCACAATCAGGACTGCATACGACCGAGGCACACAGGGACAACACCCGGCATCATGGTGTGGGGAGCGATCTCCTACACTGGCCGTACACCACTGGTGATCGTCGATGGGACACTGAACAGTGCACGGTACATCCAAACCGTCATCGAACCCATCGTTCTACCGTTCCTAGACCGGCAAGGGAACTTGCTGTTCCAACAGGACAATGCACGTCCGCATGTATATCGTGCCACCCAACGTGCTCTAGAAGGTGTAAGTCAACTACCCTGGCCAGCCAGATCTCCGGATCTGTCCCGCATTGAGCATGTTTGGGACTGGATGAAGCGTCGTCTTACGCGGTCTGCACGTCCAGCACGAACGCTGGTCCAACTGAGGCGCCAGGTGGACATAGCTTGGCAAGCCGTTCCACAGGACTACATCCAGCATCTCTACGATCGTCTCCATGGGAGAATAGCAGCCTGCATTGCTGCGAAAGGTGGATATACACTGTACTAGTGCCGACATTGTGCATGCTCTGTTGCCTGTGTCTATGTGCCTGTGGTTCTGTCAGTGTGATCATGTGATGTATCTGACCCCAGGAATGTGTCAATAAAGTTTCCCCTTCCTGGGACAATGAATTCACGGTGTTCTCATTTCAATTTCCAGGAGTGTATGATCTGAATGGGCCTGAGGCAATAGACCACGGGCTCACACACCACAGCGACATCTTGGAAGTAGACAACACTTCCTCCTGACACTTCCGCATCTAACAGTGTTGTCACATTGTGCAGATTGCCAGACTTACCGTTGTCCGGGGCGGTCAGTATTATTGGCCACTTTAAGTGAATGAATCGGACTTAGTCTCTGTGGCGGCCGACCGGCGGTCAGTTTTTAAGTCTAAAACTGTACCTTATTACTGGAAAAAGCATCTATACCAAAGGAAATAAATAAAAATGATATGGAAAAATGTACAAGTATCTATGTGACACTTTTGTCCTAATAATGAGTGGGTGTAAAGGTGCATGATGATAAAGATTAACTTTGATGAGTTAGTCGAATTTGTTACTGATCAAGAAACAACAGTTTCGTGAAAATTTGATTATGGAAGTGAGTAATACTGTCGCTTGTCGTAAAATGGCGAATAATGTTTACGAGGGCATTTTGTTTTAGGTCCGATCAGTCGCGAAGTGGAAACCACATAGAAAATAAAAAATATTTCATTTACAACTCTTAGCAACATCTTCCAGCAACTTCTCTTTATAGTCGCCTTCAGACATTTCGCGTAGCGCGGTACGAACTTTCCAATGCACTCGTGATGCAAGGCAGCCGTCTGTGCATTCTGCCATTTCTCTAAGCTAGTCTGCAGCTCATCTTGCGTGCCAAAATGCTGTCCTCATAGCCAGCGGTTTACGTGAACGAAGAGATGAAATCATTTGGAGCTTAGTCCTGGCTGTGTGGTGGGTGATCAAACACTTTGCATCGAAAATGCTACAAGAGCATCTTTGTAGCAGCTGAAGTGTGAGGCCGAGCATTGTGATAAAGAATGACAATCCATGATGATTTTCACTTGTTCTGAGTTGTCTTTCGTAGACTGTATTCTCCAATCGCCTGATCCACCCGATGAAGAAAATCATTGACTGACACTCACTTCCTTCTATGAGCATCAGTATCATGAAAAAAAAAAATGGGTCAAATGGCTCTGAGCACTATGCGACTTAACTTCTGAGGTCATCAGTCGCCTAGAACTTAGAACTAATTAAACCTAACTAACCTAAGGACATCACACACATCCATGCCCGAGGCAGGATTCGAACCTGCGACCGTAGCGGTCGCTCGGCCCAAGGCTGTAGCGCCTAGAACCGCACAGCCACTCCGGCCTCCAATATCATGAAAGTCTATACGTTCTGCTTCGATGTTTTTAGACCATCGCTACAGCTTTCTGTCACTCGTGACATTTACGATATAAAAAAAATCAGGTGGAACCCCTCAGCGTGAAGGAACTGAATGGCAGTAGGTACTTCACACTTGACTGGAAACTCTATTGTTCTAGGCATCTTCAGGTGCTCCCCGTGCGCTCAGAGCTGAAAGTGCGATGTGAAGCTTCATCGGATCGTCTCTATAGTTTTAATTTCATGACCGATCACATCTTGAAAAAACAGATCTCGTCTATCATTTGACTCACTTTAATTTTGAATTTACGTTCAAGTTGGGTGCATGGGCGGCAACAGTCATTATTTATGCAGACTCTCACTAACTTACTGTGCAAGATATCACCAAATTTATTTGTTCAGTTACTTTCACAATCAAAACATTAACATTATTTAAGAACAAAGCTTAATGTCACCTCACAGTAATGTTCAATGTCATTGCGTTTAGCTAACGACTTCCACCAACAAGTAAAAATTCCATACAAGAAACAAAATATTTCAATACATATAACATCAGAAATTTGAGCAATATATTACGTCAACGATGAAAAACGATAGCCATGGGATTCATACATGAAGTTACTGAACACAAAATAAATAAAATAGGTCGATTAGCTGTTACAAGTGGTTCTACGACCCACGGGATTTTCATATTCTCTCGCTCTGTACGTGCAGACTGTCAGTCTTTCACAAAAAATGAACAGGAACTTACTCTAGGAAATTCAGTGTAGTGAATTTTTTACTGGGATACGTTTCCCCTGGAGGCCACATTTTTCCAGTTTTTCAAGAAAAACGCGTCTGAAGGTCACTTTGGTAGGCTTGCTTTGAGTAACTGGAAAACTGTGGCCGACAGATTAACTTCGGTGACGGTTGCTTTTCTCAAATTTCCATTAGGTACACGCGGTTTAGTTTTTCACTGTCATCTTGGTCGATAAGTGAGGGGGAGGTTACAAGTTGGCACTATGACACAAAGAACTGTTACAAATCAGTTACTTCAAGGACAGCTCCAAGCCAGACTCCCTGTAACGTGCATTCCACTGACCCCAAACCACCGCCATTTGCAACTTCAATGGTGTCAAGCAGGAGCTCATTGTAGGGTAGGATGGAGATCTGTTGTGTTTTCTAATGAACGCAGGTTCTGTCTCGGTGCCAGTGATGGCCGTGTGTTGGTTAGAAGGAGGCCAGTTGAAGGCCAGCAACAAACGTGTCTGCCTGCTAGACACACCTATACCTGTACTTGTCTGGGGTGCGACCTCGTATGATAGCAGGAGCCCTCTCGTGGTTGTTCCACGCACACTGACGGTAAAATTGTACGTCAGACCGAGATTTGACCTGTTGTGCTGTCATTCATGAACAGCATTCCAGGGCACGTTTACAGCAGGATAATGCTCGCCTAGATACTGCTCTTCTAACCCAATATGATCTACAGAGTGTCGACATGTTACCTTGTCCTGCTTGATCACCAAATCTGTCTCCAATCGAGAACATGTTGGACATCATCGGACGAGAACTTCACCGTCATCCATAAGCAGCATTAACCGTCCCTAAAATACTGACCGACCAAGAGCAACAGGCATGGAACTCCATCCTACAAACAACACAATGTATGCATGTTTGCTTGCTTGCATTCAACATTCTGACGGTTACACCGGTTAGTATTTTACCAGCATTTAAAATTTGCAACGGCTTATCTCGCGCTTACGTTTACATTTGCTATTGCAATCTTAATACCTCAGACATGTTACCTAGACAAATGAATTCTCAGAATTTCATGACTGTACGTTCATTAATTTTTGGTGCTGTGATTTTTACGTCATTATAATTAGGTGTTCAGATGTGTGTGAAATCCTGCTTAGGTCATCGGTCTATAGACTTACACACTACTAAACTAACTTATGCTAAGAACAACACACACACCAATGCCCGAGGTAGCACCCGAACCTCCGTTGGAAGGGGCCGCGCAATCTGTGACATTGCGCCTCTAACAGCACGGCCGTTCCGCTCGGCGTCATTATAATTCTGTAAGTATTCCTCGTTAAATGGTTTCCTTAGGAATTCACTCTATTGCTTATGAATTATTTTAGTAAAGAAAAAATATTGCAAATTAGTTATTTCCTTGTTGACAGATTGTGGCAATCACCTCGCTTACGAGAAGAGGAGAGAAGAGGGGGAATGGTGGAAAGACAGAACACGATGGACAGGCCTGTGTTCCTGACAGACCCAGCCAGTGGCTGGAAACTGTCCAAGATGATGATGATGATGACCTCGCTGTTCAGGTATATGCTGATTTTTCTCGTTTTCATTCATCGTTTTATAAAGATAAAAAACGAAGAAGAAAGAGTGCCCTCGACGACAAGATCATTAAAGAGGAAGCACAAGGTTAGATTGGAGAAGGATGCGGAAAAAATTCGGTCTTGTAGTTTGCAAAGGAGCCATTCCGCTACTTGTAATAACTGATCCGGGAAAGTCCGGTTAATGTGAATGAGAGTAGCTACGTGATTATTTTGACGCTGTTCATCCTTAATGCAATTCCAGTATGCTAACCACCGTGCCATATCGCTCGTTATTTCTCTATACTCTCCATTCTCTATTCTCTACATTAAGACTTTGCTATGATGGATACAAATTTTTGTTTTAAGGAAAACTGATGTTAGACGTTTGTATATGTAACAGGTCTGACTCATGTTAAAAGTTCTTTAATGGTGAGACGTGTAATTTTTACTAGATGCCGTAAAGCTATTATTGCGATGATTCTGAATATGGATGGAAACTTTGTGCATCTGCATCTGCATCTGTCCTCCAGAAACCACCACTAGGCTTGTGATTAAGGGAACGTTGGGCCTCACAATCATTTTCGCCCTTTCATTTTTGAGTCGCAGATAGTAGCCTGGAAAATGTGCTATCAGTAAGACTCTGTATCAGCTCGAATATCTCTGTTTCTCCCGTCAGGGAATTTTGTGCGATTTATGTGGAATGAACTAGAATGCAGCGTGACTCATCTTGCAACTTTTACTCTTAGAATTTTAGTTATAAGCCTTTCCTCTTCTTGCAGCTTCTGCCACTGGTGTTTGATGGCCACCTTCGTGACCATACCCCAGATACTGGAAGACGCCGTGTGAAACTATTGTGCTTATGTGATACCTCGTTTGACCGTGCGAGAAACGCTATAATATATGCCTCCAGAATTAAAATGGGTGAGAGTGTAGGTAGCTCATGTTGCTACAGTGTTGCGAGGAAGTAAAAAAGGCGTATAACTAACACTGTGTCCTTACGATATTGTAATCTAACCCTAAACTTATAACATGCAAAGAAATCCTAATATGACTAAATCTCCTTTTCACGTAACACTTTACAAGAAAATTGCTTTTCCTCCGACCACATGGCGCTCCAGACGCGTCCTCGTCAACTCCAACATGAAGCTTAAAAGATCGTTGTGCAACAGCGTCGTTGAATTCTACAAATCACATCACAGTACTACACTGAGGTAAAAAAATTCATGCGGTATCTCATAATATCGTGTCGGGCCTTCTTTTGCCAGGTGTACTGCAACAGACCTACGTGGCACAGACTCAACAAGTCGTTGGAAGTCCCTTATAGAAATACTGAAAAATGAATCCTCTACAGCCGTCCACAATGGCGAAAACTTTGCCGGTGCAGGATTTTGTGCACTAACTGACCTCTCAGTCATGTCCCAAAAATTTTCGATGGGATTCATGTCGGATGGTATGGCTGGCCAAATCTCTCGCTCGAATTCTCCAGAATGTTCTTCAAACCAATCGCGAATAACTGTGGCGCGGAGACATGGCGCAATGTCATCCATTACAATTCCAGCGTTGACATGGAGCATGTAATCCATGAATGGCTGCAATGGCATCCATCTAGCCTACCAAAACAATTTACAGTCTATTATCGATTCAGCTGGACCAGAGGGCCCAGTTCATTCCATGTAAACAACACACACCGTAATGGAGTCACCATCAGCCTTGCCTGGCAACGGAAGACAGCAAAACGAAAGCTGAAATTTTAAATTTAGCATTTGAGAAATCTTTCACGCAGGAGGATCGTACAAACATACCGCCGTTTTGGTCTCGTACAGATTCCCGTATGGAGAACATAGTAATAGACATCCCTGGGGTTGTGAAGCAGCTGAATGGGTTGAAAATAAGTAAATCGCCAGGTCCTGATGGGATTCCAATTCGGTTTTACAGAGAGTACTCTACTGCATTGGCTCCTTACTTAGCTTGCATTTGTCGCGAATCTCTTGCCCAACGTAAAGTCCCGAGAGACTGGAAAAAAGCGCAGGTGACGCCTGTGTATAAGAAGGGTAGAAGGACGGATCCTCAAAATTACAGACCAATATCCTTCGGTTTGTTGCAGGATCCTCGAACATATTCTCAGTTCGAATGTAATGAATTTCCTTGAGACACAGAAGTTGCTGTCCATGCATAAGCACGGCTGTCGAAAGCATCGCTCCTGCGAAACGCTACTCGCCCTTTTTCCACATGATATCTTGCGAACCATGGATGAAGGGTATCACACGAAAGCCATATTCTTTGACTTCCGGAAAGCGTTTGACACGGTGCCCCACTGCTGACTCCTAACTAATGTACGAACATATGGAATTGGTTCCCAAATATGTGAGTGGCTCGAAGACTTCTTAAGTAATAGAACCCAATACGTTGTCCTCGATGGTGATTGTTCATCGTAGGTGAGGGTATCATCTGGAGTGCCCCAGGGAAGTGTGGTAGGTCCGCTGTTGTTTTCTATCTACATAAATGATCTTTTGGATAGGATGGATAGCAATGTGTGGCTGTTTACTAATGATGCTGTGGTGTACGGGAAGGTGTCGTCGTTGAGTGACTGTAGGAGGATACAAGATGACTTGGACAGGATTTGTGATTGGTGTAAAGAATGGAAGCTACCTCCAAATATAGATAAATGCAAAATAATGCAGATGATTAGGAAAAAGAATCCCGTAATGTTTGGCTGGATCTGAGCACTATAGGACTTAACATCTATGGTCATCAGTCCCCTAGAACTTAGAACTATTTAAACCTAACTAACCTAAGGACATCACGCAACACCCAGTCATCACAAGGCAGAGAGAATCCCTGACCCCGCCGGGAATCGAACCCGGGAACCCAGGCACGGGAAACGAGAACGCTACCGCACGACCACGAGCTGCGGACGTAATGTTTGAATACTCCATTAGTAGTATAGCGCTTAACACAGTCACGTCGTTTAAATATTTGGGCGTAACATTGCAGAGTGATATAAAGTGGGACTAGCATGTGATGGCAGTTGTGGGGAAGGAGGATAGTCGTCTTCGGTTCATTGGTAGAATTTTGAGAAGATGTGGTTCATCTGTAAAGGAGACTGCTTATAAAACGCTAATACGACCTAGAGTACTGCTCGAGCGTTTGGGATCCCTATCAGGTCGGATTGAGGGAGGACATATTAGCAATTCAGAGGCTTGATGACAACTTGGGTGCATGGATTCGTGGTGTCTGCGCCATACCCGAACCCTACCATCAGCTCTTACCAATTGAAATCGGGACTCACCTGACCAGCCCACAGTTTCCCAGTCGTCTTGGGTGTAACCGATTTGGTTACGAGCCCAGGAGAAGCGCTGCAGCCCATGTCGTGCTGGTACGAAAGGCACTCGCGTCGGTTGTCGGTCGTCTGCCGCCATAGCCCGTTAACGCTAAATTCGTCGTGCATTCTACATTGATTTCTGAGGTTATTTTACGCCGTGTTGCTTTTCTGTTAGCCCTGAAAGCTCAACGCAACTGTCGCTATTCTCGGTAGTTAAGTGAAGGCCGTCGGTCACTGCGTTGTCTATAGTGAGAGGCAATGCATGAAATTTGATATTCTCGGCACACTCTACTCACTGTGATCTCAGAATATTGAAGTGACTAAAATTTCCGTAATGGAATATTCAGTGTGTGTAGCTCCAGACACCATTCCGTGCTCAAAGTCTGTTAATTTCCGTCGTAATGCCGTAATCACGTCGGCAATGTTCTCACATGTTCAAATGTGTGTGAAATCTTATGGGACTTAATTGCTAAGGTCATATGTCCCTAAGCTTACACACTACTTAACCTAAATTATCCGAAGGACAAACACACACACACACCCACGCCCGAGGGAGGACTCGAACCTCCGCCGGGACCAGCCGCACAGTCCATGACTGCAGCCCCTTGGACCGCTCGGCTAATCCCGCGTGGCAATGTTCTCACATGAATCAGCTCAGTTCAAATGACAGCTACACCAATGCACTGCCCTTTTATACCTTGTGTACAAGATATTGGCGCCATCTGTACATGTCTATGTCGCTACTCCATGACCTCTGTCAACTCAGTGGGCAAAACATTTTCCACGTAATTTTAAAATTATGCACAAAACAAAAGGAATAAAATGGCAATGGACTAGCATGAGCTGCGCTATAATCCCGCACAACGGAAACTCTTAGACTCTTCCCAGTCTCTAACAGCCTGGCGTGTCAGCCACCACATACATGATGTGATCAAAAGTATACAGACACGTATTAGTGGACTTTGATGTGGGTAGTGTGTCACTCTTCGCCTTTACGAAGGCTTTAACTCCGTAGGGGTGATTTTCAGTTAAGTGTGTAAATGTCTGAGTAGGAATGGCAGCCCATTATTTCTCAAGATACAAACTACTGAAATTAGTGATGTAGAATGCTAGGTTTTGGTGCGAAATCGACATTCTAATTGATTCCGACGATATTCCATTGGGTTCAGGTCGGGCCTCTACGCATTCCAGTCAACTACAGGAATGTTATTGTCCACAAACAATTAACTCAATGATGCCTCTTTATGACAGGGGCATTATCCTGCTGATACAAACAATCGTCGTCTGCGTATTGTTCCTGTACTGTACGCAGTACACAATAATGTAACAAGTGTTCATATCCATTCGTATTTGGTGTTTTCACAAGCGGAGTAAGGAGACCCCACCCTAACCATAAAAAGATATCCCCATACTTTAACACCATCTCCCTCGAATATCACTGATGGTGCTACACATGTTGGCTAGTAACATTTCCCGGTCGTTCGCCAAATACAAACCCTTCCATCTAATTGCCACAGGGTATCGTTTCCGATCATCCACTATCCAATGGCGTCGCTCTGTGCACCACCACAAGCGTCATTCATCACTGATCACTGAATACGGATACATTTGGCTGCTCCTCCATTGTACCCCATTTATTTTAACTGTGCTGGCTGGACTGCTGGCAGCACTTTGGAACTCGCGAGTGACTCCTCCCGCTCATTTCATACGATACCTACCTATCACAATTCACGGCGGTCCCTGTACGTCAGTAATTCAGGTGTGCCTGGTGTTGGTTTAGCTATGGTTGTTCCTTGGTGTTTCCGCTTGAGTAACAGTCGGCTAGGACAGCTTCAGAATGGCTGAAATGGCGCAGATGGGTTTGTCTCTCAGCTGACATCCAGTAACAAGTTCATGTCAGAAGTAACGGAGGTCTTCTAAATGACTGATTACGATGTCACTAACTCTCTGCTGAGAACTGAGTACTCACCTCTCCTCTCATACCTGCGGAACCGCCCCTCGTGACATCTAGTGGTCAATTTCACATTAAATAGTGGTGTCCACATACTGTTGATCAGATAGTGTAGCCTAGCGGTTTGGGGCGCCAAGTCACGGATTGCGTGGCCCCTCCCGTCGGAGGTTCGGGTCCTCCCTCGTGCGTGGGTGTGTGTGTTGCCCTTACCGTAAGTTAGTTTAAGTAGTGTGTAAGTGTAGGGACCGACGACGTCAGCAATTTGGTCCCTTAAGAATTACGCGAGGCTTCAGCGTGCTGATTGTGTACGAAAACTGAAACGTGCTGTTTCAGTTCAGTGGTCCAAATGATGATCATCGTAAGAAGATAAGATATGCAGACTAACTGTGTTTAATTTCACATATTAATCGCTGAATGGCGCTGCGATGCTAGTGTCGGAGAATACACAATATTTTGCCGCAACTCCCAAGACATCGCACATCAAACATTTTATCAGTGCCGTTGAGCGTGGTATTTTGAAGCTTCCCAGTCAAATTACTGAAGAAATAACTTAAGAGACCTGCAGGACCATAACAAGGATGCCTGCAATCAAGCAGAACATCACCACTGAGGAGAGAAAAGCTCTATGATATGTAATAGGAGACACAGCAATAGTAATTTTACCTGCTGACGAGGAAAAGGCCACTTTTCTTCTGTTCAAATGGTTCAAATGGCTCTGAGCACTATGAGACTTAACATCTGAGGTCATCAGTCTCCTAGAACGTACAACTACTTAAACCTAACTAACCTAAGGACATCACACACATCCATGCCCGAGGCAGGATTCGAACCTGCGACCGTAGCGATCGCGCCTTTCCAGACTGAAGCGCCTAGAACCGCTCGGCCACATCTGCCGGCTTTTCTTCTGTCTGCGACATCTTATCTTGGTAGGATGATCGATTTATTGCAGGACTCAGCGTATCGTCGACTCTCGAAGCATCCTACATGTGGTACGAAGGAAGGTATGCCCTTACTCAAATTCAGTCAATATCCCGACCATCTGGAAAAAAGATTGAGACGAAGAGCGCCGATTTCAATGACACTTTATGACCTACCAATGATTTATAAATACGGAGCTCCACGTCACCATACTTTGAGTAATATAAGAGCCATGAAAAACTACTTATCAAGAATTTAGGGTTCTCTTTAAGCCCTTTGTAAGTCCAATGCGGAACTTCAGTCGGCGCTTTTGAAACCTAAATATTTTGGGAGAAATGGAAGTGATTCCTTTGTTGTGTGACCACATGGGACTGTAACGATTCCTACATTTGTATAAAATGTTAGCTTCCCCCATTCGCACATTTGTTTCATCATGAAAACGACCAAAAAATAGAGATCTCCCGTTTTTTTTATGTCAGGTTCGTAGAAAAGTTGCTTGGAGACGCACTATATTTCGTAAACCAACACGCACCGACATGCATCTACGAGCCACGAACTGTCGAAACCCATCTGACTGCAGTGGTTTGTTACGAATACTCATTCATAGAACTCGAGTTATCTCATATCCGGTGAGCTTGTCACTCGAGACCACCCACCTCCTCTCTGTGTTTGCCCTTAGCTGGTACTCCTAGTCCACATTCGCAAAACATTTCGACCAACACACATTAGACATTAATGCAACCACAAGATACGGAGAAACCCTTTTGGATGACTTCGATGGCATTCTTGCGCTATTTGTCAACGTGTCCTTTAAGAAACACCGAATAATATATGTCTTCCATCATCTGGCGCGTGTGCAAACAGTTCTGGGTTTTATAAACGGATACGTAAGTATTAGGACACTAGGAATATACTAGATCCCCTGTCAGTGTGGGAAATCAAGCACTGGGCTGATATGTCGCATTCTTAAAGACGGATGCTATGATCTTAGACTTCGCACCACACCACGACACGCACAAAAATCGGCTGTTGCTGAAAACTGACTTCATACTGAACACGGCATTGTAGGGAAGCAGCATACTCACGCCTTATATAATTTACATCAGTCTTTCTATTGTGTGCCAGCCTAGTCCGCTGTAACTAGCTCTGATGTCATAAATATTGTGCAATACTTTAAAATGAAGCAAATAACCTGAAATGCTTCTAGCATGTCAGGAGTAATACGAAATCAATATGTGTTGGATATCGGTTCAATAACTTTAACCATTTTCGAACTTTGGATGTTTTTCTGTAAAAGTCATTGGAACAACAGAAAAGAGCTAGAAACTTAAAAATTTCTATTTGGATTCCTTTTGCATAATAATTCAGTACAAACAGTTTTCTGGATCTCACAAATTAAAATTTTAGTTCAAATTCATGATTTTCTAGTTTTTGTCTTAGAAATTAAGGAAGCAAGATAGATTAAGTAGGCGAATAAATAAAGCTAGGATGTTTAAATTTAAGTAGAAGCGAGATCCGCTATAATCATAAAGATGTGAGAAGTTTCAACTGAATAACTATTAAACTATAGCGATAGCGTATCTCCAAAGGGCAAGTTCAGAGCTCGTCTACTGCGTGTAGTGTAATTAAATTAATTCTCTCGCCCAAAATATTTGACTTAGCCACGTCAGACTTTTATTATGATTACTTACTTATGCGCTGAGGGCACAATTAAATTGAAAGCTTCAACAGCCATCAGAAAAGGAAGCAATGATTTATTCAATAACTTAAAGTGGTGCAATACTAGCCCAGCGGCTAGTCGGGAGAGCAGATTTGATCAGACGTTCCCTTAGCTGTCCGCACCGCGGCTTTGTGTGTAAGAACGCTGCGCGAGAAAGAGAAGGCCCCAGTTCTCTCCAGACGCTGATTAGCGCACCGCCTGTGCTGGGAGTCGCGTCGCGTCGGTATCGTTGATATAAACAGCGTCGGATGTAGTAATAAGTTACTCGGGATACGCGTAACCATGAAATCGTTTTCGAGTGTGACGTTAATGATCTATCTTTAGTTTGCGTATTCGTATTTTCACATGCCGCCGCAGGACAGACATTCTACCATTATCAGCGTGGCGTTTGATGAACATTATCATCAAATTATGGCGAGCATTCACTTAAACATTTAATTTGAACAGTTATAATTGCATCAGCGCATTAGACTCTGAACTGCTCTGGTAGTTGAATTGTGTGGATTCTTTTGGTCTGTGACTTTCAGAATATAGTGAACATTTTAGAGAGGATGGTTTTTGATTATGAATCCCAGACAATCTCCTAATTCCTCAGAGCTATAAGCTGTAGCTATAAATGTATTTCTCAGATGAAGTGGGCACTAGGAGTTCTAATTACAGTCTTCACGTTTTGCTAATCACTTTCTGGTTGCCAATATTGTAGTTAGAGTGCCAGTGTTGAGAACGGCAAACAGCATTAAATAAATAATAGGAACATTAACAATTAATCCAGCCGCCGCCCCACATATGGTGCCAATCGGCCGGGGAAGAAACTGAGTAAAAGTGAAAGTGATTTTTAAATATTCGGATTCGGGAGTGAAATGCGACACGCAACTGAACAATGGAATAGTGATAGACAGTGTTACGTGTGCATGTGGACGATGCAATTGGATTAACAGCGCATCTGGGTTGACGGAGCTGGCGCTGAGTCTAGCTGCACTGCTGGGATCGCGAGAAGACAGTCTCGCCGCACCGCAGTCATCCGTAGGAGCGACCGGACCTGCGTCTGCTGTTGCGGGCTACGCCCTCAACACAGCAGTTGTTGAGGTGCTGTCTGCAGTTCAACGCACCGCTTCACATCAGTATTCCAGGTACGCCGTTCCGGCGAAGCCATACGTCGTGCAGAAGGAATTAAATGAAGTGAAAAGCTTTTCAAACTTTTACTAACCTGCACTAAAAGACTGTCGGTGATGGAACCGCAAAAAGAAACAGAAGTTAAACCTAAATCAGGACCTATGTCTGTTGAAGGAACTGTAAATCCAGACAACGGTTCAAGTGTAAATATGCATGAAAATAGTAATGTTAAAGTGGAATCCGAACTAGTGTCTCCTGACATTAGTGTGAAAAGGGCAATGATTCAATACTAGAGACCCCTGTAGTAAAGCAGAAATCAGAAAGAGTTAAGTTATTGGATGATAGTTTCTCTGATGAATTAAAAATGAAACAGTCATCAGAGATGGTAGAGTTTAAAAAGGAGAAGTTAGATATGACTGATCAATCAGAAGTTTCATTTAGTGTTGGAGCTACTAATTTTTCGTCACCTGAGAGTGATAAAAAGCAGCTAGTGAGCAATCCAAAGATACTGGGGTTATTGATTTAAATGTAATATTACAAGCAATAGCTGCCAGTAATCCAAATATGTCAGCCAGTAATGCTAGAATGACAGATGAGTTAAAATCTGATATAATTGAGGTAAATAACAGTATTGTGACCAGCCAAACCAATGTTAATAAACGGTTTGAGGCAATGGACCAATAAATTAAATCCAATAAAGCTGAATTAGAAACTTCCTTCAAGACTGGCTGCAATAAGTTGAAAGAGGATCTGGACAGTTTAAATTATAAAATTGATTGCAACCATGAAGATATTAAGAAAAAGGTTGCTCAACATTTATCTGAGATGTATAAAACAGTAAAATCCAAAGTTGCTGAGGTTCGCAAAGACTTCCAAATGGAAGATGCGAAGCTGGAGCACAAGTTAAGAGAAAAGATCAAGGCGGAATCTGAACTGTGCTCAGATAGGTTTAAAGATTTTAATATAAAAGTAAACATGTGTCAAGCAGAAGTAGATGCAATCAAAACTGATACTACTCAAATTGTGTAAAGAGTAGATAATGTTGAAATGAGAGTAGAAAATGTTAGCACTAACATTGCTAACATTGAGAGTAAAGTAGCTTCAGTAACTTCTGGTAATGGTAGTATGCAACAACCTGTAGCTGCAAACGCCGCTTTTATCGGGTGTCGGCAGTTCTTGCAGTTCGATCCAGATAAAAATATCCACCCGCTAGATTTCTGGGACAATTTTGAAGATGTCATTCCACCAACTTGGTCTGAACGAGAGGAAATCTCATTTATTAGAAGCCATTTATTGGATGACGCCATGCGTTGGTCAGCTGATGTTATGTTGAAGTGTAAGACATTAGCGGAATTTAAAACAGCTTTCATTAATGAGTATTGGTCTAGCAATAAGCAAAATGAAAAGTTGAGAGAATTTTGGAGTGGAAAACGCTTCAATGCAGGCAAGGAATCTATTAAAGAGTTTGCCAAGTCATGGATCTCACGTTTGTCACATTGGGCGGAAAAGCTGAAACCTGAAATGATAATACTAGGGCTTGAAGCCAAACTGCCATGGTATTGGCAAACTAGAATTATATCTGCCCCTAGAGACAATCTTGATCGTTTCATTGAGTATTTGGAACGTGTAGAGCGTGTTGCTGCCAATGAGGAGCAAGCACGTAATAACAGAAATGGTAATAACACTAGTAGTAATTTTATGAACGAGCAGAATGGCACTGTAAACATCGGAACAGTAGGAGTTCGCCATCCTAAGAGAGGTAGGAATTGGAGAAATACTTATCAGAACAAACAATGGCATCCAAATGATAGTAATTTTTTCCGAACAAAATTATGCAGGTAAACAACAGTTCAGAAAGCAATGTTGTGCCAGTTAACTATAATGGAAATAAAGGAAACAGTAGTAGGCCGAGGCAGGAAAACTAGTTCCCGTCTATGAGGACACTGGCGCTCACCAGGCGGTTACTTTTCCTAAGCCAGTAATTACAGTAATTGGTAAAACAGATCAGAATACTCAAACTGAACATGTGGATGAGGGGTCGGTAGCATCTAAGGATACAGCAGAAATATTAGATCACTCACAGTATTTGATAGATACCGTGTTAGAGACGCTTTCTAAGTGGGAAGAGAAAGTGAAGGCGCAGCAGTGTAATGGTAGGGAAGAGCTGCAAAATACTGAATTGTCAGGTGAAGAAGCAGAAGAAATTCATGCTTATATTTACTATAAGGATGATGTGCTCCTATCTAAAGTGCCTGTGCAGGATGTTGATACTGTACTAATAGATTTAGGACAGGAGGTAAGTGCGAATGTAGAAGATAGCTTGTTCGGGGTCGATGAACCCAGTAGCTGTGACCAGTTGTCACTTGAGAAGGAACCCGACGATAATAGTGAAAGTTGTTTAGCTGTAACTAGTGTTATGCCCGGTCTGGAGGCGCAGAATCGCTCAGACTACTATAATTTGGGTCATGTTCAGCAAACTAAATGTAATGAAGTCGTGCGGTGCTTCGATTTAAAATTAATAGCACGACTGGAAAAGGCAGCTGAAAATGTAATTCAGGAAACCCCTACACACTTTGACCTTAATGTAATGAAGACAGTTGTCGATCACTTTAGTTGGAGACAAATCCAAAAGGAGCTATTGGATGAGTTTGAGGAACCACCTGTACAACCTAGAATAAGCCACCCTATAATAATAGTGAATATGTTGGGTATCAATGTACGTTGTCTCTTAGACAGTGGAAGTGAGGTGAGTGCGATGTCTCAGTCCTTCTTTGATGCATTACCTAGTAAAGACAAGCTTACCGTAATGGGGGTATCAGGACTAAGAATAATTGATGCTACTGGCAAGGTGTCAAAAACGGTAAAACGAGAAGCTTTGCTGCCCTTTTACATTAATGGTAATTTAATTGATCAGCCATACTTAATTGTAAACAATCTCAGAATTGAGGTTTTCATTGGCATAGATTTCTTGTGGAAATATCAGAGTGTTGTTGACTTTGAAAGAAGCCAGTTGAAAATGGTCTTGCCGATAACCGGAGTGATTACGGTACCTTTTATTGATAAACATGTAGTAACTAATGATGAAACTTGCGAGCTGCCTATACGAGTTCTGAAAAATAGGGCTAATGCATATAGGCTAGAGTACCCTAAGAGTAAAAAGCTGTTAGGTCTCAAGAACGTGATCGACCTAAAGAAGTTCATAGGTAGTGAATGCTTTCTGTAGGGAGGAGGTTGTTCTGTAACCTCTACACAGTGTGGCAGCTGTGCAGTCCCAGCTGTGTGAGATCTTCTTTCCCGTTTCAGGCCTCACTCATTCTTCATCTTTCCTATCCACCAAAGTTTCGACTCCTTCTCTGCAATACAAAAATTTTCCGTCATGGCTATCAAGCCATGAGTTCTGTAACCATTCTATCCACCGATTAGTGAAGAAAATACGTAATGTGACAAACCTAACAGTGACATAAACAACAGAGAAGTATGATGTAATTAAGATACAAAGGTATTTGAGTAACATGTATGTATAGAACCCTGGTAATATTATAAGTACAAAGTTGTTGTTTTATTGGAAATGGTTCACCAACAGTAATTTAAAAAGATATACAAATTCGTGTACAAGCAGGATCTGAAGTGGCAGTGAAACCTTTTGTATGCTGTAGAGCTAACTAATTAATAGTAAAAGAGATTGCTTAGTGTTATGAAAAATATGCAGATAAGTTGTAAGAACGAACTCACCTTGTGTAGCAAGGAATGACAGTGTAATAGAATTGAACAGTGTTTGTGGCTGAGACGTGAAGGACTCGTCCTTGAAATATTTATAAGCTTGGAGCTTGCCATTATTAGGTGTAGGGTGTGACAGGACACACCTACAAGTATTGAGGTTATGAGTTGGAGGCGTGAATGCTACCACAGGTACTCTTATGTTAGATGAGACAGAGCAGCTCATGGTGTCCTATAGGTTTAAGGAATTTAGCATTATGCACGGCCATAATTACTTAATGCGCTTTAGTGGTAAGTCGAGAGAGACTACATGTGGTTTCAGCATCCAATCAAGTGGAAATGGATTGCAACGTGAGCAAACTAATCAGCTGCAATACACTATAGATATGAAATAAATGTGCTATCCTATGCGTTAAATGTTAATAGTGTGAGTGTTAAATAAGTACATACACTAGCAACATAATTGAGTAACATAATGGCTGACGTGAAACATTATTTATAGCTCAGCACAAATACACTTCGATGAAGTAAGTACATAATCGCGGATGTGGAATTAACACAGCAGCTGAGGACCAGTAAGTGGATTTAGTAGTCAACTAAACGTAGTGTGTTTTGAACACTCAGAAGTGTACTATTACCACAAATTACTCACATGTACAAAGAGGCTGAGAAGACAACTGCTAATCAAATATACTCATACTATCTCTAAGAATAAGGTAATCGAAGATGAGTCAGTTAAGAAAATAAAATACAGATTTGTCAGGAATGTACTGAGCATTGGTTCAGTGTTCCGGCCCAGAAATAATAAATTGAGGTTAAATAGGATTTATGATTGTATGCCTTGAGCATAAATTTTCTCTAGTATGTGACTAACGGCGTTTTGAGCCATTTGTTTACCAACTTTAGGATATTTAAGTAACCACAAGAGTAATACTGAAAAAGTTCTGTTAACTTTGTTCCAGTAACATATTGAAAGATAAAATGTATATATCCCCATTTCATTGTGACCCACCCTTAGGAATTAAGTGAGCAGAGTCTGAGACACTCTTTTTGTATGTTCTACTGGACAAACCAGATAATGGCAGCCTGGTAGCTGCGTGAAAGTGTGGAGTGACTTAGACACAACTCACAGTCACCCCTCCCCTTTCCCCATGTAATTTAGAGTGAACGTTAAGGATGCACACCATGGCAACTGCCACTCCTCTACCCTTGTGAATGGAAGTGTAGAACGCCAGCTAAAGTGGCTACAACCACGTGTGTAAAAATGAAATTGTCATGATTTGTGAAATTTTCGTTCAGGTTTAGAAAAGACTGCTAAGATATAATTATCTGTTTATGGATCATGAATAACTGTGTTATTTTCTTTGAATTTGTGTATGTAAAAATATTTACAGACAATTTAACGGATTTAAGATGTTCATAGTTTTACATATTTTTATGTGTTTGTCTGTCTAAGGCAATATGTATGCCAAAGTGTTTCATTGATTTTGCTCAAATTTTGAGTGATAATCTCGCTTAAGAGGCAGTGAACATGCCAGCAATTTAAATAATTGAAGTAGGTGCTTCTTTTAATTTTTCTATATGTTTACATTTCAATTTTAATTTTCATAAGGAGTTAAGCTGTACTCTTGCTTCCCTAATTGTAACTAATTTTTTTTCATTTACATTAAAAAAAATTAAGTAGAGGGTAATGTAGGGAAGCAGCTACTCATGCCTTATAAAATTCACATCAGTCTTTCCATTGTGTGCCAGCCTAGTCCGCTGTAACTGGTTCTGACGTCATAAATATTGCGCAATACTTTAAAATGAAGTAAATAACCTGAAATGCTTCTAGCATGTCAGGAGTAATACTAAATCAATATGTGTTGGATATCGGTTCAATAACTTTAACCATTTTCGAAATATGGATGTTTTTCTGTAAAAATCATTGGCACAACAGAAAAGAGCTAGAAACTTAAAAATTTATATTTAGATTCCTTTTGCAAAATAATTCAGTAGAAACAGTTTTCTGGATCTCACAAATTAAAATTTTAGTTCAAATTGATGATTTTCTGGTTTTTGTCTTAGAAATTAAGGAAGCAAGAGAGATTAAGCAGGCGAATAAATTAAGCTAGAATGTTTAAATTTAAGTAGAAGGGAGATCCGCTATAATCATAAAGATGTGAGAAGTTTCAACTGAATAACTATTAAACTATAGCGATAGCGTATCTCCAAAGGGCAAGTTCAGAGCTCGTCTACTGCGTGTAATGTAATTAAATTAATTCTCTCGCCCAAAATATTTGACTTAGCCACATCAGACTTTTATTATGATTACTTACTTATGTGCTGATTGCACAATTAAATTGAAAGCTTCATCGGTCATCAGCAAAGGAAGCAATGATTTATTCAATAACTTAAAGTGGTGCAATACTAGCCCAGCGGCTAGTCAGGAGAGCAGATTTGATCAGGCGTTCCCTTAGCCGTCCGCACCGCGGCTTTATGTGTAAGAACGCTGCGCGAGAAAGAGAAGGCCCCAGTTCTCTCTAGACGCTGATTAGCGCACCATCTGTGCCGGGAGTTGCGTCGCGTCGGTATCGTTGATATAAACAGCCTGGGATGCAGTAATAAGTTAATCGGGATACGCGTAACCAGGAAATCGTTTTCGAGTGAAGTGTTAATTCTGGGGTGATATTAACATCTATCTTTAGTTTGCGTATGTCGTATTTTTACGTGCCGCCACAGTACAGACATTCTACCATTATTAGCATGGCGTTTGATGAACATTATCATCAAATTATGGCAAGCATTCACTTAAACATTTAATTTGATCAGTTATAATTGCATCAGCGCATTAGACCCTGAACTGCTCTGGTAGTTGAATTGTGTGGATTCTTTTGGTCTGTGACTTTCAGAATATAGTGAACATTTTAGAGAGGATGGTTTTTGATTATGAATCCCAGACAATCTCCTAATTCCTCAGAGCTATAAGCTGTAGCTATAAATGTATTTCTCAGATGAAATGGGCACTAGGAATTCTAATTACAGGCTTCACGATTTGCTAATCACTTTCTGGTTGCCAGTGTTGAGAACGGCAAACAACAGCATTAAATAAATAATAGGAACATTAACAATTAATCGACCCGCCGCCCCACAGTATGAAGTACGAGAAACCAAGATAATTTCGTCTGTCTCTACGTGCAGGGACTCTGTCATTATTGAAGGAGTCGAAATGCGTACAGTTAACAACTTTATTGACCGCTGCTAGGACAACAACAGCCGTAGTCTGTACCTCAGTATCTGCTACCTGGAGTACACCGAGTGCAATGCCCACCAGTAGAACGTCCGGAGGACCTTACCACAACACTGCCACACCACCAACAATTCCACTGACCATTACCGCCACCAATCCTGGCACCAGCCCCAACATCGTGATCAGACGCAGCATCACCAGGAACAGCAACAGTTAGTGTCTTCAGATAAACGTTCCCTACGCCTAGTCATCCTTTCTCCTATTCCCAATCGAAATCGATCACAAATTCCAACAAGAGGCCCGTTAACTCTGTGACAATGACGACATTCGGATCGGAATCATTCCAAAAACACAACACCCAGTATTTTCCTCTTCATTCTCATTAAGAAGATGTGACCGCAAATTTCTAGATCCACTGACATGTCTCATTACATTTATCAATGTACACCAACATTGAAACTCATCGCCTGGAGAGACTAAAACCAATTATCCATATTCTCATTCTTCCCTACTCACATTTATCGCCGCTCAGTTCGTGGTAGTTACTCGCCCCGCAATTTCCGCGCCGCCTATTAACCACGCAGGTAGCCATTTTCCACGGAGATACAAGGTACGATAGTTTCATGTCTCGCTAGACCTCCGTCTGACGTGACACCAACTCATCCGAGATTCCGGATACAAAACCATCGGTTGTATCACCATTTTGCACTCATTACTGAATCCAACATCCCGCCTAACGCCGCAGCTTGGTATCATATTATACGGTTCCACGCTGCAATGGAATAAGGAACTGATGTGAGTGGCCAGACCATCTAAATGCACACATAGTAGGCTACTATGAGTATATTATAACTGTAAAGAAAGGCATTTAACGAATGATTCCGCCATATTGTCTTGTGCTTTTGATTCGGTGAGTGTGTATTCCACTACTCCACCACTGGCCATTCAAAAGTCCCGCCCGCAGTTTGGAAGAAAAATGGCCGCCATATCGTCTGGTCGGCCACTCTCTCCATATACAGGCTCTCTAGGTCCACACTCCCATCGAGCGCCACCTATCCGCAGCCCATGTCCATCACCTCCATATTCTGTCTCCCGACATTCCCACTGTAGGTCAAATGTGTTTGTGCATTCGCACTGAAGAAGGTGGATTTATTGCCCAACTAAGCCAATGAGACTATACAGGGAGGTCCATTGATCGTGACCGGGCCAAATATCTCACGAAATAAGCGTCAAACGAAAAAACTACAAAGAACGAAACTTGTCTAGCTTGAAGGGGGAAACCAGATGGCGCTATGGTTGGTCCGCTAGATGGCGCTCCCATAGGTCAAACGGATATCAACTGCGTTTTTTTAAAAATAGGAACCCACATTTTTTTATTACATATTCGTGTAGTACGTAATGAAATATGAATGTTTTAGCTGGACCACTTTTTTCACTTTGTGATAGATGGTGGTGTAATAGTCACAAACGCATGGCTCACAATTTTTGACGAACAGTTGGTAACAGGTAGGTTTTTCAATTAAAATACGGGACGTAGGTAAGTTTGAAAATTTTATTTGGGTTGTTCCAATGTGATACATGTACCTTTGTAAACTTATCATTTCTGAGAACGCATGCTGTTACAGTGTGATTACCTGTAAATACCACATTAATGCAATAAATGCTCAAAATGATGTCCGTCAACCTCAATGCATTTGACAATATGTGTAACGACAGCGAGTAGTTCGCCTCCGTAACGTTCGCACATGCATTGACAATGCGCTGACGCATATTGTCAGGCGTTGTTGGTGGATCACAATAGCAAATATCCTTCAACTTTCCCCACAGAAAGAAATCCGGGGACGTCAGATCCGGTGAACGTACGGGCCATGGTATGGTGTTTCGACGACCAATCCACCTGTCATGAAATATGCTATTCAATACCGCTTCAACGGCACGCGAGCTATGTGCCGGACATCCATTGTGTTGGAAGTACATCGCCATTCTGTCATGCAGTGAAACATCTTGTACTAACGTCGGTAGAACTTTACGTAGGAAATCAGCATACATTGCACCATTTAGATTGCCTTCGATAAAATGGGGGCCAATTATCCTTCCTCCCATAATGCCGCGCCATACATTAACCCGCCAAGGTCGCTGATGTTCCACTTGTCGCAGCTATCGTGGATTTTCTGTTGTCAAATAATACACGTTGGTGAGTGACGCTTCGTTGCTAAATAAAACGCGTGCAAAAAATCTGTCATTATCCCGTAATTTCTCTTGTGCCCTGTGGCAGAGCTGTACACGACGTTCAAAGTCGTCGCCATGCAATTGCTGGTGCATAGAAATATTGTACGGGTGCAATCGATGTGGACATAGCATTCTCAACACCGACGTTTTTGAGATTCCCGATTCTCGCGCAGTTTGTCTGCTACTGATGTGTGGATTAGCCGCGACAGCAGCTAAAACACCTACTTTGGCATCATCATTTGTTGCAGTTCGTGGTTGACGTTTCACATGTTTCCTTAAATAATCCCGGCCGGAGTGGCCGAGCGGTTCTAGGCGCTTCAGTCTGGATCCGCGCGACCGTTACGGCGCAGGTTCGAATTCTGCCTCGGGCATGGATGTGTGTGATGTCCTTAGGTTAGTTAGGTTTAAGTAGTTCTAAGTTCTAGGGGACTGATGACCTCAGAAGTTAAGTCCCATGGTGCTCAGAGCCATTTGATCCATTTTTTCCTTAAATAACGTAACTATCCGGCGAACGGTCCGGATACTTGGATGATGTCGTCCAGGATACCGAACAGCATACATGGCACACGTCAGTTGGGCATTTTGACCACAATAGCCATACATCAACACGATATCGACATTTTCCGCAATTGGTAACTGGTCCATTTTGACACAGGTAATGTATCACGAAGCAAATACCGTCCGCACTGGCTGAATGTTACGTGATAACACGTACTGATACTGCCCAGGGACTGGGTGTTTGTGTTGTCCTCATCATTTCATCATCATCATCATTATCATCAGTCATGACGGCCCACAAACCAAACATCATCATCATCGTCGCTAGCCGTAGTCGCACCTGAAGATGAGGGGCAAAGAAATGTCTATGGAGAGCCCTAAATTCGTCCTCAACATAAGTGTATCATCATTGCTTAAGTCATTGTTGCGTTGTAACATCAGTTATTCAATTCTCTCAGTCGCATATTAAATGCTGCAGCTTTAAACTAACTGAAATTCGATCATACAGAGAAGTGCGCTATTATACGAGTCATTTGAATTTAGCGATAACGAACGTACCTGGATGTAAAGCGAAGTAATTATGTAGCATTTCACAGGGAATGTACAGCAAATCCCGCACTAAATTGGAGTGGAAGTGCGCTATTATACGAGTCATTTGAATTTAGCGACAACGAACGTACCTGGATGTAAAGCGAAGTAATTATGTAGCATTTCACAGGGAATGTACAGCAAATCCTGCACTAAATTGGAGTGTTCGTATTCTTTGTAACGTTCACTGAAGAAACTGATAAATGCTTTTGGGTACTGTTCAGATGAAGACCAAGGAAGGTATATGGCTTTCATCTATCATATCTACAGCTGTCCTCTGCAGAGCAATCCGATCACTGCTGGTACTGTAGGCAGATATTCACCATCACACATCAACAAACAGAAAAGTACAGGTCGTTTCAAGAAAATTCATCCGATTTTACAAGATGATACATAAATCTATACATGAACCAAGGTAGAAATTTGGAGTTGATTTTAAATTACGCCTCGAAACCAAAGTTTTCTTTGAGATCAGTTGTAAGTTTGCAGTTCATATGATTGCCGGTACGGGTTTCTTTAGATTACTGCCCAATGTGCGTCTTGTCGAAATTGCGGCAATACAGCGACAAAAGGCTTATTGCGTTCTCCGTTTCAACAGATGCAATCCTCTTAATAAATTTCAACCTGGTATCAGCTTTCCCTATAACTGGTTTTCTGTAGTCATTCCTCTGTAGGTTCCTCTAGATGGTTATTCCTAGGTATTTTACGATGGTTCCTGCTCCCTGTGGTTTATAACCAACAGTGCCATAAAAGAGCAGTGGATGTTTACGCCTACTTATCGGCAATATGTCTAATTTATTTATGTTCAGGTCTTCCAGGAAGGTGTTTGGCGAAGAATGGCTGCAGCTTCAGTTTAATGGGGAACGAGCTCTAATGGAGTGTCTCGTACAACAAACATTTCATCTCTAGTCACAAAAAGAAATCAACAGATCAGCAATATGTCTGAAACAATTTCCATCACACAGAAGTTTGAACATTGTTTGTGAACATCACCTTTATGGACCCATAGTGGGAAAACGTTGCATTTGTGACATTTTTGTCACATAAAAAAAGTGTTTCGTTTTATCCCCTCTAAATTTCTTATACGTAATTATCTCGCACCCTTACACGGTGAAGCAGACTGCACCGACAAACTGTCAGAGGTTGTTCAGGTTTCTTTATGAGTATGTTAGTCTAAAGGACCCACTGTCTCCGACGACTCCTTACAGAGTTGTTCATTTTTTGCACCAATTAACTTTGTATCTGTATTGCACTGAAAATTGTGCACAATAGCGGAAATGTCAACGGGATGCGCTTTGTGTCTTGTTTGGAAACCAATGTGTTCCATGTACTGACGGTACTTGCCGTTGACAACAATAACGCCCAGTTTACTTTTCGTCCTCAGTCTTGCATTCGATATTATAACGTTCTGTTTTGGGTTTGTTTTTCCGATATTGTTATTTGTACGTTAACAGTGACACACAACAGCATGGATAGGTTTATTGGCGAAGAGTTGACCGCTATGCACTTCCTGTATGGTTTCAATGAATGTAGTGGAAGAGCGGCATAACGACCCCTATTCTCAGCTGTTTCCGCAGATGTGGCAACCAAATCACAGTCCTTTTGCATCTATACACATGCTTCTACGAAAAACAGGATGTGTTGTAGGTTTTGGCGTTTGCATATTTCAATATTTTTCATTGTTATAACGACAATTGCACCGAAACGGAGGTAACTGTGGTAGCAAACTGAATAAACCATGATTACATTACAGTAAAACGCAATATGTAGTGTGTGGTTTGGTGTACTCGATCCAGCATAATATCTTGTACTGGCAACGTTGCTCTCTTTCGTAGACACGTATCCAAGAATTTTCTTTTTCGAACCTTAGTTCACTGTTTTAAAGGTGAGATGTGTTTAACTACGAAAGACAACAACATAAAACGTTTCTTGTCAGGGGAACTTGACCCTGATTATACTCATCATTGTGCTCTCAGAAACTTAAAAACAATATTTTGCAATCAGAAACGTGTTATAAGACCTTGGCTCTAAGGTGTATTCTTTCTGTTCTGCTGGCCATGGCTCTTTAAACATGGCTCATACCAAACATTAGGGCGAATTTGTAGCCAGATGTCGAATAAGTTCAGTCTTTGTGTCTAGGCAATGCGTTCATCATTTGGGCTACCTCACGTGCTACTGAGTAAACGTCTCTGCCTAAGATGAGAGTGTCGTGCGCAGTCTTGAGGACAGAGTTTCTTTGAAGAAAATGTTATTTCACGTCTTCTGCTACATCCAGTCAGAGCTTTAATTTTAGGAAAGAATGCATTGAAGGTGTGTACAGAGATTAGTCTCACGCTCTTTGTGAGCGTGGGATTGATCTGAGATGTTATTCTGCGCAACGGATTAATCTGAGATGTACCCTTTACCCTGTGGCTCCTGCAAGATGCAATTTCCAACCCACACTACTACAGAAGTCAGACAGACACTCCTAACGTTCTAAAGAGAAATGCCTGAAAAACTTTCAGCAATAAATATCTTCTGGAGTCCTCCGCTGTAAGGAAACGACACAAAAATTCACAAAATTTCTTGCGTAACTAGTGCGATACTTGGGTACTGGACTAGTGCTAGTTAGTGTAAGAAAAACATGAAACAAACGAAAATTATTATTTATTTTCCAAAAATTCTGAGAAATCACAATGGCACTTTTTGGTTATGAATTGAACAAGCTATATCCTGGTTCTTTTCGGAATGTGAAGGATAGGATTCGCTAATGAAATTTCCATACAAAGTTTAAGATTGTTATTGACTTAGCAGAATGGCTGAGAGCCGCGCCTACTAAACTTGAATATTATCCGTTAGAATGTTGCTAGGTACGGTCGAGGCTATCGCGTGTGAAATGCAGTGAAGAGTACTGTTGTGGAGGAAATATGGGGCTCCCAATACCTGTCGCGCACAATACCGTAAGCTGCGATGACTGCTGTCTGCGCCGCTCGCTGCTGACAAATAAGATAACTCTCGTCCTATCTGGATTGACCTTCGCCAATCAAACTCTCCCCACACCTTGATGAAGTCAAGGACTCCTATTCGCCCCTAGTCTAACTTTTGGCGTGGTACACCGGTCAGATAACCAGTCCACTGCGATGCCACTCATAAATTTGCTTGCAGGCATTTAACTATAACTCTGTCCGTTCACACCGCACAATAAGTGTGTCGGCCAACACAGTGAACAACGCTTACTCAATATAGAGTCGCACTTCGATTCGCTCTAGACAGAGGTGATCTCTCAGTGAAGTGCTGAGGAGAGACTTGTTTCTCGCTCTTTGAGTACACGTACTAGCGTGCATGCTGTCGTTACGTGTTCTCGCTCCAAGAGCGACAATGGAACGGCCCCTCTCCACGCCAGACATGAAGGGGTATATCTTTCAGTCCCTTCCATTACTCCTTCAGCTCAAGGCGTCAGAAATATCGCCTGCCAATCAGCATTGCTCTTCTACAACGGGAGAATGACGTTTCATTTAAGGCGACCAGTCCGGAAATCCGTAGGATTGGCGTTTGACGTTTGGTGTCTCCCTGTGAAAATCTCTGAAACTGCGTGCTATATTGTAAAGAATGTGTAGACTGGCTGCTCCCACACAATGTAGCGGAATTTGCTTTTAAGCCGAACACGGGGTTGTTCCCCCTTTTCACTCGGGCCAACGCTGTCTGCTCTACGGGCGGTCACTGGCCGACATAGATAGGCTGAATCGTCCTCTGAAGGGACCGGCGTCCCGTTGTGCGGTTTCTCTCCTGAACTAAAAGCTCCTGTGACCGTCGTGTCTGGAATGTATGTGTGTACGCCAGCCACGAGTATTTCAACCCCGGTGCGCTTACTTGTTATTTGTATACCGTTTACATGAATTCATACAACACTGACTTTATCTTATCGAGTTTCAGTTCGAATGAAAAGTCTTGATGTGCTGAATATAATTGTGAGGGCGGAATATGTAAGCAATGAAGGTTAGGAGATCACGACGTCTTACATCTTTAACAAGGCTCTGCTTAGGAATGGTATTTCAGTTTCATATTTATTTGCCAACTCATCTCCAGTGCAGATATTATGAATTATCTAATTTACATTTGATTTTATGCAGCTGATACCTGTTATCTAAGTTTTATAGTCCAGCACAGGTAAAGTAATTTAATCTCTAAAGCATTTTGACAAAATGGCATTGATATCCATTATGTGTGCGTCTGAATATTCTGTGGGTCCGGTGTGTCTCTTGCCTCGTATTTCCATGGTGCTGACTACTTACAGTTTTGATCAAAGGTAATTACAATCTATTCATACGAACAGTGGCTTTTCTGGATTACAAAGTAAACCTGCTATTTATTCGTACGGACTTCATGTTACTTGGACTATAGAGTCCGGCGCACACACACATGCACACAAGCGCGCTTGAGTGGGTACACGAGCGTGAGGAAAAGCCGGTATCCTCGTGTGACAGCCGGTCCTAAGAGAAATTTTAATGCGTTTGAGAATACCACACACATTCGTTTCATTGCTGGCCTTACATTCGAGCAGAGTTTCATGTTAATTAATCCTCACAATGCCAAGGGGAGGGGGGAGAGTACTTTATGCCCAACTTTTAAAAATATTGCAATCTAGTCAGCTGCTTTATATTCTAAAATTTTGAAAAAATAATTATTGTTTTTAATTAATTCTTCTACCAGGTTCCATAAACGTTTTAAGTTTTTCTGTGAAAGTTAACAAAAAAATTTGAATCTTTGTGGTAGATGTCGCTTTCCCCATTGAAAGTCATGTTCAATAATTTCGGTTGCACGACCTTATTTACACATCAGTATCTCATAAAATTGTATGTTGTAAGAGTCAACAACAATTAACAAATTACGATTTTTTAAAATCTGTTTTAATGTGCGCATAAAGCACCCCTCCCCCTTCGGTAACGCACGTTATGGAAAATGCGTGGGTATTGCTAGATTTAAGAAGCATGTATCAGACTGATTCACTTGCAGTTTTTCTCTTGTAACGCTACGGTGGCGATGACTGTATTGCAACAGGCCTACAGCTTTCATGCTGGTTTGTTGGGTGTGTACAACCGGATCACTGATCCTGAATTTTTTTCGTACAACAGCTGACAATGTCTGCGAGCTTAGTTCCTCCACACAGAAAATAATTAGCGCATTTGATGGAAAATTTCTCTTCCTCCTTACTGTAGAAAGAAAATCTGCTTCGAATCATTTGAAATTTACCACTCGTCTGACTTCTGTCTAAGTGCTACTTTGTGTTACACATGAGGGCATTTATCCTCTAAGACACTAACTGTAGTTTGTAGTAGTAGCATCGTCTTCCCAGATGCATCAGGTCTGTGTTATGTTCGAGTGAACTATGTGCTGTAGCGACTTCAAAAAGCGAATTACACTTTATAATGGCAGTCTAAACTATTTTCTGTTGAATGTTGCAGTACACTTCAAAGTGACACAAATGTACAGCACTGATTTTCAACATAGTCAACAAATAACTGTAAGCAACGACCGGAAAACTCTATCAATCGGTCGGTTCTTTAACAATAAAAATCCGTTCCTTGGTCGCAGAGCCATTCGAGAACGGCTGTGTGATTCGTGAACATCCTCATTTCACGGTGAATCTGTGTGCAGTTTAGAAGTTTTGGATAAGAAGAATTGTGCTGTCTCGCGTAGGTCTACTTCAACTCTGGAGCACGTTTCCACTGGTCACGCAATTTTCCTGGTACACTGTAATGCACCTGTTACTCGTACCTCAGAACCATCACAGAACATGTACCCTCATCTGACTCACGTGGCGCAATAGCGTTCGACAACATGAGTAGCTACGTATGAGCATTGTACAGGATAACTATGTCAGTACGTAAATGGGAATTAGTACGTCAGTGGGAAACTGTCACACCATAAAACGAATGGGTAGGAAGCGGACACCAAGAAAATACTTTTAATACTTGGTATATGTCAAAAGCTCAAAGGGTTACCGTGGCTGGTGTTCTACGTTAAACTACCTTGCCCGGTCAGATGGCCACAGCAAGTGGTAGAGGGGTGGGGGAATTGGGGGGGGGGGAGGACGGTTAGTGGGTAATCCCAGATACAACAACTGATTGGCAGTTGACGGCTGACTCGCGATGTTCAGGAAACTGGGTACATTATCAGGAGTACCGTGGCCCTCGGCAAAAAAGTAATACCCTAACTATAAGTGAAATGCTGCGATGGCTTGTTTGAACCAGAATTAACTCCCCGGCCACCTTTCTCTCGCTCTCTCTCTCTCTCTCTTTCTATCCTTCTCTCTCCATGCCACGTTTCATTGTGTGACACAGCACGTCGGAGGAAGGCAAATGTGTAGTACGTCAGGTAGAATGACGCCTACTAAAGCAACGATGTCTTCAATACAGTCTTCGGGACGAAAGCCGCTTCACTTTTTTTAATTTGGAACCTCCCAAAATTCAGTCTTCTTCTTGTTTTAAATGCATTTCCATGGAAATCTAAAGCTGTGGATAATGGGTGGTCAGCTGAGATATCGCAGCACCCATCATTGATTTCCTTACAGCTTTGCTCTGATGCATAACTGCACACTTAATCCCTGTCTGAAATGTGGAGGTGTCCTCCTCCACAAAATACTTTCGCTCAGTGATAGAGCAAAAAATTTTGTGGGCGTCTGGTCTTTTAGAACGATATGGAGAGGTATACACTGCGAAGTAAACCGATACACCTGGTCTGTTTCCCTCCCATAGTTGCCACATGACTTTCTTCAGGACAAATAATACGTAGTAGCCTCTTGAAAAATCCAGGATGGAATGTAACAATACTATGAAACGGAAAGTTGCTATTCACCATATAGCGGAGATGCTGAGTCACAGTTGCCTGAGATGGCGTCGTGTATGTGAGTGGCGTTTGCGTGTGTATGTGTGTGTGTGTGTGTGTGTGTGTGTATGTGTGTGCCTATCTGCGACTCACCATCTTCGCTGTACGGTGAGTAGCAATTTTCCTTCTCATAATATTGCAGTAGCCTCTTGATGTGACATACAAATGTCCTTAAAACTGATTTATGGTAGCTTGTTCAAGTAATCCGGTAAATACGATGGCGTGCTGAAAAGTAATTCCTCCGAGTTTTTAATGCGAAAAGTCTTAAAGCTTTTCAAATAAAATAAACTTTAATAACGTTTTTCTTCTTTATTCTTCATTTCTACGTAAGTCGGGATCGTATGGAGGATGATCGATCCCAGGGAACCCAGGGTCTCAGATTGTTGCAGAACTCATGGGTGGTCCGGCGTTGTCAGGATCAAGGACATGATGCTCCATGCGTAAACAAACTCTTCGAGCTCGGAACACCATTACAGCACGCTGTTCCTCAAGCACCGATTTAGTTACATTACGCACTGTCATGTTACACACTACAATTCCGAGCCTTTCAAAGGCAGACGGCCGCAAATAAGCAGACATGAAGAATAAAGATGTACAATGTTAATAACTTTTGTTTCATTTAAAAAGCTTTAAGAATTTTCACATAAAAAATCGGAGGCATTACTTTCAGCACGCCCTCGTAGCACAGTGACTGTTTATCGAATACAATACTCTTCTTATTTCTTGAATGCAAAAAGGCCTTTCTTGTAAACTGATCTCGCACTTTATACTGTGTTAAAGTAAGATACATGGAATGGTAATAATAAATTTTTTGATTGCTCTCTAATTCACGCACCTGTCCAGCAAGCATCCCATCCGCACAAGCGCACGCGAGCGCGCACACACATATACATACACGCAGAAGTTTAATGTATCACCGATTAAAATTAGCTTTGGTGGCGTTATCCGATGAGATCGATGTTGATACTGTTTGCAATGTACATAATTACCGGTAAAATCACTGTCCGTTGGCATTCATTACCATAGTATTAGGAGACGATATATTTGAGCACGCTCAGTACGGTAGCTCCGTTGAACCGTATAAATGTGCGGTAATTTATGTGCATTAGTTACCGTTGCTATTGGTACGTAATAGTCAACTGCATTCAGTGCTGGAATATACAATGATGATGCGTGATATAGGGTGGCTGGATGACTGATCGTCGTTAGCGGGAGCAAGAGTCACAATTTTTTACCACAACTACACACGCATACAAGATATGAAAAGAAACTATAATTCTGCCTGAGATATCATAAGTAACTGTGGCTACGTGCTTCAAGTCAGTATCGATAGCAGAAACTATAAAAGATTTGATGACATACAAGGAAAGGTTTCTGAGACCCGAAAACGTTAAAATATGAATAGGCGCAATTGTTTTTCAGTCTGAAAGGTAACCCCTTGCTATACAGCAACGTCCACCATTCTGAAATATTCACGTTTTGTGTCTTTCCTGCGTCAGTGTTGTTATCAGAAACTATTTATTCGATAATAATGCCAATACCGGCGACGTAAACATATTGTTGTTGTGGTCTTCAGCCCGAAGACTATTTTGGTTCAGCTCTCCATGCTACTCTATCCTGAGTAAGCCTCTTCGTCTCTTCACCTGCAACCTACATCCTTCTGAACCAGTGCTTTTAGTATCTCGTTTCCTAATCTAATTCTCTCAGCACCGCGTGATTTCATTCGACTATATTCCATTATCCTTCTTTTTCTTTTGTTGATGTTCGGCTTACATCCCCCTTTCAAGACACTGTCCATTCCGTTCAGCTGCCTTTCCAAGTACTTTGCTGTCTTTGACATAGTTACAGAGTCATCGAAAAATTTCTAAATTTAAATTTTTTCCCCGAACTTCAATTCCTAATCCAATTTTTGTTTTGTTTCCTTTATTGCTTGCTCAATGTACACATTGAATAACAACGGGGAAAGTCTATAACCCTCTCACTCCTTTCTCAATCACTGCTTTCCTTTCATGCCCCTCGACACTTATAACCCTTGTCTGTATTCTGTACAAGTTGTAAATAGCCTTTCGGTCCCTGTATTTTACCCCTGCTAATTTCAGAATTTGAAAGAGAGTATTCCAGTAAACACCGTCAGAAGCTTTCTCTAAGTCAACAAATGCTATAAATGTATGTTTGCCTTTCATTAAGTATATTCTATGAGAAGTCGTATGGTCAGCATTGCCTCGGGTGTTCCTACATTTCTCTGGTCGAAGCTGATCTTCCCCTTGGCTGACTTCCACCAGCTTTTCCATTCTTCTGTAACGAATTCATGTCTGCATTTTGTACCCATGACTTATTAAAGTGATAGTTTGATAACATTCACACTTGTCGGCAACTGATTTCTTTGGAATTGGAATTATTAAATTCTTCTCGATGTCTGAGAGTATTTGGTCTGTTGCATACATCTTGCACTCCAGATAAAAGATTTTTGTCATGGTTGGCCCTTCCAAGGCTATCGGTGGTTCTCACGGAATGTCGTTCGCCCCTGGGGCCTTGTTTCGACTGAGGTCTTACAGTGCTCTGCCAAATTTTTCTCGCCATGCCATATCTCCCATCTCGTCTTCATCTACGCCCTCTTCCATTTCAATAATATTACCTTCAAGGTCATCTCCCTTGTGTACTGCGTCTGTATACTACTTCTACCTGTCAGCTTTCCGTTCTTTTCTTAGAGCTGGTTTTTCATCTGACCTCTTGATATTCGTACAGCTTCATCTATTTTCCCCAAATGCCTCTTTAATTTTCCTTTGTGGGGCTTGCATCTTTCCCCTAGTGATATATGCTTCTAAATCCTTACACCTGTCCTCTAGTCATTTTGCTTAACATTTTACATTTCCGGTAACTCTAATTTTTTTAATGTTTTTATTCCCTTTCGCTTGCTTCATTTGCTGCGTTTTTATATATTTCATCCTTTCATCAGTTAAATTCAATATCTCCCGTGTTTTCCAAGGATTTCTACTAGGCTATGTCTTTTTACTTATTTGATCCTCTGCAGCCTTCACTCACTATTTCATCTCACTATTTCTTCTCCTACTGCATTTCTTTCCCCTACTGTAGTTAATTGTTGCCTAAGGCTCCCTCTGAAACTCTCAACAACCTCTAATTATTTCTACATATCCAGGTCCCATCTCCATAATTTCCTACCTTATTGCAATGTCTTCAGTTTTAATCTACAGGTCATAACAAATAAACTGTGGTCAGAGTTCACATCTGCCCCTGGAAATGTCTTACAAATGTCTTAGAATATGGTTCCGAAATCTCTGTCTTACCATCTCACAATTAATCTCAAACTTTTCGGTGTCTCCAGGTCTCTTCCATATACACAAATTTCTTCCATGGTGAAACCTCCTGGGACATTAAAACTGTGTGCCGGACCGAGACTCGAACTCGGGATCTTTGCCCTTTCGTGGGCAAGTCCTGTACCATCTTTCATCTAAATCAAGCATTAGCGATGATTCAATTATGCTGTGTGGAAAATTCTACCAGACGGCTTTCTCTTTCATTCCTTTCCCCCATCCATAATTACCTACTATTTTTCCATGTTTTCCTTTTCCTACTATCGATTTACAGTCCTTCGTCATAATTAAATTTTCGTCGCCCTTAACTATCTGAATGATTCCTTTTATTTCATCTATATACTCAAGACCAATTAACGACGGAGACCTACCATAAACGATCAAGAAATATACAAAACATTAAATATGTGATAAAATGCCATTTAGGAAATAGAAAGACAACATACTTAATGAGTAGTGCTTCTCAGAAGACGGAAGGAAGGATGGCAGACAGAACATTGAGTTTTAACGTACTGTTGGCGAATAGATCATTAGAGACCGAGAGCCATCTCGGATTGGGCGAAGATGGAGATGGAAACCCACCCTGTTCTTCTCCATGGAACCAACAAGCATTTGTTTTAACCATTTTAGGGAAACCACGAAAGACTTAAATCTAGTGATACGTGTTCGGCGAATAACCAGCTGTCGGGTCTGTCTTATGACGAGGCAATTGAAGCGGTGCATCAGGAACAAAGCGATCGTCATCCATTGTCAAGGAAGTACAGAGTGTCAGCAGCACATCAATACGCACCCCATTCTCAGGAAACCGTGTCCAAAGAAGTGACACTACGTCCCATGAAGCACAGGAAATCTTATTTAACAACTTAATTTTGGATTAAAACAAACAGCAAGTATAAATCTTGTAGATTGTCGACGTGTAACCCTACCACTACTATTGTAATATTGTTTGCTTTTACCTAAATAATATAAAAAACTTTCTGTATGTTGAACCGTATACTAAACCCAACCAGATCAAACAGTCGTGTTATGGGAAAACTCACAGATAATCCTCTAACTAAAATTTCGTTTAGTTTCGAAATAATGTACGTCGTAGGAGGATAGTCATGTTAATAGTAAAAGGTAATCAATAGAGTTACCCTTTTCAAAGGATTTGACCGTGTGTTGTGTCCAATGGATAAGTAAATCCGACTATTCAATTCGTTTCCTAAGATTTTACCCACCGGTTAAATAGAAACACAGTATAAATAATATTATACTGAAGCTAAGACAACTCAGTTCCAAGTTCATGTACTGGTTCAAAACTTATACTAAAGGTCGCCAGCTGTGGGGCGGGGGGTGGAATGATTGAATAAAATATAAAATAATATATAATATAAAAAAGATATTTCCCGCCCAATTAGCAACATATATGGGGCGGCGGGTGGAATAATTGTTATAAAATGATTCTTTTATTTATGTTGTTTGCCGTTCTCAACACTGGCTCTCTAACTACAATATTGGCAACCAGAAAGTGATTAGCAAAACATGAAGCCTGTAATTATAATTCCTAGTGCCCACTTCATCTGAGAAATACATTTATAGCTACAGCTTATAGCTCTGAGGGATTAGGAGATTGTCTGGGATTCATAACCAAAAACCATCCTCTCTAAAATGTTCACTATATTCTGAAAGTCACAGATCAAAAAGAATCCACACAATCCAGCTACCAGAGCAGTTCAGAGTCTAATGCGCTGATGTAACTATAACTGTTCAAATTAAATGTTTAAGTGAATGCTCGCCATAATTTGATGATAATGTTCATCAAACGCCACGCTAAATAATGGTAGAATGTCTGTCCCACGACGGCACGTGAAAATACGGCATAGGCAAACTGAAGATAGATCATTAAAGTCATCCCAGAATTAACACTTTACTCGAAAACGATTTCATGGTTACACGTATCCCGAGTAACTTATTACGGCAGCCGAGGCTGTTTATAGCAATGATACTGACACGACGCGACTCCCAGCACAGGTGGTGCGCTAATCAGCATCTGGAGAGAACTGGGGCCTCGTTCTCGTGCAGCGTTCTTATTTATAAAGCCGCGGTGCTAAGGCAACGTCTGATCAAATCCGCTCTCCCGACTAGCCGCTGGGCTAGTAATGCACCACTTTAAGTTATTGAATAAATCATTGCTTCCTATGCTGATGGCCGGTGAAGCTCTCAATTTAAATGTGCTATCAGCACACAGTTAAGGAATCATAATAAAAGTCTGACGTGGCTAAGTCAAATATTTTGGGCGAGAGAATTAATTTAATTACACTACACGCAGTAGACGAGCTCTGAACTTGCCCTTTGGAGATACGCTATCGCTATAGTTTTATAGTTATTCAGTTGAAACTTCTCACATCTTTATGATTATAGCGGGTCGACCTTCTACTTAAATTTAAACATCCTAGCCTTATTTATTCGCCTACTTAATCTATCTTGCTTCCTTAATTTCTAAGACAAAAACCAGAAAATCATGAATTTGAACTAAAATTTTAATTTGTGAGATCCAGAATACTGTTTCTACTAAATTATTATGCAAAAGGAATCCAAATATAAATTTTTAAGTTTCTAGCTCTTTTCTGTTGCGCCAATGATTTTTACAGAAAAATGTGCAAATTTCGAAGTTGGTTAAAGTTATTGAACTGATATTCAACACATATTGATTTAGTATTACTCCTGACATGCTAGAAACGTTTCAGGTTATTTACTTGATTTGTAAAGTATTGCGCATCATTTATGACGTCAGAGCTAGTTACAGCGGACTGGCTTGCACACAATGGAAAGACTGATGTGAATTTTATACAGCGTGAGTAGGCTGCTTCCCTACACAGCCTATCCAGGCAATGAAACAGTGAAGTATTGGAAAATCAGAAGTATGAGTTTTGCTACTTTCATCCTACTGTTTAATTTGTTTCTTCAAATAAATATTACTCCACGTAAACTGGAATTTCTTTTTGCCTACTACACTCTTACACGTAACATTTTAAAAAGAAAAAACACAGTAGATAACTTCAAGGAAGCTAAAAAAAATTAGGCCAGGGGGGACCTTAACAAATGCATTTTCTATAATAAACAAACTTAAATACTAAAATACTGAGATACTAAAGCATGCACTTTTTATGATGAACATTTCACTTCTTATAATTTACTTTCAAAACCTATTATTCTTTGAACTAAGTCTGTATAGTCATTTCCCAGGTTATAGTAACTTGGCTACACTCTAATTGAATTTTACATAAGCAAACTTTTATTATAACACTTTGCAGTTGTTAAGAAAACACAAAAACCATTTTTAATCATGCCTCTTTATATTAGCTTGGCACTTCATAAGTCTGTAAAATAGGGTACTCGGATTCATCATACACCAGGAAGGAACCCTATATAGGTCTATGTTTAGGATGAAATAACAGGGTGAACGACTTTATTTCAAGTTCAAGATTGATTATTAAAACACAGTTTAAATTAATGGTTCACGCTGTACAAAAGTAAATTTACTATGAAAAAGTCTTGTCTGGTGGCTGCCGGCTTGGGTGTGGCGAACAGTTATAGCGGCTACACTACCCACAGTACGGCCTGCAAGTCTGTTGCTGTATGGACTCAATTTCTCTTTTTGGCGTCGGTCAGTTCTACATACAATTGCCCAACAACTCGCAGCTATGCAGTAAGCCGTTTGCAGTCTCCATCAGAGGCATTTTGTGCGAATTTCCAGGCAAAGCTTCCCCTGCTCCACATAGGAGTTGCGTCAATCACTGCTGCCTTTAGACTGTGTGACTTACTTCCCGCGCTTGCTCTACGTAGCTCGGCGAATCGCCGTTGCCACTTTTTCCTCTCCACAGAGCCACTTTCGTTTTAAAATGTGTGTGAAATCTTATGGGACTTAACTGCTAAGGTCATCAGTCCCTAAGCTTACACACTGCTTAACCTAAATTGTCCTAAGGACAAACACACACACCCATGCCCGAGGGAGGACTCCCACCTCCGCCGGGATCAGCCACACAGTTCCGTTTTAAACAAAAGCACACTGGTTTTTACATAACGCCTATTTCTTATATCGTTGTTAAGCGTGACCATTTCTTAAATTGTCAAATTTACGTTAGTATGAACATTTTATACACACAAATATTTTTAAATACGAAAGGTCATCAGAAAATTATTTAACGTAATAAACAATTTATATAGTATTTACATACATTTCTCACAATCAATGCAAAGAACTTCAACCTCCAGTATAGCACACTTTACTTTACATATACAAAAAATATAGTACCAATAAGCGAAAACTTTAAAACAAAAAAAATTATAAAAATTTAAATGAACCCTAAACAAGTGTTGTTATAGACGGATAAAGAAACCGAACAAATGCGACCAGAAGCCATTCTCTGAAGGTTCCATATAAACTTAATTTTGTATGTTGATAACAAAATTTCGAGTGGCTCAGTGGCCTGTTGTAAGTCTTTCTTGAACGGAAGTCGACTTGCGTGTCCATAACCCACCCCAATTATCCAGCCGGGGAAAGGAGACTTACAGTTTAACGTGGAATCCGAGCTACGTGTTGTATCTGGGGACTCCTCATACTGTTGAGAGGTGAAGGCTACGTTACAAATGATTCAAATGGCTCTAAGCAGTATGAGACTTATCAGCTGAGGTCATCAGTCCCCTAGACTTAGAACTACTTAAACCTAACGAACCTAAGGACATCACACACATCCATGCCCGAAGCAGGATTAGAACCTGCGACCGTAGCAGCTGCGTGTTTCCGGACTGAGGCGCCTAGAACCGCTCGGCCACAGAGGCCGGCGCTGGGTTACAACCAAGACTGAAAAATGCGTGGTCCACCAGGATTAGGACCAGCGACATCACCGTTTTCAAGCACGCGCTTTGCTGCTGGAACCCTAGGGCCGACACAAATAAAGGTAGTTTATTTATATTTTGATAAATGAGCTTACGAGTATCAAAGTATGTGAGATATAAGGCCATATGTTTTGAATGTACTGACTACGAATCTTAAATTTTTACCACCGCTAAGAGACGATAGACCTTATTATGTGACATAAATTTCTACGTGGTACCTCTATCCTTTCCTGGGAAATAGGGGCTTAGCAGTCAGTCAGTCAGACAGACAGACGGCATCCTGTAAGGATGCTCCTCCTTATCCGCCCGGTTGAAGTGTGGAGCCCTAAAACGGTAAAAAAAATGCAAATACAACTGGAGCATGATTTTCTGGTATTATGATCGGCTCCATAAGGTAAAGGTTAAGTAGTTCGTAGCTATACAACTATTGGCTAACAATTCATGGGATGCTACCAAAAGTCTCAACGGAAATACAGTCGTGTGAATATGCAGAATATGCCTCAAATCGGGGAGAAGATAAGAGTTCACAAGTTTCTTCAGGTCTGCATACCCGGCTAAAGTCATCCTTGATGATTAGATCTCCCAGATCTACCATACTGTGGGGATGTTGGCTACTTCGTTTCTCCCGCTGCTTCAAATAGACCCATATATTCTATATGTTTGTGAAACAACAAACGTATGTGTGAAGACCTGTGATATAGCTGTTGTCATCTTGGAAGTCGGGAGAGTCCACAAAATAAACATCATGGAGATGTAGAAGAAAGGGAAACAACTGATCATCGAAAATTTGAAAACAAACATCCTGGTTCATGTTAACGTAAAACGGAATGAATGAACCCAATCCATCATAATATAGAATAAGAGTCACAGGACCACCGTGGCCCTGAACTACAGCCTCTATATTCTGCAGGGTGGGCACCTCATTGGATCATGGGTGCACTCGAAATGTGTCAAAGTGTCGAAAAGTGTCAAACTTTTGACTCGTCGGACCTCACTACAAGCCTGCAGTCAGGTGCTGTCCTTTGTCTCTGTTGTCTGGCCCACTGAAGATGTTGAGCTTCTGTTATGAGCAACGGCATTTAGCGAAGTATCCGATGCCACATGTCTATTCCATGCAGTTACCTTCGCATTATTTGTTCGGAAAATGGTTGAGATAGACATGTGTTCATTGATAGCAATAATTCCTGTCGAGTTTGAGAGCAAAAGTTATTGACAAGACGTAAAACTTGCCTCTCGTTAAGATCCTCTTTACGACCTCTGTCTTTACGCCGCGTTACATGGCTGAGAGTGGTATACGATTTGTAGCAGACACACAGGACAGTTCGCGTTGATACACCAATAACAAAGCGAGCAACTTTATTCGTGGCAGGGAAGACCAGTGAGCTCTTTTAAGGGGTTTGTAGTACGCCTCTAACCTGGGAATGTATTTCATGCTGTTGTTGTAAACAGAATTTGAAACTGGTCGTTTTGTAAAACTAACTCTTGAGACCCTGTCTCCCGCCACTATGAAAATTAAAGATGTTCAGGACCGTTGATGGGATGCTTTCTGATTAGGAAAATCGGACTTCAGTTCTAGTAATGAAGGAAATCGATAGCAATACGACCTAGCACTCACCATCTTTGAAACGTTATTCTAAAAATCACAAAACCACAAAAGAAAGCGAGTTTGTGAGCGACATGTGGGTACTATTCTCTCATTCTGCGCAGCGGATTAATCTGAGATGTACCCTTTATCCTGTGGCTTCTACAAGATGCAATTTCCACCCCCACACTGCTACAGAAGTCAGCCAGACACTCGTAACGTTCTAAAGAGAAATGCCTGAAAATCTTTCAGCAATAAATATCTTCTTGAGTCGTCCGCTGTAAGGAAATGACACAAAAATTCACGAAACTTCTTACGTAACTAGTGCGATACTTGGGTACTGGACTAGTGCTAGTTAGTGTAAGAAAAACATGAAACAAACGAAAATTATTATTTTTTTGCAAAAATTCTGAGAAATCACAATGGCACTTTTAGTTATGAATTGAACAAGTTATTTCCGGGTTCATTTCGGAATGTGAAGTTACCTCAAAAGGATAGGATTTGCTAATGAAATTTCTATACAGAGTTTAAGATTATTATTGACTTGGCACAATGGCTGGGAGCCGCACATACTCAACTTCAATAATTGAATGTTGCTAGGTACGGTCAAGGCTGTCGCGTGTGAAATGCAGTGAAGAGTACTGTTGTGGAGGAAATATGGGGCTCGCAAGAGCTGTAGCGCACAATACCGTAAGCTGCGTTGACTGCTGCCTGCGCCGCTCGCTGCTGACAAATAAGATAACTCTCGTTCTATCTGGATTGACCTTCGCCGATCAAACACTCCCTACGCCTTGATGAAGTCAAGGACTCCTATTCGCCCCTAGTCTAACTATTGGCATGGTACACCAGTCAGATAACCAGTCCACCGCGATGCCACTCAAAAATTTGCTTGCAGGCGTTTAACTGGAACTCTGTCCGTTCACACCACACAATAAGTGTGGCGGCCATCACGCTGAACAACGCTTAATTGCAAGGACTCAATATAGAGTCACACTCCGATTTGCTCTCGACAGAGGTGCTCTCCCAGTGAAGTACTGAGGAGAGACTTGTTCCTCACTCTTTGAGTACACATACGAGCGTCCACGCTCTCGTTATGTGTACTCGCTCCAAGAGCGACAACGGAATGGCCCCTCTCCACGCCATGCGTCTCTTCCATTACTCCTTCAGCTCAAGGCGTCAGGAATAACGTCTGCCAATCAACATTGCTTTTCTAAAACGGATGAATGTCGTTTCGTTTAAGGCGACGAATCCGTAAATCTGTAGCATCGGCCTTTGGCGTTTGGTGTCTCCCTGTGAAAACTGCTGAAACTGTGTGCTATGTTTGTACAGAATGCGTAGGATGGGCGCTCCCACACAGTGTAGCAGAATTTGCTTTTAAGCCGAACATGGGGCCGTTCTTCCTTTCACTCGGGCAAACGCTCTCTGCTCTACGGGCGGTCGCCGGCCGACGTAGATAGGTTGACTCATCCTCTGAAGGGACCAGTTCCTGGCATGCGGTTTGCCTCTCTCGAACTAAAAGCTTTTGTGACCGTCATGTCTTGAATGTGTGTGTGTACGCCAGCCTCGAGTATTTGAATCTCGGTGCGCACTTGCGATTTATTTGTTATGTGCAGATCGATTACGTGAATTCATACAACGTTGACTTTATCTTATCGAGTTTGGGTTCGAATGAAGCGTCTTGATGGTCGGAATATCATTGTGAGGGCGGAATATGTAAGCAATGAAGGTCAGGAGACCATGAAGTCTTACAAGTTCACTGTGACGGTACGTTCGAGAAACACACTACATATTTTGTGGCAACCTTAATCAGTATCGGATAAATGCAATAATTCACAGCCATTATAATAATCCCTTTTAGAACTTTCATTCGCGTTGTTAGAGGGAAACATGTAGTCAATTCCATAGAAAGTCGGTGCTGGACAGGTTAGAAACTCAATGAAATATCAGACAAAGACCAATGTCCTTATATCAACGTGTACTGTTTATTACGTTATCATTCCGGATAGCTGCACGTGTTGAAGCGGCTCTTGCAGAACGGGGAGCTGCGTCAGTCTCCGATCAAATAGCCCGGTGGATGTATGACGAAGGTGTATGTACCGGCCAGCCTTGACGTGTTTTTTTAGTCAGTGTCTAACATCCCACTGGGTGAATACCGGGTTGGTATCCATGTTCCGCCCCAGTTACACGATTTGCAAATGTTTGGAAAACTTTCGCGCACTTTCAAATAGACAATTCCACTCAGACATTCGGGGTACACTAATTATATCTCTGTGGGTAACGGGGTGACAACAGGAAGGACACCCAGTCACCCATTAAATAAAGCATGTCAACTTCAGTAACATTCATGCTGACCCTGCACTGATGTGGGACAAAGGCACAAACAAAAGATTTCAGGATTAAACTTTTATTTTGTACACCAGCGATGAAGATGACATTTCAGTTACAAAATTTTATGTGATTTACGTGTCATTTAAACTATTTTTCATGTAGTGTTTAAACCAATTATTGGTTTACAGTTAACAAGCAATTTAAGTATGATTATATTTTAGTTTTACAACTGAAAATGACAGATCAATAACTTTACTACAAGGTGGCTACGGAAATTCTTTTGCATAATGATCAAAGAACTTAATATGACACTTTAATAAGGATTAGATTAACTTTACAAGTTGTCACCACGATACTACGTTTCAGTACTTAGAATGTAGACCTGGAACTTCTCCCAGGTACAAAATGTTCATATATGTGTGAATTCCTAAGGGACCACATTGATGAGGTCATCGGTCCCTAGACTTACACAGTGCTTAGAGTCACTTAGGCTAAGAACAACACACACACACACCCATACCCGAGGGAGGACTCGGACGTCCGGCTTCCTTTACATGTACATTGGCAAACAAAAGGCTCAGGAGAGATCTAAAGCATACAAATCAAATTATTACTGAACATAGCACTAACAGATGAAGCGGACAGTAACGCCGCAATTCAAAACCCAGAAAAATACTTTAAAATTATCAGAACTTACTCGACCAATCTTGCCGTATTAAAATAACTACAGTTCATAAAATCTGGAAATCAGAATGTGAACTAGATAATCTTCTCTAAAAGAACTGCGGGAAAAAGTACGGGTACTTTAAAAAAATTATAATCCTGTAAACAGAACAAGCGAAACTAGTTAGAATTCACAGGTTAGCTAGACTCTTTCGGTTAGGGCCACTTAAAAACATAATCGTAAAGAAACAGTTAAATCTCATGGCCCTAAGTGGCTGTTAAAGTAAAATTAACGCTACTAGAATAAGTACGCCAGCAAATGAACAATTTAAAGCATTATACAAAATAAACCACATAATGAAACACGAAGAGGTTTTTCTGTTATCCTTAAAACGTTGACAAAACTTCTAATCATGTGGGTGCCTTGGGTCCACTAAATATACAAAACGTAATGGCAAAGCCACGCACTGCAACATCAAGCAAATAAGTCAGCCACTTGTCCCGACGCGAGCCGAAACTGTTAACACGCAACATAATTCTCATCGTTTCAAACAATGAAGTGTTGCTTGTTCTCCTCCATAAAAATCCGTCACTAATATATCGTGAAGTACCCACAATCCGCAGCTAGTGGGGGAAGTGCCTGGCAGGTCCGTCTGATTCACACGAACGCACACGAATAACACCTCCATTAACGGACCTCATTATCCAGCCGTACACTATGCCTACCAGGGCCGGTCCCCTCCAAGGTGCACTATGTCGGCCATCAGACCCCAGCTTCGTGTACATCAGCTAGAGCGGCGCCGCACAGCCCGCACTAGCTCTTACCTCGAACGGAGACAACAGCAACTGACTTAGCCAGAGAAGGCACTACCTGCCAAGCTGTTCGTAGACATTGCTGGACGGAACACTCAGAGCCGGCCGCGGTGGCCGTCCGGTTCTAGGCGCTTCAGTCCGGACCCGCGGGACTGCTACGGTCGCAGGTTCGAACCCTGTCTCGGGCATGGATGTGTGTGATGTCCTTAGGTTGGTTAGGTTTAAGTAGTTCTAAGTTCTAGGGGACTGATGACCTTGTAAGTAGGCTGTTTAGGTTCTTATATTGGTAACGCTACGTAGCGCTCTGTATGAAAATCACTGGCTGTGCTGTGTGCAGTCTGTGGCTGGGTGGCATTGTTGTAATATTCGCTATTGTAGTGTTGGGCTGCCGGCTGTTAACAGCGCGTAGCGTTGCGCAGTTGGAGGTAAGCCGCCAGCAGTGGTGGATGTGGGGAGAGAAATGGCGGAGTTTTGAAATTTGTAAAAATGGATGTCATGAACTGCTGTATATATTATGACTTTCGAACACTATTGAGGTAAATACATTGTTTGTTCTCTATTAAAATCTTTCATTTGCTAACTATGCCTATCAGTAGTTAGTGCCTTACGTAGTTTGATTCTTTTATTTAGCTGGCAGTAGTGGCGCTCGCTGTATTGCAGTAGTTCGAGTAATGAAGATTTTTGTGAGGTAAGTGATTTGTGAAAGGTATAGGTTAATGTTAGTCAGGGCCATTCTTTTGTAGGGATTTTTGAAAGTCAGATTGCGTTGCGCTAAAAATATTGTGTGTTAGTTTAAGCTCAGTCCTGTATAATTGTTCAAAGGGGACGTTTCAACCTAAGATCTTAAGTCCCATAGTGCTCAGAGCCATTTGAACCATTTTTGAACACTCAGAGACTCCTCACTTACAGGCGCGGCGAGCGAGCCTTTTTCCCGACTCACGCGGCTCGGACGCCTCCTGAAGAGGTGGAGGGATAGCACAGCCTCGATCTTTACCTATCGATAGCGGACCGGATCATACAGTACTATAACATTCTTTTAGAACACTCCCGAAGCTGCTTCTACATATGAAGCACTCGCCCCGTTCAGAATGTCGTATCGACATTTATCTAGGAGTTATTTCTGAATTCAGTCAGACAGCTGGTCAGACATTTCGTAAACTAAAATTTTGTTTTCTAACCGACAATACCGGAACTGTGTCAGATGCCTCCCTGAGGCCTAGGGTCACCACATCAACCTGGACTACATCTAATATGGCCAATTGGATATCATAGATGGATAAATAGAGCTCAGTTTGAAAAGATCTGTATTCGCGGAATCAGTGCTAATACTGGAAAACTGCCTGTTAGATTCTGTCTCGTGTTCTTCGTATTACATTTGTTTGAGCATGAGAGGCTGGCACTGTCAAAGCTTCACACTCCATTGCCGGTGGTGGACCGCAGTGGAGGGAGAAAATGCCAGCCACTCGTTCTGGCGAAACGTCAGAAAAATCATCAAACAAACTTCAGCAAAAAAACCGAGAGAGAAACCAAAAGACAATTTGTCAACAAGTGGGCACGGAAGCCTTAACAGTTTCGTAGTGTTGATACTCATAGACGACATTTTCGTTGTCCAAAAGTGCCATGACACTCGGATATAATACATGTTTGATAACATTCGACAACAGATACATATTAGCAGTACAGACTGCTTTCCGACGACCCTTCTTGAAAACGGGAAGCACCTATACCATTTTCCAGTCGCATGAAACCGTTCGTTGCCCCAGTCCCCTACGATAGACAGCTATTTGAAGGAGAGTTCTTTCGCATAATCTGTATAGAATCGTATATCATCAGTTTTAGTTATCTGGCCACTTTTGAGCTACTTTAGTTGAATTTCTGCTCTACAATCACCGATCTCAGTATCCGTCATTTTATGTTTCGTGCTGTGGTTAAGAGCAGGAACCATATTGCGAACAACTGTACTGAAATTTGAATGACTCTCCATGTTTTGACGAAAGTATGTGAGAAAGTCTGACTGAAGCCAGTCAAATTATTATTAAAGTTTTTAATATAAGTTTCCTTCTACAGTGACGTGTAACAGAAATTCTGTCGAAAATGCTCCTCGTCACTGCCATTGCGGATGCACAAAAATAGTGAATTTCCGTCGACTAAATTTTCATTTATATAGAAACAGAAGAACAACTTCAGACAGCATTTACAATAGCGATCGTGGCTGTGTGAAGTTGTACTTCTGTTCCTACATTAATGGACAGACCCACAAACTTGATAATGTCAGGTGTACACAACATTTGTTTGATCCCTTGTGGAAATAAACACAAACTGATATTTCAGCATTTTTCAGGTCGCATACTCGTAAATCGAATGGCAGCTTCACAGCGGTCTCTTTCGGAACGTAATTAAGGCTGGGGTCAGGCAAAATTATTTTAAGTGTATTTTGTCTAGCGGAAGCTCATATAACCAGGCGAGAGAAGCGTAACGGGCAGGTATGCTCCACAATGGCTTTTTCACCTCGCAGTGCTTTTTCTTTTTACTCCTCAAACGTTAATATTCGTTTACGTTACCTCGATTAGAATTTCATTTTGGCGTCAAGAACAATGCTCGCGCTAAAATTCACGCCCTGCAAGTCCCGTAGAGAGGGGGCGCATGGGTCCATCGATAAAAGTTTTGCGGCACAAGAAGTCCAAAAAACGTGAAGCGAAAATAAAAATGATTCACGACCTCGGCTAAATCCGTGATTGGCAATAGGAGAGGAATTCGTCATAATATGCGCCGTTGCGGAACTTGGAACAAAGCAGCATCCGGCCGAGGCAAAGCCGAGCGCTGAGAATAGAGCAGCCCACTTTTGTGACTTTCTCAAACGAACCATAAAGGAGTCGCGCGTGCGCACGGAAATTCGCTGTGCACTGTGATACGTGACACCTCCGCAAACGCATTACGCACCTCGCTGCTCGGCGGGACCTTTTCATAGGAAGTCCATTGAATCTGATACAGCACGCTGGCCGCAGGGGAAAGTTTAAGCGAAACTCTGGCTGAATAATTTTGCTCCTCGCGTCTGCTGGTCGGCACATTTCGCGCTTCGCGAAACGAATAAACCGAGATTAGAACTTCAGTCAAATAGCGAGTACACATCAGGGCATTTCAGGAGGATTATGAAACCCTAACAATATGCAGACAGCTTTATGTCTCACAAAATAAAGTGCATTTTTGTTGCGATGAACTGACATCAGCTTCTTCCTAGTGACACAGTCTTTTGACTGCCAAAATCTTTGATTTTGCGATTTTTTCCTGCTATTGGCGCTACTCTATTCAAACCTTTATACAATTCGGACAACCGAATTAGTGGGCAGATTGTTGAGAAGTTTCCATCGAACAGAAAATGTTTTTTTTCAGAGAAAAGTTGGGAACACAATGTAGTTAAAAGGGAAAATCCGTAAATGGTTCTTTTATTTCCAGGAAACCGGAAAAAGGAAGCTTTTCTCGGACATATCAGATGACTCTAAGTTTTCGAATAACAAACATGTTATTCTGAAACATGTGGAACGTAATTAAAATGACTTAGCAAATGGGATAGTAGCTAATAACTCTTCAAAATGGTTCAAATGGCTCTGAGCACTATGGGACTTATCATCTGAGGTCATCAGTCCCCTAGAGCTTAAAACTACTTAAACCTAACTAACCCAAGGACGACACACACATCCGTGTCCGAGGCAGGATTCGAACCTGCAACCGTAGCGGTCGCGCGGTTCCAGACTGAATCGCCTAGAACCGCTCGGCCACTTCGGCCGGCTAATAACTGTAATCGGCCGTAGGAGAGCATATGTATAAGGGTTGATCGGAAATTCCCGTTCTAGGACTTGCAGAGAGGAGAGAGTACGTAATATTTTGAATAGGAACCCATGTCCGGAAACGTGCCGTTTCCGTTCAACGACGGTTTCAGTTCATATGTGTAACACGTCATTGTGCGCTGAGAGAAAGAGAAAAGTCTCAAGAGTTGCTTGACCTGATATGCAATAGGGTAGAGAGGATCACGTGTACTACGAAAGATGGTCACCTGATGTTGTAATGCATCAGTATCTTACTGTACGAACAGTAGTCCAGATTTCTTTTTTGTTTTGGAATAATGTAAACATTTAATGTTTAAGTGTTAATACAAACAAATGTGCTTAAGTGTTAAATGGATGTCTCGTTATGTTTCCTTGCGTATTGTTACTAATAACTGTACTGCTTCATTCCTCAAGTAGAAGTGGATGAGTGAAACATATGAAATGAAACCGTCGTACAACGAAAACGATTCTTTTTCGGTCACGAGTTCCTATTAAAAATATTATGTACTCACTAACATCTACAAGCGGACAATTTTCGAACACCATGTAGATTTTTAGTTGACAACCAGAGAAACAGTATACAGAAGGCAAAACTTTATGATCATAAGATGCTCAAATACTCAGTCAACAAAGATGTTAGATTATAATGGCGTCCTAAGCAGATACGAACTTTCACATTCAGGGTTGTATGAAGAAATTCACAGCTGCCGCCATCTCCATCACAATACATTTCTTTGTAACTAACACTGAAATTCCGACATTGGTTCATCTTACTTAATGATTTTCACGCTTTTATATCACACTATATTATATTCAGCAGCACCTCTGTCCGTTTAATGTCAATGTTCGTTATCACCACAGAAAGATCTGCATCATCAGCTCACTTAGTGGATTCGCCTAACGGTGCAGTCTATGGGAATATACTCCTCATGATGGAAGGTGGCATTTACGTCCTGCAGTCTTTCATCATAACATAGACGTACAGTGTTTATGTCTGCGTCCTGGCAGATGACAAACGCGGAAGCACTCTTCATTTTTGCGGACCACTATGTCCCTTTCCTTCTGCCTCTCTATGGCAGAGTTGTTTCTGTGACACAAGAGTTCGTCTCTGAAATCGTGGAGCATCTACGACTTACACAAAGGATTTTGCGAATCACATGACGTGCACTTCAACAGCAAACTTTGGAAAGAGAGCCCTCCTCCTGAGTGGATCTCTGAAATGGCTGCACGCAGCCGGCCGTCAGCATACGACTTAAGCTCTCGTAGTTTACCGGGTCTCATCAAAACGTAGAGGCTCTCGACTTTCTTTCACGAATGCCACAGTCCCCTACCTTATCAGTATATATACCGTATATCTGTATTTCAGCCATCAGGTAAGTGTAGTGCAGCATAGTGAAGCCGCGTCGCAGAGAAGAACATCGGACAGATCCAGATTATTTCATGGTTAAGTTCTTACTTCGTCTGTTGTGTGTATGAATATCGTTATGAAGTCCTTCGAGTACAAACTGCAGTGAAAGTAAAAGGGTAAAGGATACTTTTAAGTAAATCTTAGCACGAATTAACAGTGATGCTATAGGCCACGTGTTTTGTGAGCGGAATCCATTGGCAGGATTTGATTAAAGTTTGGGAAACCAATATTCTTATAAAATGTATGTGAAGCAGCCTGAGCCAAATTTAGTTCAGGCTTAACCACCCATCTTACCACCGTATATTTACTTCCAACAGGCAAACGTTATTTAAGGGAACGTTGAACTTAATCGCAGGTTAATTAGCCTGTCTCATAACTTTCAATTTGTTGCACCATATTCTCAGTGCACACAGATAACCCTAAAGAAACAGAACTCCTACAGTGGGATTTGTGGTTAATAACAAGGAATCGCTAATAAGGATTGCAGAATTTACTCTTTGAAACGCGATGAGAAAACCATTTGCATAAAGTTTCCTTTTACCTCCGGGAAAACATTGTCATCTTTGTTTTATCCATTAGTAAGTAAGAATACACTTTTTTACGTCTGTCAATCGCTGCATTTATAATCTCAGTCAGGCCGGTTTCAGGCTGTTTAGTCCACCTCCAGATCTTCCACCGCCATCAATTACTTGGCTACCTAGGTAGCAAAATTTAATGGCTGTTCTTAGTATCTAGTTTCTAATCTAATTATATTAGCATCTCCTGATTTAATTCAGTTAAATCCCATTAGCCTTGTTTCTACATTTGTTGATGTTCATTTTATCATTTTATAACCTCCTCTCAATACACTTTACACTCCGTTCAGCTGCTTTCCTAAGTCGAAGTCTTTGACAGAATTACAATGTTATCGGTAAAGCTCAAAATTTTAATTAATCACCTCTAAACTTTATTTCCCAAATTGCTCCTTGTTTCCCCTCACAGAATGCTGAGTATACACTAAGGTAGCAAAAGTTTTGGGATACCTCCTAATATCTCGCCGGACCTCGCCCGATGCAGTGCAGAAACTCGACATGGCATGGACTCAACAAGTCGTTGGAGGTCCCCTGTAGATATATTCAACCACGCTGCCTCTATAGCCGTCCATAATTGTGGAAGTGATGCTGGTGTAGATTCTATGCACGAACTGACCTCTGATCATGTCACATAAATGTTAGATGCCATTAAAGCCGGCTACCTGGGTGGCCAAACCATTCGCTCGGAGTGTCCAGAATGTTCTTCAAACCAATCGTGAACAATTGTGACCCAGTGACAGGGCGCATTGTCATCCAGAAAAAAACAAACAAAAAAAAACTTAATCGTTGTTTGGGAACATGAAGTCCATGAATGGCTGCCTATGGTCCCCAGGCCTCGAACATAACCGTTTCCAGTCAATGATCAGTTCAGTTGGACCAGATTCCATGTCAACACAGCCCACACTATAATGGATCCACCACAAGCTTGCAGAGTGCCTTGTTGACACCTTGGGTTCATGGCTTCTGGTGGGTCTGTGTCACATTGAAACCCTACCATCAGTCTTTACCAACTGACATCGGTACTCATCTGACCAGACCACAGTTTTACAGTTGTGTAGGCTCCAACTGATGAGGTCACGAGCAGGGAGAGGCGCTGCAGGCGGTGTCGTGCTGTCAGCAAATTCACTCGCCTCGGCGTCTGCTGCCATGGCCTATTAACGCCAAATTTCGCCGCACAGTCTTAACGGATATGTTCGTGATACGTCCCACATTGATTTCTGCGGTTATTTCAAGCAGTGTTGTTTGTCTGTCAGCAATGACAATTATACGTAAACGCCGCTGCTTTCGGTCGTTAAGTAAGGTCCGTCGGCCACTGCGTTGTCCCTGGTGAGAAGTAATGCCTGGAATTTAGTAGTATCGGCACACTCTTGACACTGTGGAGCTCAGAATATTGAATTCTCTAACTATTTCCAAAATGAAACGTCTCATGCATCTGGCTCCAACTACTATTCCGCGTTCAAAGTCTGTTGATTCCCGTTGTGCGGCCGTAATCAGTCGGAAACCTATTTACATTACATAAACCACCTGACTACAAATTACCTCTCCATCAATGCACTGCCCTTTTATATAATGAGTACGCGATATTACCTCCATCTGTATATGTGCATACCGCTATCCCATGACTTTTGTCACCTCAGTGTAAAGACTGAATGACATCAATGAGAGAATACACCCGTCTCAACTCCTGCTTCTCTTGGAAATCCTTTGACTCCTAATTGTAGTCTTGCTTTTCTGCAAGTTGTAGGTAGGTTCCCGTCACCTGTATTTTACCCCTGCTCACTTCACGGTTTTAAACAGTCGGTTCCAGTAAAGATTTTCTACTATTTTCTCTAAATCTGTAAATGATGTAAACCTAGGTTTTACATTGTTTAACTCCTCTTGTAAGCTGCCATAGGGTCAGTAAACCCTCACGTGTTTTCACATTTCTCTGGAACCCAAACCGTTCTACTCGAGGTCAGCTTTGTGTACTCATTCCACTCTCCTGCAAAGTTACACCTGTGCACCCGTCAGCACCTTCCTTTTTTGGAATAGGAGCTGTTACACTCTTCTTGAAGTGAGAGCTTATTTTGGGTCTAATATATCTTTGACACAAGGTGGAATAGTTTTATCATGATGGCTGTCTTGCCTAAAGGTATCAGTATTTCTGAGGGAATGTTATCTACTCCGTGGGCCTTGTTTCGATATAGATTCCTCAGAAATTTCATCCTTCAAAACGGGGGCAGGGCATACACAGGAGGAGGGTACACCTAATACCAACAGATATTGTATTTGACAATTGTCGTAGCTGTGTTGGGAAAAAAATAGAGTTCCATGCACTAATAGAAAGCACTGATCCTCAAATCGTTGTAGGTTCAAAATGGTTCTAATGGCTCTGAGCACTATGGGACTTATCATCTATGGTCAACAGTCCCCTAGAACTTAGAACTACTTAAACCTAACTAACCTAAGGACAGCACATAACACCCAGTCATCACGAGGCAGAGAAAATCCCTGACCCCATCGTTGTAGGTACCGAAAGCTGTCTTATAACTAACACGCCATGTAGGATGGATGTTCAATGATTAGAACATGTCTAGCTAACGTATATAGATGTACTACTGTGAATGTTATTGCGTACTGTGATTTTTATGACGTAACAGTCATTTGTAAGCGCTACATATATTGTCGCTGCCACGTCCATAAGGTGCTTTTTGATTTTAAATGTTTTATTTGTGAGAAACCTTGTCTAATGTGCTACATTTTATCCACTAACATGGGAATTGGTGTAAGGTTCCAACTCAAAACGAACACGTTTTATAAAAAAAACTTCTGAATACCTGAAGATGACAAAAAGTCTGTTGGAGCTGATCGTTGTAAATAAAGAAATATCTATGGGATATTCGCTTTAGAAAATTTTTACCAAATAATATGCTTCATTTTTTTATTCATTTTTGACAACCAAGCAACTACCCGAAAAATTGAATTCAAAATTTCTGTACCTCTTTTTCCTGTAATTTACCACTTTTGCGTTATATGCAAGTACAGTATTGCAATTAAGAACGTAAAACTCTCTTGGATCGGCAAACATGTGACAGATTCATCGTAAGCAGGGGAACGACACAGCAATCCCCCTCACGAGTGTGACACCCATATAAGGACGTCGGTAATATGATCTTCGTTCGCTGCCAGGCTGCTTGGAGTGGTGCAAGTTATTCGACCCATCGTGTCCTTCTCTTATCGGGTAGTTTAAAGTCTTCCGTATTCGTTTTGTGTTCGTTCAAAACAGAAGTGGTTTCATTGCACTGTGTTTCTGATTACGAATTTTTGTATGTATTCCACTCTTAATTGCACTGAAAATATATTGCTTGTATTCTTCTTTATTGGTAGGAGTAAATTGTCATATAGAGTGGACCATTTTAATCCATAATGGAGAATAACTCGGTGAGAGATGAAATAGAGTAAATTGTTTTAGATAAAAGTTGTATGTGACAAAGAGGGTCACACATTGTTACTACTGCCAGTGACCCTGAACGTGCTTTTCAGGGACACATATAATTACCAGTACCATTATCTTAAAGTTAATTATCGAAGATTATTCGAAGGTTGAGGTTTGTCTCATGGAAACCCCTACTTATAACGTCTGATTTGGAAAAAGTGAACACAGATTTTAACTTAGTTTTAATTATCGTGTTAATTGGAAAAAATAAATACGTCACAACATATAAATGTTATTTTGCCATTTGCAAGACATAACAAGCATAAGTAAAACGTAGATAATTGATATACATGTAGCTGAGTGAGTCCCCCCGCCTATTATTCATCTGCATGCACCTTTGAATTTCTATGTGACATTGTATTTTGCTGTATCCTTCTCTACTCCAAATTAATCTCTACTAGAACTAAAAACGTATTTGCTTGTATGACTTTCACTGAACGTTGCCATTACCTTGAATAATGTACATAGTGACACCTATTGAACAATGTGAAAAAAAACGTAAATTAATTAAAAATTACGGCGTGCACACACATTATTCAACATGTATACGTCGCTACAGATATTCGGATTTAGGTTATGACATGTTCGATATGCCTGTCATCATTGGAGATGATTTAGCGCAGACGAACAGTGAAATTCTGTACGACGCGGTGAAATGTCGGAACATCAATGCTGTCGACCTCCTGAACGGCTGCTTCCAGTTCAGTAATGGTTTTGGGGTTATTTCTGTACAACTTTTCTTTAATATAGCCCCACTAAAAGGAGTTGCATGTGTTTAGATCCTGAGAATAAAGTGGCCAATTGAGACCCTTGCCAGTGGCCTCTGGGTACCCCAGAGCCAGAATGTGGCCCCCAGAGTGGTCCTCCAGGACATCAAACACTCCCCTGCTTCGATGGGGTCGAGCCCCGTCTCGAATGAACCACATCTTGTTGAAATCAGGGTCAATTTGGATAACGGGTATGAAATCATGTCCTAAGACCTTCACGTACTGTTCGATAGTCACCGTGCGATCAAGGAATATCGCACCGATTATTCCGTGACCGTGCATTGCACTCCACACTACCGCCCGTTGAGGGTGAAGAGACTTGTCGATCGTGAAATGCCGATTCTCAGTCCCCAAAAAGCGGCAATTTTGCTTATTGACGAACCCATCTCGACGAATGAGGGCTTCGTCGCTAAACCAAACCATATTCACATTGAAGTCCCGTTCGTCAATGCGGTGGACAACCGCTGCTCCATGGCCCACGGGCTTAATGGCTGATAGGTTTGACTTTTGTATGGGAAGTAATGCAGGTCTTCAAAAACAATTCGTCGCAATGTCTCCCGGTTCATTCCCATCTGTGGTGCCGCTCGTCTGATCGATTTTCTGGGGCTGGTTTTCAGACTTTTTGGACGACAGACATTGCCAAAACTGTCCTCACCATCTCTCGAACTTGCAAAATAAATTCTTGATTTTTAGCACACTTGGATCGGTTGTCTGCAGCCTGAACTCGCCCGCTAACTTCCTTTGAACCACCGTTGGCCTGTTATTGCTCGAACACTAGGACTTCACAATTCCTGTGCGCTCAGGCACGTTGTACATCACATTTTCACTTGCAAACGGCAGACAACAACAAGGTGCGTGTGCATGCCGATACTAATTCCCATCATGCTCCGCGGCCAGACATGCAGTTTGAACGTCCCAACACAAACCGTTCACAAGTTATGACGATTTTATTTCACATAGTTCAATAATTGTCACACTGTATCATTTTTATTTAAATTTGCCTCAATATTCATATCTCAAATCTAATATCATGCCCCGCGGCCAGACATGCAGTTTGAACGTCCCAACACAAACCGTTCACAAGTTATGACGATTTTATTTCACATAGTTCAATAATTGTCACACTGTATCATTTTTATTTAAATTTGCCTCAATATTCATATCTCAAATCTAATATTAGAACCCCCAGTTAAAAAAAAAAAAAAAGAAAAAATCTTTAACCTCCAAATCACTTTGAAAATGAATTTGAAGGCGACGGCCATAGGTAGCAATGCGTGACCCTCCTCATCATCTACAACTCTTATCTAAAATATTTTCCGGTGTGTTTGCCTGTCACATAAAAACGAAGCTGCTTTTGTTGCATGGTGTTGGGGCCTTACATATATTTCTTACTGCTTACGAATCCGTGTGGGAACACCTCCATTTAAATACAATGTAAGCATAATGCTTTTATTCTACCCTATTTTTCTTTCTGTATTTTTTTGTATTTTATCGCAGTTAATTCTATATTAGCAGCTTTTGACAGAGCTGGTATTCAGCTTCATTACATTTTGTCACGGTATGATTATGTAATTCTACTTTGAATAGTGTTGCTTCTAGTCACTGCGTCCCATGCATTTCACAGTGATTTGAAGAGTACGTGTGTAGATGTAGCTGAGTATGCTTTGCAGTCTTAGTGACTAGAGCATTCTTCTTTGCAAATGATAAAAGTGCTACAGTAGTTAGTCACATATGTGCACGCGTTACTAATAGGTTTTTTGTTTTCCTCTCTTGTGTCAACCTCTTTGTCTCAGAGTAGAGCTTACAATCAACGTCCTCACTTATTTGGCGGATGTATCTCAGTCTCTGTCTTCCTCTACAGTTTTTACCCACTTAACATATTAAAAGCTACAATGTTCAAGAAACGGATGCGAGCAAAAATGACGTAGAATACGAGCAATATCTTTACAGTTCATTTATATCGAACACTTCACACACGGATTCGTTAGTAGTAACAAAAGAACATGAGCCCTCAGGATACCATGTAACGAAGCAGCTTCTGTCTTATATGAAACAGAAACAAATGTGGAATCATTTACCCTACACATTACTGTATTATGAATGCGAGCAAAAATTAGTGGGAAGCCAAGCGACATATATACAATGCGGTTCAAAAAATGCAATACATACAAGATTATCGTAATCAGGACAGAGTGCGATGAAATCAGCTTTTACCTCATGTCTTGTCAGATGATTTTTAGGTTTCGACAAGTGAAAAATCACAGTTATTTCCACTGGATAATGGCCATACGCTCGAAATTGCCATATACGGTTTTGAAATTGAATTACTTCCGTTAAAAGATGATCACGATGTGATTTATAAAATTTTACAGGACTGTAAAGCCCAGCTACAAGAAGTTAATCTTAATTTTTCATTTATGTTTCTCAATTATATTACTGCGTAAGGTAACAAGAACGTATCCAAATACACATTTCACCATCAGACTACGAGATCCACCCATAGTGTATAAATGAAGAAATTATCATCTAACACTCGTCTTTCACAAAGCGAAAATACGGCGTTTCGCCCCACATTTTGCCAATTTGAAGTTCACTGCCAGGCCGCTATGAGCGCTACTGTCGTTCTTTTTCCATATCGTAGCATAGGCCTTCCATCTCTTCAAATGTGGTGGTCTTTCCAGCGCGTGTTCCTGATACCTGAAATCAAAGGAAGGAACACTTGCCAACCTGGATTAACCTACTGTCCGTGTGTAGCTACTACCACCAAAGTCACGGCTGCCACACGGTAAGCATCCCATGGAACGTTCTGAAGTAACAACGGTGTTGGACGCCAGTGATTAACGCCCTTTCGGGGACGGAACTATTGCTGTGAGTTGTACGTTGCAAGACGAAACTTCGATGATATTTATTACAGGGACATGGCAGGATGGTATTAATTTGTTAAAATTACTGAAATTTTAATGCGCAGTGCAGTAATAAAATCAGAATGGGTTTCTTTGCCACCCAAAAATGAAGTTAATTGTGTAAGCTGTCTTTTCATAGCTTCCTGCATATGTGGGTCCACAGGCACACTGTAACTTCTAATGATGAAACCATTTTATAAACCATTGTTGGCCGTCAGTTTTATTATGCACGATGCCCTTCTATATAGGGTGAGTCACCTAACGTTACCGCTTGATATATTTCGTAAACCACATCAAATACTGACGAACCGATTCCACAGACCGAACGTGAGGAGAGGGGCTAGTGTAATTGTTTAATACAAACCATACAAAAATGCACAGAAGTATGTTTTTTAACACAAACCTACGTTTTTTAAAATGGAACCACGTTAGTTTTGTTAGCACATTTGAACATGTAAACAAATACGTAATCAGTGCCGTTTGTTGCATTGTAAAATGTTAATTATATCCGGAGATATTGTAACCTAAAGTTGCGCTTGAAACCTCCGACGTTCAATTGCGTGTTGTAACAAACACGGGCCACGGGCGTTTCATAGGACGTGGAGGACGCATAAATTGGCCAGCCCGTTTTCCTGATCTTACACCTCTGGACTTCTTTCTGTGGGGTACGTTAAAGGATAATGTGTACCGTGATGTGCCTACAACCCCAGAGGATGTGAAACAACGTATTGTGGCAGCCTGCGGCGACATTACACCAAATGTACTGCGGCGTGTACAACATTCATTACGCCAGAGATTGCAATTGTGTGCAGCAAATGATGGCCACCACGTTGATCAACTATTGGCCTGACATGTCGGGACACAGTCTATTCCACTCCGTAATTGAAAACGGAAACCACGTGTGTACGTGTACCTCACCCCTCATGGTAATGTACATGTGCGTCAGTGAAAAAGACCAATAAAAAGGTGTTAGCATGTGGACGTAATGTGCTGTTCCAGTCTCTTCTGTACCTAAGGTCCATCACCGTTCCCTTTGGATCCCTACGTAATTCGGTGCTCTCCGATACACACGATCGAACAGCGGAGGAGTGGTACTCAAGCGTCAACTTTAGGTTACAATATCTCCGGATGTAATTAACATTTTACAGTGCAACAAACGGCACTGGTTACGTATTTGTTTATATGCTCAGATGTGCTAACAAAACTAATGGGGTTCCATTTAAAAAAACGTAGGTTTGTGTTAAAAAAAAAACTTCCGTGCATTTTTTTATGGTTTGTATTAACCAGTTACACTAGCCCCTCTCCTCACGTTCGGTCTGTGGAATCGGTTCCTCAGTATTTGATGTGGTTTACGAAATATATCCAGCGGTAATGTTAGGTGACTCACCCTGTATATATATGGCCTTTCGCCATTATATGTGTGTGTGTGTGTGTGTGGGTTTGTGTGTGTGTGTAGAGTGCAGTAAGGGCATCGTTATCAGAACAGAGTGCGATGAAATCGGCTTTTGTCTCATGTCATGTCAGACAATTTTTAGGTTTCGGTAAGAGAAAAATCACAGTTATTTCCACTGGATAATGGTCTCACACACACACACACACACACACACACACACACACACACACACATATATATATATATATATATATATATATATATATATATATATATATATTCTGGCTGGTTTCACCCTTTCGTCATTTTCAAATGTCTGCCAATACAAACCCAAAAAACAATAAAAAACAAAAAGGGCACATGATGGTCACAACGTGTCTTGCCTGTTTCGTTATGCTAGACACCTTTATCAAACCATGTATATAGATCACATTACTGGTCAGCTTCGGCCTTTCGCCATTTTAAATGTCTGTGGATGCGTATTACCTGTTTACTGTTCTTCTGGTATTGGATTTGCAGAAGTTTTTGAAATGGCCACAGGCCGAAAAGCGAGAGTCCGTAGTACACTGCGCCCACTTGCGACGGATTTCTACGTGCGTGCGTGCGATGCACCAATTGCGACGGATTGTACGTTGCTGCTGCAATGCCATTTCTTTTATAAATTTTGTTCACCTACCTCTTTACAGCGGTAGATCTTCGCAAGTAAACTCCTGAGTGCAGCTGCTTACGAGATCACAGAAAATCAGTGTTGAGGAAACTGTAATCTAATAGCTACACGCCGGAGGCCGCTATAAGTAAATTTTGCTGAAAATTGTCTATGTACTTTAAAGAAATGATTCGGAAAGGGGATGTCAGTCGTACTTTAAATATGCAGTTCAAATTTAAACCTTCAATAGATCTTTATTGCCGTTAAGCAAGATCATCAGCCCACATTAACGAAAATTACTAAAGTTTCTTCTCTCAGTTATCACCATACCTAAGACAGCCAGTACTTTTACCTTCCCAAATTCCGATACCAATTACTTGTAACACAGTCAACGATCGGCCAATTACTTCTGCACACGATATTCAGTGGTTGTCTTTAGTAAAAGTTTATGCTCGTCATAAAATACTCAGTAAGAATGTACTTAGTACCGCCACGCTGTATAATTCAAAGTTCACTCGCGATTTTCGTCGGAACGAATTACCACAACACTCTCAAGTTTTCATAAACAGTTTCTGGTCACTACCAGATACCATCAACACTGGACCATAACGCGGAAGTCATCCCAAGACTTCATCTTACACATAATGCGAAAAGTCACATCCAGCATAACTGCCTCCAATCAAAGCTAGCTCGCGACTCCTCTCTCACTCTCACACACCCAAAACTATATTCCTCGCTAGGCGGCCAACTGTCTCGCTTCTCATTGGCTGTCAGCACATACGACCAATGAGAACTCACTTCTAGGGAGCGGCTCGCGCCAAAATCTAGCAAGCACCAACCACTTCTCTAGGCTCATTGACGTCATCAAATTAAGTAACACAAAACTCTCTAATTAAATAAACAAAAGAAAATGAACTATAAGCTTTAGTCTACATTTGGAAACTTATTATGTAGTCGCGAATGTTCTGGCTGTCTTATACAAAAACATACATACTTGGACATCCCACATTCACTAGAAGGGGAACCACTAGTGGATTCGTTCCCACGTTACAGAGTTGGAACACTTGCCAGTTCCAGGAGAGAATTACACGAATGATTTATAATAATGCCGAACGTCCCACATACTCTCACACACGCATTCCATTCACATGCACCCTAACACACAATACACATATTTACTTATAATTCTTGAAATTATTATTATAGAAAAGTCACAGAGGTTTTCTGAAACTAAAAACTTTCCAAATTTATATATGAACACTGAAAGTGTTATCAGATCATCTTACATAGTCACTGAAGGTGAACTATTACATAACTGTACTTATTTAAATTCTTGACTCTCGGAAAATTACGTTTTCTTTATGGAATTTTACTAACTTCCAAAATACAACTATTTTTGATCTCAGACTTTGACATATTATTTGTTTTCACAACAGAAGGATGTACATCAAATATGACGTTCCTCAGGTTATTCCTTTATTAGTTATTAATATTTTTAGTTTCGTATAATGTAAGTGGCCTGCCAGCGCTACTCCACTGCTTTCACACGCGCAACTGCAACAAATGGTCGTGACGTCACTCTGCAGGACACAACTCGCCCTTCCTGACCGTATAATACTCTACCGGCTTACATTGCAGCCCACATACATTCTGAAGTAATGCTTTTAATAGACAAATGGGCGATCGCGCACTAGTTGCGGCGTCACACACTGTTCGGCAGATTTTATTGCTGGCTGAGGAATTCTCCCAACTTTCAAGAGGGCGATGTTAGTGGACTATTTTCAGAGGTGAGGATGGTTCAAATAGCATTCAGCACTATGGGACTTAAAGTCTAAGGTCATCAGTCTCTAGAACTTAGAACTACTTAAAACGAACTAACCTAAGGACATCACACACATCCATGTCCGAGGACCGTAGCAGTCGCGAGGTTCCAGACTGAAACACCTAGAACCGCTCGGCCACACTGGCTGGCTGAGGCGAGGATGGAGCTAGCAGTTGGTAACCACATACTTGACTACCTTCCGAGTGACTGACGGTTGAGTTACCAGTAACAGCTTTCTTACTGTGGACTGTTTAGTCTGTAGGTACAAGAGAACTGAAAATGAAAACGATATAGACAGCCGGCTGAAGTGGCCGTGCGGTTAAAGGCGCTGCAGTCTGGAACCGCAAGACCGCTACGGTCGCAGGTTCGAATCCTGCCTCGGGCATGGATGTTTGTATTGTTCTTAGGTTAGTTAGGTTTAACTAGTTCTAAGTTCTAGGGGACTAATAACCTCAGCAGTTGAGTCCCATAGTGCTCAGAGCCATTTGAACGATATAGACAATCCTCTTTCCAGTCAAATATGGTTTTACTCAATGAGACACAATATTGTAGTCTAATAAAACTGAACAAGTAGTGTTATGTCCTTCATTAAACTGGAGCAAAAAGGAAAACAAATAGTACTAGAGTAACTGAGTGTAGACCTCATTATCATGTCAACACAATAGCTTATTTCTTCATGAATGAGTAGGAGAATCTTCTCCACATAGCGCCAGACACTGTACGAATTCCTGTAGTAAGGTCTACAGAAATATGTGATGAACATGACGATACCTATCCTGCACCTAAAAGCAAAAATTAGATTCGACTGAAGAAATTTTAATGACTAATTGTAGAGAAGTGTGCTAAGAACTGCTGCATGCAGTTTTCGTGCTATAGTCTTGAGATGCAATGACTTCTGCTGTGTTCGTTGGCTAACCGGTTAGGAAGCGTCTACTTTAAGATACTGAGGCTCTTTCCGCATCATATTGTAGTGGCAGCTCCTGCCACCGAATGTATCAGGATGACCAAATGTAGCAGGAACAGTTAGAAGGCAGCATATTAAAACTCATCCGAGCTTCTCAATTGATTTATTGTTTCCAAATACAGTACCGTGTACCCCTCAGTCTGTGTCACAAGGCCCTGTAATGCTGAGGAAGCACCCCAGAGGCCCGTGCAGTGGAATGCTGTTGAGCCAGACTTTTACGCCAGCAGAGTTGCGTCAATGTCAGGATGCTGGCTGTTGACTCGGCAGTCTCTGTCCCTGCTAGCCGGCCGGAGTGGCCGAGCGGTTCTAGGACCTACAGTTTGGAACCGCGCGAGCGCTACGGTGAAAGTTCGAATCCTGCCTCGGGCATGGTTGCGTGTGATGTCCTTAGGTTAGTTAGGTTTAAGTAGTTCTAAGTTCTAGGGGACTGAGGACCTCAGAAGTTAAGTCCCATAGTGCTCTGAGCCATTTGAACCATTTGTCCCTGCTAACTTAGCACTGCTCGGTGTGAGCTGCAGGCGGCTAGCTGCGTCCTTTTCTCCAGCATGGCTGAAACTGCAGCGACAACAAGCGGCTGTGATGCGGAGTCCGTATCTGCGGCCCTCGCCCAGCTGGCTACGGAGCCCATGTCGGCCTCAGAGGGTCGGACCAGTGACCCACTGTGGATTGGAACGCTTGCACCCCATCTGCTGCTGCGTGTAGCTGGTGGTGTGACACGCCCCGCCGTCCACGACAGCTGCCACACTTGAATGAATCTCGTTAGAAATCCACACCTATTTATACGTGGCTATGCTCCTCTGTTTTGCCATACGCACCGCTTTGCATCACATACTCGTAGCACGCTAGGTTGGCCAGTGGGCCCTTTCTGCCTGTGATTTGCGACATGCAAAACCGCTATGTATACTATTTCAGCAATTTAGCAGCCCTGTGGCCTCTATTCTACTTCGCAACTGTTGGTACGCATAACTCACTGCAAACCGGCCCGCACTTGGCTGTAACTTGTGCTCAGAATATTCCACAAAACTAATTTTCCCTATCCTAAACGATGGTACTGCTACAATATCCCAGGAATTTTTAACCAAAACGACAGCACACACCAGCTGGTCTTCAAAGCGATTGTGTAAATTAAAGAGTTGGGGAAAATACGCAATAATGTGTTTTCCTGTATAATCAGAATCACGCTGTGTATGTTGTATCAACTGCTTCAGATTTTCCTGTTTTCTACCCTCAACTACGAGTCTGCCTTACGTGCTGTGCAACTTCACTATGGCTGTGGTAACAACAAACATCATCAATCCCCTATGACAGTTCGTTGCTACTTAGCCAGCAGAGGACAAACACAGTATCATCAATGACCACACCGTGGCGCACAGAGGTTCGACGCCAGGAATCAGACGGCGTTCAGCTGACGGCAGATTGGCGGGAGCACCGCCACCGCTTAATAGGGTAGGCGCGACCACCCCTAAGCTGCTTCCGCGTTAACCCCAGCAACACCAGCCGGGGTATGTACGCGAAATAGTAACCTACCGACTACGGACCAGTCACGCCATACCACGCCACCCCGTGCTCACCGGCGGCCTGCGTACTCCAGCGTGCCCAGCCTGCCATGAACGCGTGTGCGAAGTCAGGCTGCAGTCTCGCGAAGTGTTTGGACTCACCGTTTCTAACTACGTACATATACAGAATGGAAGTGACCGTGATATATGATTATGATAGGGACTCGATGTACAATTCCGTCTGACAGAGTTTGTATTCAGACCTTGTATGAACCCCAGTTGAGAGATTGAACTTTTTTTCCCACTCACATTTCCAGTCGTTGTTGTTCCGCACTTCCCGGATAGAACAGCAAGTGTGCAACGTTAGATTTTACACACATTTGAATATGAATATTGTGTCCGAAAGAACAAACACCAATGGTGATCTTGTAGCTCTCGAAGACATATAGATTGCTGGGATAACAAGATGAAATTCTCATGCTCACGACGATCAGCTGAGTATATGAGGAGAAACCTTGGTTGAGGTATCTTTCTTCATGTTGTTTATTAAACTATTTGCTTATATGCCACACAATAATAGTGACTAGTTCATTCTATAGTTCACACCAAGGGCTACAGAACGGCATATCATACGCATACGTTGCGTGTCTTCATCATTCGTTATGGATTTGGTAAACAATATAATTTTAAATTTTAATAGTTTTGTTAATAATTAAACTTAATGCTAAATTGAAACTGTGCGCCGGACCGGGATTCAAACCTGGGCTCTGCCTTTCGCGGGAAAGCACTCTACCAACTTTTTCGGTATTTCATTTTTATCTAATTATTTGTCATTTTTCTCCTGCAGTTCTGCGCGGACGTCGCATGATACATCTAAAATTCCACGGATGAAAACGTCACTCAGTTTCTTATTACAGACGGAGACCAGTCCCCGACCGTACACGCTGAGCCACCGTGCTGGGCCTATTGAGTTACCGAAGCACGACTCACGAGACTGTCTCACAGCTTTAGTTTCGCCTGTACCTCACCTCCTGCCTTCCAAACTACACAGAAGTTCTCCTGCACAACTTGTGGGACTAGCTCTCCTGGAAGAAAGGATACTGCGGAGACATGACTTAGCCACGGCCTGGGGGATTGTTTCCAGATTGAGATATTAGAGAATATAGGAAGGGATACGGCAGCTAACAAATTTCTCAGCAGACAAATAAAGTGGTGCACGTGCTGATACTTGGGAGAGGGTTAATCTCTGGTATCAAATTTTTTAGGATATTTATCTCGTACTCGGAATTTACGGTACGCTCATACGTAAAGTGGATTAAAGATAATGCATCTTCACAGACATAAAGGTTTCAAGGGTACAATGAAATTATTGTGACCTCTCTACAATATAAATATGTCAGGGCATATGTAAACTATCGTAACTGAGTGTTGCCGGCACGGTAACTCAGCGTGTTCAGTTAAGGTAATGGTCACACGATGTAACAAAAGAAAAAGGACTGAGTGAATTTTCTCATTGATAGAATTTGGAAGATGTCATCCAGCAGCCGCACAGAACGACTGTGAGACAAATCTAAAAGACAAAGGCCAAAAACAAATAATAAATAAACACTGCTACGTGGAGGAACCGAGTTCAATTCCCAATACTGCAAGGGATTTTCAGATTCGTGATGCTGTATTAGGAACTATCTGAACGAAAAGTAGGTAATCAGAGATAAGGAGTATGGACTGCGGCCTTCCAGGGTGCATTATCCCTATCTTTTTCTGGAATGGTTCTGTAAAGCCGCAGGAAACCATAACAATGAAAGCGAGGCGAAATTTGTCGCCAGTGGCTGTTCATTTTATGTATTACGAAGAGTCCGGCCTGTCGTTGTTCAGGAACTGTTAACACGAAACCAGTAGCACATCCACTGAATTCACTTCCCAGTACATGATTCCAGCAAATGCCTTATTGGCAGCAGACTTAGTTTGGTTTAGAAAATCGAAGACCATGGTTGGGCCACTGTGGTATTTATTAAAATATTCCGGTAGGGCTCTTGTTAGTTCATTAACGCAATACGTAAGGTATGCTTCTGTTTGGTATGGATGGTCGTGACGGATGGATGTGTTGCATACCTTTACCACTGGTAATGGAAATGAAACGGATTCAGTGGATCTCCCTTGCGTCAATTAAGTTGCGACTTGCGAATAAGAACAAGTGGTTGGCGAGTTCAGCCCCCGTCGATGAGACTGATCATCACCAACAGGGTTTTATGCTGCAAAATAAGAGATAAAGTGGGGAGTTACGAATTTAATCCAGTACTATCTGATGGTCAGGGAATGTACGACAAAGCTCCCCTGACTTAGTATGCTAAATTTTGATTATGACAATTTCTGCCATCACCAGCGTCTAAATTTTTTAGGATATTTAACTCATACTCTTGGGTCGAGCGACGTAGTACTGCTATCACTGATATGTAGGCAGGACATTTTGAGTACTTGTCCGCAGTATAAAAGCGGCGTTGGTTGAAACTATAAACTTTTTAAATATTTACATAGATTTAGTGAAATTAGAAGAAAATGAAAGTATGCCCGAGATACAATATCCAAATGGTGTTACAGCCCTTACGTAGCATCTCAGTACACGGCATGCATCTTGCTAAAAAGTATGCTGTCCGAAACGTCAAACCCCAGACTGACAGTGTTCGGAAAAACCATAACTAGAAAATTAGAGTGTACTATGACGTTATGATCGTCAATAGTAAATATTTTAAGTATTTTAATGACCATGCAGGCTAAACAGTCAGAAAGCAGGACAAATTCTAAACAAAGACGCCAAGTTAATAAAATTAACTTAAAGTTACCATTAAATTTTGTTAAACCATGTCAAGAGAATGTTGTGAGTTTTTGATCCAGATGTTGGGCCCAGCAGTTGAAACTAGGAATACATATGCCGACATTAAGTAGACAGCCGGCCGGTGCGGGCGTGCGGTTGTAGGCGCGTCAGTCTGGAACCGCGAGACCGCTACGGTCGCAGGTTCGAATCCTGCCTGGGGCATGGATGTGTGTGATGTTCTTAGGTTAGTTAGGTTTAAGTAGTTCTAAGTTCTAGGGGACTGATGACCTCAGCTGTTAAGTCCCATAGTGCTCAGAGCCATTTGAACCACCCATTAAGTAGCAAACAAAGGCGCGTGCTATTTACTACTTAATCTACGTGTCTAGTCCGAAAGCAACCTTACGATAATTCTCGTGCCCCTATAGTGTCCCTTTTTCCTATTCCATCCGTGAATGATACTTGGGAAGAAGAACTACTGGTAATGTGGTGTATGAAATGTAATTTCTCAGACGTTCTCATCGTGGTCATTTCCACGGTCGGTCTCCTTGAAACGATCGCTCTGGGAAGTTTACCAATAAAATTTCACTTTTAGAGTCCGTCACAGGAGCGTCACGGGTATCTCCACAACGTTATCGAGCCTACTAAACGAATCCGTGACGAAATGCACTGATCTTCTTTGGATTCTCCTACCTCTTCTACTAGGTTTAATTGATAAGGATCCTGAACTGACGAGCAAAACTCAATATCTGTCGAACGTTCTCTGCTAGATAAAGTAAATTTTCTTAGTATTCTTGCCATGAGTCACACCCTGACATCTGTTCCCACAATTAATTCTGTGAGATAGTTTGTCTTCAGCTAACTATAGATGGTTACTTCAAAATAATTTAAGGTTGTTACGTTTTTCATTGACTTATCGCTAGTAGTGTAATGCAACAGAAATGGATCTCCCCGATTATTAACGTGGAATATGTGACATTTTTTGCACTGATGTCTCTTCCACTAATCATCGATTCTTTTCATGTTCTTCCACATCTGTCAACAGTTTTGCGTCCTGCGACTTTCCTATAAATAACAGCTTCGACCGCGAAATATGTTACGTTGCTTCTTACATCAGCCACCGGCTAAATAATATATAACGTGATCAGTTGTGACTCAGACAGACATACTACACAACATTAACGTCAGCCATTTTGGTAACAAATGATAGACATTGATACGTGTAACACTGTACTGGCCACCTACCTGAAGAAAGGGAACTGACAGAAAGCGAAAGACATCACTGAGGAACCAGCAAAGCATGAAGCAAAAGCTATACATAAATATATGCTGAAATGGCAAGAAATACGATGTAATCTAAATCAGAGAAGAAGCGGGCAACAGTTACTGTCAAAAACGCAAGGAAAGCAGAACATTGCAGACATGTGACCAACGTTAGGCACGGTACACTTTTTTATGTGGATGTGATCCATTCCTGCCTTACCTCCACCCACTACAGGGTGCAGATGCAACATTCCATGAATGTTAAGAAGTCGGAATACTAAGTCGGAGTACTAAGTAAATATGGGCCTGAACTCAAAGTAAATTCACAGGGAGAGGAAGAACTGTCTTTCAGGGATGCACTATCCACGAAACAATTATAATGATGTGAAATGTGGTACAGCAATTGAACTAACCACTGACTATTATTAAAGTAAGTCCGAAAACTTGAAGGATACGAAAAAAAAAAAGAAACGATTGGTGCACTGGATCCAGAACGACACCTAGACGGAAGAGATGGTTCAAATGGCTCTGAACACTATGGGACTTAACATCTGAGGTCATCAGTCCCCTAGAACGTAGAACTACTTAAACCTAACTGACCTAAGGACATCACACACATCCATGTGTAATGTCTCTTGCAGCGGTCTCTCCGCGATATTTTCAGAGATTTTACAAATTATATAACTCAGTACGTATCTCGAAATATCTCTTCTTATCTTACCGATTATCAATGCAAAGTAGTTTCAACCACAATTATTCCTTGGAGCGTCCATTTACTCCATGGAATAGCTTCTCTGCTATCTATGTTTTCTCTTATGAAAAGAATAGGAACTTCTTGCCTATTAGTCGCATAGTTCGTATTGTTGCATGTGCACGAGAGCAAAGAAGACGAGGCCTGTTCCAGAAGTCACAAATTCGCTACAACCTACAAGAACGTCGTTCAGGCCAGACAATATACAATTAAATTTTTGTAGATGGAAATTTATAATAACTATTTACATGTCTATCGGGTTGAACTTTAGACAGGAAGTGTTTAATAGAAGTGAGTATTATGCAAAGTTTCGGTCAGTGACATTATTAACTCGGATGCGAGTGACTTTATAGGTTTGTTGTTCTGTGTATTAATGGATCTTACTAGGGCGGCTTATAAAATGGCAATGCAACAGCAGAGCGAATCACAATAGCCCTCAGCTGTTTCTGAGGTTAGTGAAACATTAGACGCTAGCTTAACTGAAGTAGTGCTTAGCGGCAGCATTAGTCAGGCCCCACAACAAAGCTTAAGTGTTTCGATGTCATCTGAGCAGGACGAAATAAACGCATTGACTGTAATCATGCAGCAGTTAACACTGTTAGCCAAAAATGTAACAGACTTAACTAAAGCGGAAATAGAGACTAAAAGGGAATTAACTACAGCGCAAATAGAGACTAAATGGGAAATAAATGAACAATTAGCAGCCAATCAAGTGAAAGTCCAAGAGCAATTAGGAGCTAATCAAGCGGAATTAAATAATAAATTAGTAGAGAGTTTTCAGAAACTTGATGATAAATTAAATAAAACTGCGGAAGAATTGAAAACTCAGATTGAAAAGACAGAATTAAAATTAGCTGCTCAAATTGAGCAAGTCACTCAGCAGTGTAATGAAAATGCGAAGAAGTTACGCCTAGAGCTAACTGAGTATGTTGCTACTAAGCTTGATACTATTAAAGAGCAGGTCGAGTCAATCTCACAGATAGTTTAAGCACAAGAACAGATGCAATGTTCTATCGCGGTAATTCCGGTATTAGTGGAAGTTCAAGATAAGTTAAAGCAACAAGTAAACGAGATGTCAGCAGATATGCAGGATTTGAGACAATCACAAGACAAGATCCCGAAGGACATCCAAAATTTGGATAAATCCATAAATAACATAAAGGAGAGACAAGACGAGGTTGATCATAAGGTAAACATTCTCGCGGGAAAATTCTCGCAGCTAAGTTTAAAAATGAAAAGCATTTGTTCAGACAATATTGATCATATGGTCAGAGCAGCTATACAATCTATGACCGAGGGTTCTGAAGAAAATTTATTTAATAAAGGCTTTCGAGAAACCAAAGAACAAAGACAATTGAAGATCCTTAAATCTATCTCGAGAAGATTTGTGTTCCACGCAAGGAAATGAACCCATGACAAGATCTATCAAAGAAGCTACATTATTTACCCCATCAAGTACAGACAGGGACATTAATGCACACGTACGCTTTTGCAAGCAACATCAATCACAACACTATGAGGGTAGTCATAATGCCTGTAATTGTAAAAGCAATACTGAGGAGAAAATGCTGAAACAACGTCAATTCCAGATCTACAACCCAGACAAGAAAAATGTTCATCCCGTAGTGTTTATAAGAAGTTTTAGGGGGGGTATTGCCAAAAATTTGGAGTGAGTGGCAAAAGGTTAGTTTCGTGACCGGTTATATTCAGGGGTCAGGAGCTATATGGGTATCTGATATGATATCAACTTGAGACACATATGAAGATTTTGAACGAGCATTTTTATCCAAATACTGGTCTGAAGGAGTACAAGAACGTTTAAGGCAGGAGGTATTATACTCGGAACCTTTTTCACGTGGGTCTTTAAAGAAATACTTTGAGAAATATATAAACAAATCGCAGTATTGGGATAAGCCTATGCCTCTACAAGACGTGATTGGCATATTAAAATCTCGACTTCCGGCCAGCATCAGAAATAGAATGCTGTATATTAATGAGCATGATCTTGACTCTTTCATGACTACGCTTGACACTATAGATATGATCGAGGAAGATGAACATCGGCCAAGACAACCGATTATGCAGAGGAGAACGATTGAGGCGTCAAATGCAAACCGGAATGGAAACGGATTTAATAATTATTATACTAGGAATAATCAGAGATTCAACGGAAATAATTGCAACGGAAATGGAAATTTCAATAACAGTGCTGCGAGGGGCAGATTCAGAGACAATCGAACAGGTCGCAGATACAACCCAATGTTTGGAAATGCAAGAGATTATCAGAACCAGCAGTTTTCAAATAATAATAATGCGTACAGAAATTCTGACACTCGATTTGAAGCAAATAACACAACCAGTCATCAACAACAACCAGTCATAACAGAAGTAGTAGATGATTCAAGAGGAAATAATAATCGACATTTAAACTGAAGAGGGCCGCTTTATGATCCGTAAAGTCGGCTAGGGAATACAAAAGGGGCAAACCTGTTTTAAACGAAATTAATTCTGTGGCAATGTTGAGATAAAATGAAGGCGAATTAATGACAGTTGAATTGAGAAGAGACTTAGAGGCCTGTGTAGTCGAAAATAAAAGGGTTCCTGTGTCTGAGATCATCACAGAAGTGGGAGGAATTTTAACCAATGTTGTATTGGACACAGCTTCATCTACAGACGTAGTATCCGGAATTTTGTTTCGCAGAATTAGTAAAATTAAGAAAATCCCTGTCCTACCAGTACAAAATTGCCGAGTTGTAGGTGCAATGGGAGCAAAATCCAGGAACGTCAAGATACAAGCGCTTATAGAGATAAAACTGGGAAATGTAGCTAAACAATGCACATTCCTTGTAGTGGAAAAGTTGTTAGTAGATAGTATTCTTGGCATTGGAATTTGCAAGCCTGCAATTGTAAGTTGGACTTGGTAGAAGGAAAGGTGTATTTTAAAATCGAAGATCAATTTGATACACTGATCTTACTGAGAAAGGAGGCAGTGTATGAGCGATATTTCCGTGGTGCTGCTGTGCAGTTGATTTGTGCTGATAATAATAATATGTGCCGACCACCGATCAAGTCAATTCAAGAAGAGGATTTCAGACAAACAGTCGAACAGAAGATTGCTGAGTCAGATTGCCTAACGGATAGTCAGAGGGAACAATTATTCACTATATTAACAGAATATGAGTCAGTTTTCGAAGAAAGGCCCGGACTTATTAGAGGATATGTTTGTACATTACAGATTAAGCGTCATAAGACATTTTGCCGCACACACTATCCCATTCCCTGGCGATTAAAACAACCAGTTCTGCAAGAGATACAGAAAATGTTAAACTGGAATCTTATTGAACCGTCGAACAGCCCATATTGTTCTCCGTTGCTTGTTGTACCGAAGCCAGGAGGAAAAGTTCGATTGGTATTAGATGCAAGGGAAATTAACAAAATTATAGTACCTGTGCGCACACATCCGGAGAACATCGATGAGTTAATACAGAAATTTCAAGATGTATCCTATTTAACCAGTATTGATTTGAGAAGTTCGTTCTGGCAAGTCCAGTTAGACAAGGACTCAAGAAAATATACTGCTTTTATATATGGAGGGAGAAGCTATCAGTTCAAGTTCGTTCCGTTTGGTCTAAATATCAGCTCTGGAGTTTTTATTTCTGCGTTGGACTATGCCCTAGGACCAGAACTACGTAGTCGAATAACGATTTTTGTGAACGATCTATTAATTGCCTCTAAATCTTGGGAGGAACATGTACAACTCATTAGGAGGATTTTTGCTGTACTCAAACAAACTGGTATAACTGCAAATCTAAAAAAATCCCAATTTTCTCTACAGAGAAATAAATTCTTAGGACATATGATTAATGCAAAAGGCATTCTTCCAACAGAAGCGAAGATTAGTGCCATAAAAAATTTTCCAACTCCAAGAAACAGAAGACAACTGAAAGGCTTTATAGGCTTGGCTTCATGTTTTCGTCGATTTATTAAAACTCAAGCAATGAACTCTGAAGCACTAAACCGGCTCCTGAGGAAAGATGTACCATGGCAATGGTCTATTGATTGTGAAAAGGCTTTTTGTGAAATTAAGGATCAACTGATAAATGCTCCGTTATTATACCACCCTGATATGAATGTCGGATTCTGTTTAGCCACTGATTCATCAGATGTCGGATTAGGATCTTGTTTATTTCAAATTAGGTACATCGATGGTGTAAAAACCTTTTGTCCAGTTGCATTTGCTAGCAGAGTTTTATCCACCTGTGAAAGAGCATATACCACTACGGAATTAGAAGCTTTAGCAGTTATTTGGTCTTTGAAAAGGTTTAATTATTATGTATATGGCTCAAGGATAGCCGTTTATTGTGACCACCAATCACTAACCTTTTTACAAACTTGTAAGTTGCTGCATCCTCGCTTCTCAAGGTGGACGCTGGCGCTGCAAGAATATCAGTTTCAAATTATTCATGTAGCCGGAAAAGAAAATATTATAGCTGACGCGTTGTCAAGATCTCCAGAAGGAATAACACCTGGACTGGATGTAAATAATAAGGCAGAATTTCCAGTGCTTCTTCTTCAAGAAAATAATTACAAGTTATATTATATTCATTTATGTAAGACAATGGCTCAGCTTCAGAAGAAGGATCGACGATGGAATGCTATAATACGACAATTCAATCAACAAAATCCTATGGTCAATTTGGAATACTACCGGCTGGTGAATAATATTTTATTTTTTAAATCTGGGAAGGCTGAGAATCCAAAGTGGTGTGTCTGCATACCCGAAGAATATGAAGAACGATTAATTTGGTTCACACATTTGACCTGGGGTCATGTTGGTGTTGTTAAGTATGCTAATAAGATTAGATATTATTGTTACTTCCCAAATATAAGGCGAAAAGTGCACAAAGTTATCCAGAAATGTATTCTCTGTCAAAAGGCTAAGCCAGACAACAAGGGAAATAAAATTGCGCTTCACTCAATAATACCTGAAGCACCAAGATCACTTATATCATGTGATATTTGTGGACCACTTCCTAGAGCCAGAGGTGGTGTTAAGTACATTATTGGATTCTGTGATGTGTTTACAAAATATGTTTAACTATATCCTATAAAATCAGCAACTGCAAGAGCTGCCGCAGTAAAGTTTGTAAATGACTACATTCCTCATACAGGGATTCCAAAATCCATAATCTCCGACAATGCGAAGATATTTACTGGATAAAATTAGTATCACAACTAGGAATAAAACAGATATTTACATCTTGCTATCATCCACAAGGGAATATAATTGAACAGGTTTTTCGAGAACTAAACAGATTCATGAGAACGTACTGTCATGATAAACAAACTACCTGGATAAACTATTTGACCGAGTTTGAGCAGATTTATAATAATTTACCTCATAGTTCTACAAACTTTACCCCTAATGAACTGATGTTCAGGCATAACAAAGAAACTTTTGTGTAGATAACTTGCCTAAACTCGAGGACACCAAAATGTCATGGGAAAAAAAATTCGCAATGCTCTCATTAATATTACGGAGAAAGCAAGACAGCGAAAGGAAATCCATTACAGAAACATCAAACGGATTCAGACTTTCAATATCGGACAAAAAATTCTTTTAAGAAGACACATCAAGTCATCAAGGTTGAAGAAGACCATCAGAAAATGGAATCTAATTTATACAGGTCCATATATAATAGTTGATATACCGAATCCTGGTGCGTATTTATTTGCATACCCGGATTCTGGAAGAATAAAAGGATTATTTCCCCATGTAGACCTAAAGAGGTACTTTTAAGAAAAGTGTTTCAAATTAAATGAAAAGTCTGTATAAAGTATTTGGATGTTAAAAATGAAGTGCGAAAGACAGTATGCCTCAGCTACTGTGATAGGTTAAATGACAGCATGCCAAGCATCTGTGATAGTTCAATGAACAGTAAGCGATTGCTTCTGTGATAGTATAGGAATATTTAGAAAAGTAAGTGGAACTGTAGCTATTGCTGCTGTGAAGACTTACGGTTTATCTGTCTACACGATGATCACCAAAGAAGCTTGTGCGTGTGAAATAATATACATTCAAGGAGTGTTAATCTCCAGTGAGGATAAGTTTACTGAAACTATATGATCGAATACGGTGCTTGCGTGTGAAGTTAGTGTTTGTAAACTGACAGTTCACAGGAGAACAAATGAACAGCGTTAGGAAATTAGAATCGATTGCTACTGTCCACAGATATAAAGACTCACTGTTTTTTTTTTTTTTTTTTTTTTTGGCGCGAGCTAAATTTTATACAAGAGAATTTAATTAACCAGCTTAGTGTGTGTTTATAAAATTAGAGTAATAAGAAAGTTCTTCATTGAATTTATAATAATGTGTCATTTTACAGTTGGATTTGTTTATTGTTATATTGCATTCAAATATGTTCATGAGAAAATGCGGCATTTGGAGTATAAAAGAGAAAAATTAATTTCAGCTGGAGAGGTCATGCAGCAAGACTTAATCGAACGTTCTCTTTCAGCAAAATTTCAATTTAATCATGTATGATTAAGATGTAATTTTTTTTTTGGAAATTGTCTCCAATAATAAAGTTTTTAACATTCTGACATGCTATCCACATTCGTACTTGAAACCAAATTAGGAAAGATTCAGATCTACTTCCACCTGGAAAAGCTACGAAAATTAAATAAATAAATAATAAAAACAGGATTAGAACCTTTCGGCTTACTCAAGAAGATGGATGAAATTATCCATGTTTTCAAAATTGTTTTCCGATCTGGAGTTGTGATATTGTGCAACTACAGTATCGATTAAGACACCTAAGTGTGGAAAGTATAAGACGAATGGATTTTCCCATTCTTCAGATGGAAGGTTGGATGGATCAGGTCCATTCCTTGGAGCGTCCATTTACTCCATGGAATAGCTTCTCTGCTATCTATGTTTTCTCTTATGAAAAAAATAGGAACTTCTTGCCGATTAGTCGTAAAAGAAGGATCTATATGTTCGTATTGTTGAGCGAGTCGCCATCTTGATGAGATTCTGTATGAGAAGGAATTTAATACATGAACTAAACTAAAGTAAGTGTGTTCGCGTATTATGTAACGGATTATTATTATTGACAGTGTCTGCTTACTACACTGTGTTGCACGGGATCAGTGGAGAACGTCTGATTTACACTGGACGAACCTGCCGTTTTGAATGCTCCAGATATCCAGTTACTTCAAATAAATAGGCTAACACGGTCTTACCAGCAGATCTCTGGTCTTCCCCATGTGATCACCGAAAGTTAATAATTATTAGAAATGTTTCCAGGAGATCGACTCTCAATTTTCGTCGCACCGAGACTTCGAAATTGCTTCACTGCCTTATGGAATTTAAGTTAAGCTTAATTTAATCAGGACAGAAAAGTATTGAACTGTGTGAATGTGATAAGCCTGCTTTGTCAATGAAAATTCCCTTAATATACGCATGTTTTTAATATCCTGATCAGCGAAGCTAAATCAGGCCGGTGTGAGAGAGGTTCTTTAAATTTAAGAAATATTAAATTTGGCTTCACTGTGACAGGACTAATTTTTGAGCATTACTTAAACTTTGTGTGAATTTTATGTTGCATGTGCACGAGAGCAAAGAAGACGAGGCCTGTTCCAGAAGTCACAATTTCGCCACAACCTACGAGAACGTCGTTCAGGCCAGACAATATACAATTAAATTTTTGTTGATAGAAATTTATAATAACTATTTAAATGTCTATCGGGTTGAACTTTAGATAGGAAGTGTTTAATAGAAGTGAGTATTATGCAAAGTTTCGGTCAGTGACATTATTAACTCAGATGCGAGTGACTTTATATGTTTGTTGTTCTGTGTATTAATGGTTCTTACTAGGGCAGCTTATAAAATGGCAATGCAACAGCAGAGCGAATCACAACAGCCCTCAGCTGTTTCTGAGGTTAGTGAAACATTAGACGCTAGCTTAACTGAAGTAGTGCCTAGCGGCAGCATTCGTCAGGCCCCACAACAAAGATTAAGTGTTTCGATGTCATCTGAGCAGGACGAAATAAACCCATTGACTGTAATCATGCAACAGTTAACACTGTTAGCCAAAAATGTAACAGACTTAATTAAAGCGGAAATAGAGACTAAAAGGGAATTAACTAAAGCGCAAATAGAGACTAAATGGGAAATAAATGAACAAATAGCAGCCAATCAAGTGAAAGTCCAAGAGCAATTAGGAGCTAATCAAGCGGAATTAAATAATAAATTAGTAGAGAGTTTTCAGAAACTTGATGATAAGTGAAATAAAACTGCGGAAGTATTGAAAACTCAGAATGAAAAGACAGAATTAAAATTAGCTGCTCAAATTGAGCAAGTCACTCAGCAGTGTAATGAAAATGCGAAGAAGTTACGCCTAGAGCTAACTGAGTATGTTGCTACTAAGCTTGATACTATTAAAGAGCAGGTCGAGTCAATCTCACAGATAGTTCAAGCACAAGAACAGATGCAATGTTCTATCGCGGTAATTCCGGTATTAGTTGAAGTTCAAGATGAGTTAAAGCAACAAGTAAACGAGATGTCAGCAGATATGCAGGATGTGAGACAATCACAAGACAAGATCCCGAAGGACATCCAAAATTTGGATAAATCCATAAATAACATAAAGGAGAGACAAGACGAGGTTGATCATAAGGTAAACATTCGCGCAGGAAAATTCTCGCAGTTAAGTTTAGAAAGGAAAAGCATTTGTTCAGACCATATTGATCATACGGTCAGAGCAGCTATACACTCTATGACAGAGGGGTCTGAAGAAAATTTATTTAATAAAGGCTTTCGAGAAACCAAAGAACAACTAGGCGAAGAACTTAGACAATGGAAAGAAAACATTGAGAGATCTTTAAATCTATCTCGAGAAGATTTGTGTTCCACGCAAGGAAATGAACCCATGACAAGATCTATCAATGAAGCTACACTATTTACCCGATCAAGTACAGACAGGGACATTAATGCACACGTTCGTTTTTGCAAGCAACATCAATCCCAACACTATGAGGGTAGTCATATTGCCTGTAATTGTAAAAGCAATACTGAGGAGAAAATGCTGAAAAAACGTCAATTCCAGATCTACAACCCAGACAAGAAAAATGTTCATCCCGTAGTGTTTATAAGAAGTTTTAGGGGGGGTATTGCCAAAAATTTGGAGTGAGTGGCAAAAGGTTAGTTTCGTGACCGGTTATATTCAGGGGTCAGGAGCTATATGGGTATCTGATATGATATCAACTTGGGACACATATGAAGATTTTGAACGAGCATTTTTATCCAAATACTGGTCTGAAGGAGTACAAGAACGTTTAAGGCAGGAGGTATTATACCCGGAACCTTTTTCACGTGGGTCTTTAAAGAAATACTTTGAGAAATATATAAACAAATCGCGGTATTGGGATAAGCCTATGCCTCTACAAGACGTGATTGGCATATTAAAATCTCGACTTCCGGCCAGCATCAGAAATAGAATGCTGTATATTAATGAGCATGATCTTGACTCTTTCATGACTACGCTTGACACTATAGATATGATCGAGGAAGATGAACATCGGCCAAGACAACCGATTATGCAGAGGAGAGCGATTGAGGCGCCAAATGCAAACCGGAATGGAAACGGATTTTTTTGTGGCGGTGTTCGTAGCGACAAGCAGTTCGCTGTAGAAACGGCTTACGAAGTCACCGCCACTCTTTTAATAGCGGGCCGACCGTTCCGCTGGAACAGTGAACAGAAAGATGAAAACCCAAACACTGACTAAATAAAAGTCGGTACTTATCTTTATTAGCGAAGATACAGAAACACAGAGTGAACTCCGTGTCTACAGAAATCTGTCTAGTTCGAGTCGGAGCGGTTAGGTCAGCGTCGGCTGACGACAAACAACAACTCTGCTGCGATGAACACACAACTGACTAGCAAGTACACAATTCGGTGGCGAGTATCCAACTGCGCGGCGAATACAGAACTGTCCTAGCGCTCGCGACTCCAGCGCTTAAGAAGCCAGAAGCCAGCAGTGGCACGCACAGACTTGCGGCGATTTCCTGTATCGCTGGCGCTGCTTATGCGGACGGCTTCCGGACTTTGATGCTGCCAACCTTTTGGCAGCGGGCTCGGTTGGCATTACTGGCTAGGATATAACAGATTTAATAATTATTATACTAGGAATAGTCAGAGATTCAACGGAAATAATTGCAACGGAAATGGAAATTTCAATAACAGTGCTGCGAGGGGCAGATTCAGAGACAATCGAACAGGTCGCAGATACAACCCAATGTTTGGAAATGCAAGAGATTATCAGAACCAGCAGTTTTCAAATAATAATAATGCGTACAGAAATTCTGACACTCGATTTGAATCAAATAACACAACCAGTCATCAACAACAACCTGTCATAACAGAAGTAGTAGATGATTCAAGAGGAAATAATAATCGACATTTAAACTGTAGAGGGCCGCTTTATACTCCGTAAAGTCTGCCAGGGAATACAAAAGGGGCAAACCTGTTTTAAACGAAATTAATTCCGTGGCAATGTTGAGATATAATGAAAGCGAATTAATGACACATGAATTGACAAGAGACTTAGAGGCCTGTGTAGTCGAAAATAAAAGGGTTCCTGTGTCTGAGATCATCACAGAAGCGGGAGGAATTTTAACCAATGTTGTATTGGACACAGCTTCATCTACAGACGTAGTATCCGGAACTTTGTTTCGCAGAATTAGTAAAGTTAAGAAAATCCCTGTCCTACCAGTACAAAATTGCCGAGTTGTAGGTGCAGTGGGAGCAAAATCCAGGAACGTCAAGATACAAGCGCTTATAGAGATAAAATTGGGAAATGTAGCTAAACAATGCACATTCCTTGTAGTGGAAAAGTTGTTAGTAGATTGTATTCTTGGCATTGGAACTTTGCAAGCCTGCAATTGCAAGTTGGACTTGGTAGAAGGAAAGGTGTGTTTTAAAATCGAAGATCAATTTGTTACACTGATCTTACTGAGAAAGGAGGCAGTGTATGAGCGATATTTCCGTGGTGCTGCTGTGCAGTTGATTTGTGCTGATAATAATAATATGTGCCGACCACCGATCAAGTCAATTCAAGAAGAGGATTTCAGACAAACAGTCGAACAGAAGATTGCTGAGTCAGATTGCCTAACGGATAGTCAGAGGGAACAATTATTCAATATATTAACAGAATATGAGTCAGTTTTCGATGAAAGGCCCGGAATTATTAGAGGATATGTTTGTACATTACAGATTAAGCGTCATAAGACATTTTGCCGCACACACTATCCCATTCCCTGGCGATTAAAACAACCAGTTCAGCAAGAGATACAGAAAATGTTAAACTGGAATCTTATTGAACCGTCGAACAGCCCATATTGTTCTCCGTTGCTTGTTGTACCGAAGCCAGGAGGAAAAGTTCGATTGGTATTAGATGCAAGGGAAATTAACAAAATTATAGTACCTGTGCGCACACATCCGGAGAACATCGATGAGTTAATACAGAAATTTCAAGATGTATCCTATTTAACCAGTGTTGATTTGAGAAGTTCGTTCTGGCAAGTCCAGTTAGACAAGGACTCAAGAAAATATACTGCTTTTATATATGGAGGGAGAAGCTATCAGTTCAAGTTCGTTCCGTTTGGTCTAAATATCAGCTCTGGAGTTTTTATTTCTGCGTTGGACTATGCCCTAGGACCAGAACTACGTAGTCGAATAACGATTTTTGTGGACGATCTATTAATTGCCTCTAAATCTTGGGAGGAACATGTACAACTCATTAGGAGGATTTTTGCTGTATTCAGACAAACTGGTATAACTGCAAATCTAAAAAAATCCCAATTTTCTCTACAGAGAATTAAATTCTTAGGACATATGATTAATGCAAAAGGCATTCTTCCAACAGAAGCGAAGATTAGTGCGATAAAAAAGTTTCCAACACTAAGAAACAGAAGACAACTGAAAGGCTTTATAGGCTTGGCTTCATTTTTTCGTCGATTTATTAAAACTCAAGCAATGAACTCTGAATCACTAAACCGGCTCCTGAGGATAGATGTACCATGGCAATGGTCTATTGATTGTGAAAAGGCTTTTTGTGAAATTAAGGATCAACTGATAAATACTCCGTTATTAAACCACCCTGATATGAATGTCGGATTCTGTTTAGCCACTGATTCATCAGATGTCGGATTAGGATCTTGTTTATTTCAAATTAGGTACATCGATGGTGTAAAAACCTTTTGTCCAGTTGCATTTGCTAGCAGAGTTTTATCCACCTGTGAAAGAGCATATACCACTACGGAATTAGAAGCTTTAGCAGTTATTTGGTCTTTGAAAAGGTTTAATTATTATGTATATGGCTCAAGGATAGCCGTTTATTGTGACCACCAATCACTAACCTTTTTACAAACTTGTAAGTTGCTGCATCCTCGCTTCTCAAGGTGGACGCTGGCGCTGCAAGAATATCAGTTTCAAATTATTCATGTAGCCGGAAAAGAAAATATTATAGCTGACGCGTTGTCAAGATCTCCAGAAGGAATAACACCTTGACTGGATGTAAATAATAAGGCAGAATTTCCAGTGCTTCTTCTTCAAGAAAATAATTACAAGTTATATTATATTCATTTATGTAAGACAATGGCTCAGCTTCAGAAGAAGGATCGACGATGGAATGCTATAATACGACAATTCAATCAACAAAATCCTATGGTCAATTTGGAATACTACCGGCTGGTGAATAATATTTTATTTTTTAAATCTGGGAAGGCTGAGAATCCAAAGTGGTGTGTCTGCATACCCGAAGAATATGAAGAACGATTAATTTGGTTCACACATTTGACCTGGGGTCATGTTGGTGTTGTTAAGTATGCTAATAAGATTAGATATTATTGTTACTTCCCAAATATAAGGCGAAAAGTGCACAAAGTTATCCAGAAATGTATTCTCTGTCAAAAGGCTAAGCCAGACAACAAGGGAAATAAAATTGCGCTTCACTCAATAATACCTGAAGCACCAAGATCACTTATATCATGTGATATTTGTGGACCACTTCCTAGAGCCAGAGGTGGTGTTAAGTACATTATTGGATTCTGTGATGTGTTTACAAAATATGTTTAACTATATCCTATAAAATCAGCAACTGCAAGAGCTGCCGCAGTAAAGTTTGTAAATGACTACATTCCTCATACACGGATTCCAAAATCCATAATCTCCGACAATGCGAAGATATTTACTGGATAAAATTAGTATCACAACTAGGAATAAAACAGATATTTACATCTTGCTATCATCCACAAGGGAAAATAATTGAACGGGTTTTTCGAGAACTAAACAGATTCATGAGAACGTACTGTCATGATAAACAAACTACCTGGATAAACTATTTGACCGAGTTTGAGCAGATTTATAATAATTTACCTCATAGTTCTACAAACTTTACCCCCAATGAACTGATGTTCAGGGATAACGAAAGAAACTTTTGTGTAGATAACTTGCCTAAACTCGAGGACACCAAAATGTCATGGGAAGAAAAATTTCGCAATGCTCTCATTAATATTACGGAGAAAGCAAGACAGTGAAAGGAAATCCATTACAGAAACATCAAACGGATTCAGACTTTCAATATCGGACAAAAAATTCTTTTAAGAAGACACATCAAGTCATCAAGGTTGAAGAAGACCATCAGAAAATGGAATCTAATTTATACAGGTCCATATATAATAGTTGATATACCGAATCCTGGTGCGTATTTATTTGCATACCCGGATTCTGGAAGAATAAAAGGATTATTTCCCCATGTAGACCTAAAGAGGTACTTTTAAGAAAAGTGTTTCAAATTAAATGAAAAGTCTGTATGAAGTATTTGGATGTTAAAAATGAAGTGCGAAAGACAGTATGCCTCAGCTACTGTGATAGGTTAAATGACAGCATGCCAAGCATCTGTGATAGTTCAATGAACAGTAAGCGATTGCTTCTGTGATAGTATAGGAATATTTAGAAAAGTAAGTGGAACTGTAGCTATTGCTGCTGTGAAGACTTACGGTTTATCTGTCTACACGATGATCACCAAAGAAGCTTGTGCGTGTGAAATAATATACATTCAAGGAGTGTTAATCTCCAGTGAGAATAAGTTTACTGAAACTATATGATCGAATACGGTGCTTGCGTGTGAAGTTAGTGTTTGTAAACTGACAGTTCACAGGAGAACAAATGAACAGCGTTAGGAAGTTAGAATCGATTGCTACTGTCCACAGATATAAAGACTCACTGTTTTTTTTTTTTTTTTTTTTTTTTTTTTGGCGCGAGCTAAATTTTATACAAGAGAATTTAATTAACCAGCTTAGTGTGTGTTTATAAAATTAGAGTAATAAGAAAGTTCTTCATTGAATTTCTAATAATGTGTCATTTTACAGTTGGATTTGTTTATTGTTATATTGCATTCAAATATGTTCATGAGAAAATGCGGCATTTGGAGTATAAAAGAGAAAAATTAATTTCAGCTGGAGAGGTCATGCAGCAAGACTTAATCGAACGTTCTCTTTCAGCAAAATTTCATTTTAATCATGTATGAGTAAGATGTAATTTTTTTTTTTTGGAAATTGTCTCCAATAATAAAGTTTTTAACATTCTGACATGCTATCCACATTCGTACTTGAAACCAAATTAGGAAAGATTCAGATCTACTTCCACCTGGAAAAGCTACGAAAATTAAATAAATAAATAATAAAAACAGGATTAGAACCTTTCGGCTTACTCAAGAAGATGGATGAAATTATCCATGTTTTCAAAATTGTTTTCCGATCTGGAGTTGTGATATTGTGCAACTACAGTATCGATTAAGACACCTAAGTGTGGAAAGTATAAGACAAATGGATTTTCCCATTCTTCAGATGGAAGGTTGGATGGATCAGGTCCATTCCTTGGAGCGTCCATTTACTCCATGGAATAGCTTCTCTGCTATCTATGTTTTCTCTTATGAAAAAAATAGGAACTTCTTGCCGATTAGTCGTAAAAGAAGGATCTATATGTTCGTATTGTTGAGCGAGTCGCCATCTTGATGAGATTCTGTATGAGAAGGAATTTAATACATGAACTAAACTAAAGTAAGTGTGTTCGCGTATTATGTAACGGATTATTATTATTGACAGTGTCTGCTTACTACGCTGTGTTGCACGGGATCAGTGGGGAACGTCTGATTTACACTGGACGAACCTGCCGTTTTGAATGCTCAAGATATCCAGTTACTTCAAATAAATAGGCTAACACGGTCTTACCAGCAGATCTCTGGTCTTCCCCATGTGATCACCGAAAGTTAATAATTATTAGAAATGTTTCCAGGAGATCGACTCTCAATTTTCGTCGCACCGAGACTTCGAAATTGCTTCACTGCCTTATGGAATTTAAGTTAAGCTTAATTTAATCAGGACAGAACAGTATTGAACTGTGTGAATGTGATAAGCCTGCTTTGTCAATGAAAATTCCCTTAATATACGCATGATTTTAATATCCTGATCAGCGAAGCTAAATCAGGCCGGTGTGAGAGAGGTTCTTTAAATTTAAGAAATATTAAATTAGGATTCACTGTGACAGGACTCATTTTTGAGCATTACTTAAACAATGTGTGAATTTTATGTTGCATGTGCACGAGAGCAAAGAAGACGAGGCATGTTCCAGAAGTCACAATTTCGCCACAACCTACGAGAACGTCGTTCAGGCCAGACAATATACAATGAAATTTTTGTAGATAGAAATTTATAATAACTATTTAAATGTCTATCGGGTTGAACTTTAGATAGGAAGTGTTTAATAGAAGTGAGTATTATGCAAAGTTTCGGTCAGTGACATTATTAACTCAGATGCGAATGACTTTATATGTTTATTGTTCTGTGTATTAATGGTTCTTACTAGGGCGGCTTATAAAGTGGCAATGCAACAGCAGAGCGAATCACAACAGCCCTCAGCTGTTTCTGAGGTTAGTGAAACATTAGACGCTAGCTTAACTGAAGTAGTGCCTAGCGGCAGCATTAATCAGGCCCCACAACAACGATTAAGTGTTTCGATGTCATCTGAGCAGGACGAAATAAACCCATTGACTGTAATCATGCAGCAGTTAACACTGTTAGCCAAAAATGTAACAGACTTAATTAAAGCGGAAATAGAGACTAAAAGGGAATTAACTAAAGCGCAAATAGAGACTAAATGGGAAATAAATGAACAAATAGCAGCCAATCAAGTGAAAGTCCAAGAGCAATTAGGAGCTAATCAAGCGGAATTAAATAATAAATTAGTAGAGAGTTTTAAGAAACTTGATGATAAGTGAAATAAAACTGCGGGAGAATTGAAAACTCAGATTGAAAAGACAGAATTAAAATTAGCTGCTCAAATTGAGCAAGTCACTCAGCAGTGTAATGAAAATGCGAAGAAGTTACGCCTAGAGCTAACTGAGTATGTTGCTACTAAGCTTGATACTATTAAAGAGCAGGTCGAGTCAATCTCACAGATAGTTCAAGCACAAGAACAGATGCAATGTTCTATCGCGGTAATTCCGGTATTAGTTGAAGTTCAAGATGAGTTAAAGCAACAAGTAAACGAGATGTCAGCAGATATGCAGGATTTGAGACAATCACAAGACAAGATCCCGAAGGACATCCAAAATTTGGATAAATCCATAAATAACATAAAGGAGAGACAAGACGAGGTTGATCATAAGGTAAACATTCGCGCAGGAAAATTCTCGCAGTTAAGTTTAGAAAGGAAAAGCATTTGTTCAGACCATATTGATCATACGGTCAGAGCAGCTATACAATCTATGACAGAGGGGTCTGAAGAAAATTTATTTAATAAAGGCTTTCGAGAAACCAAAGAACAACTAGGCGAAGAACTTAGACAATGGAAAGAAAACATTGAGAGATCTTTAAATCTATCTCGAGAAGATTTGTGTTCCACGCAAGGAAATGAACCCATGACAAGATCTATCAATGAAGCTACACTATTTACCCGATCAAGTACAGACAGGGACATTAATGCACACGTTCGTTTTTGCAAGCAACATCAATCCCAACACTATGAGGGTAGTCATATTGCCTGTAATTGTAAAAGCAATACTGAGGAGAAAATGCTGAAACAACGTCAATTCCAGATCTACAACCCAGACAAGAAAAATGTTCATCCCGTAGTGTTTATAAGAAGTTTTAGGGGGGGTATTGCCAAAAATTTGGAGTGAGTGGCAAAAGGTTAGTTTCGTGACCGGTTATATTCAGGGGTCAGGAGCTATATGGGTATCTGATATGATATCAACTTGGGACACATATGAAGATTTTGAACGAGCATTTTTATCCAAATACTGGTCTGAAGGAGTACAAGAACGTTTAAGGCAGGAGGTATTATACCCGGAACCTTTTTCACGTGGGTCTTTAAAGAAATACTTTGAGAAATATATAAACAAATCGCGGTATTGGGATAAGCCTATGCCTCTACAAGACGTGATTGGCATATTAAAATCTCGACTTCCGGCCAGCATCAGAAATAGAATGCTGTATATTAATGAGCATGATCTTGACTCTTTCATGACTACGCTTGACACTATAGATATGATCGAGGAAGATGAACATCGGCCAAGACAACCGATTATGCAGAGGAGAGCGATTGAGGCGCCAAATGCAAACCGGAATGGAAACGGATTTTTTTGTGGCGGTGTTCGTAGCGGCAAGCAGTTCGCTGTAGAAACGGCTTACGAAGTCACTGCCATACTTTTAATAGCGGGCCGACCGTTCCGCTGGAACAGTGAACAGAAAGATGAAAACCCAAACACTGACTAAATAAAAGTCGGTACTTATCTTTATTAGCGAAGATACAGAAACACAGAATGAACTCCGTGTCTACAGGAATCTGTCTAGTTCGAGTCGGAGCGGCTAGGTCAGCGTCGGCTGACGACAAACAACAACTCTGCTGCGATGAACACACAACTGACTAGCAAGTACACAATTCGGTGGCGAGTATCCAACTGCGCGGCGAATACAGAACTGTCCTAGCGCTCGCGACTCCAGCGCTTAAGAAGCCAGAAGCCAGCAGTGGCACGCACAGACTTGCGGCGATTTCCTGTATCGCTGGCGCTGCTTATGCGGACGGCTACCGGACTTCGATGCTTCCAACCTTTTGGCAGCGGGCTCGGTTGGCATTACTGGCTAGGATATAACAGATTTAATAATTATTATACTAGGAATAGTCAGAGATTCAACGGAAATAATTGCAACGGAAATGGAAATTTCAATAACAGTGCTGCGAGGGGCAGATTCAGAGACAATCGAACAGGTCGCAGATACAACCCAATGTTTGGAAATGCAAGAGATTATCAGAACCAGCAGTTTTCAAATAATAATAATGCGTACAGAAATTCTGAAACTCGATTTGAATCAAATAACACAACCAGTCATCAACAACAACCAGTCATAACAGAAGTAGTAGATGATTCAAGAGGAAATAATAATCGACATTTAAACTGTAGAGGGCCGCTTTATACTCCGTAAAGTCTGCCAGGGAATACAAAAGGGGCAAACCTGTTTTAAACGAAATTAATTCCGTGGCAATGTTGAGATATAATGAAAGCGAATTAATGACAGATGAATTGACAAGAGACTTAGAGGCCTGTGTAGTCGAAAATAAAAGGGTTCCTGTGTCTGAGATCATCACAGAAGCGGGAGGAATTTTAACCAATGTTGTATTGGACACAGCTTCATCTACAGACGTAGTATCCGGAACTTTGTTTCGCAGAATTAGTAAAGTTAAGAAAATCCCTGTCCTACCAGTACAAAAATGGCCGAGTTGTAGGTGCAGTGGGAGCAAAATCCAGGAACGTCAAGATACAAGCGCTTATAGAGATAAAATTGGGAAATGTAGCTAAACAATGCACATTCCTTGTAGTGGAAAAGTTGTTAGTAGATTGTATTCTTGGCATTGGAACTTTGCAAGCCTGCAATTGCAAGTTGGACTTGGTAGAAGGAAAGGTGTGTTTTAAAATCGAAGATCAATTTGTTACACTGATCTTACTGAGAAAGGAGGCAGTGTATGAGCGATATTTCCGTGGTGCTGCTGTGCAGTTGATTTGTGCTGAAAATAATAATATGTGCCGACCACCGATCAAGTCAATTCAAGAAGAGGATTTCAGACAAACAGTCGAACAGAAGATTGCTGAGTCAGATTGCCTAACGGATAGTCAGAGGGAACAATTATTCAATATATTAACAGAATATGAGTCAGTTTTCGATGAAAGGCCCGGAATTATTAGAGGATATGTTTGTACATTACAGATTAAGCGTCATAAGACATTTTGCCGCACACACTATCCCATTCCCTGGCGATTAAAACAACCAGTTCAGCAAGAGATACAGAAAATGTTGAACTGGAATCTTATTGAACCGTCGAACAGCCCATATTGTTCTCCGTTGCTTGTTGTACCGAAGCCAGGAGGAAAAGTTCGATTGGTATTAGATGCAAGGGAAATTAACAAAATTATAGTACCTGTGCGCACACATCCGGAGAACATCGATGAGTTAATACAGAAATTTCAAGATGTATCCTATTTAACCAGTGTTGATTTGAGAAGTTCGTTCTGGCAAGTCCAGTTAGACAAGGACTCAAGAAAATATACTGCTTTTATATATGGAGGGAGAAGCTATCAGTTCAAGTTCGTTCCGTTTGGTCTAAATATCAGCTCTGGAGTTTTTATTTCTGCGTTGGACTATGCCCTAGGACCAGAACTACGTAGTCGAATAACGATTTTTGTGAACGATCTATTAATTGCCTCTAAATCTTGGGAGGAACATGTACAACTCATTAGGAGGATTTTTGCTGTATTCAGACAAACTGGTATAACTGCAAATCTAAAAAAATCCCAATTTTCTCTACAGAGAATTAAATTCTTAGGACATATGATTAATGCAAAAGGCATTCTTCCAACAGAAGCGAAGATTAGTGCGATAAAAAAGTTTCCAACTCTAAGAAACAGAAGACAACTGAAAGGCTTTATAGGCTTGGCTTCATTTTTTCGTCGATTTATTAAAACTCAGGCAATGAACTCTGAAGCACTAAACCGGCTCCTGAGGAAAGATGTACCATGGCAATGGTCTATTGATTGTGAAAAGGCTTTTTGTGAAATTAAGGATCAACTGATAAATGCTCCGTTATTATACCACCCTGATATGAATGTCGGATTCTGTTTAGCCACTGATTCATCAGATGTCGGATTAGGATCTTGTTTATTTCAAATTAGGTACATCGATGGTGTAAAAACCTTTTGTCCAGTTGCATTTGCTAGCAGAGTTTTATCCACCTGTGAAAGAGCATATACCACTACGGAATTAGAAGCTTTAGCAGTTATTTGGTCTTTGAAAAGGTTTAATTATTATGTATATGGCTCAAGGATAGCCGTTTATTGTGACCACCAATCACTAACCTTTTTACAAACTTGTAAGTTGCTGCATCCTCGCTTCTCAAGGTGGACGCTGGCGCTGCAAGAATATCAGTTTCAAATTATTCATGTAGCCGGAAAAGAAAATATTATAGCTGACGCGTTGCCAAGATCTCCAGAAGGAATAACACCTGGACTGGATGTAAATAATATGGCAGAATTTCCAGTGCTTCTTCTTCAAGAAAATAATTACAAGTTATATTATATTCATTTATGTAAGACAATGGCTCAGCTTCAGAAGAAGGATCGACGATGGAATGCTATAATACGACAATTCAATCAACAAAATCCTATGGTCAATTTGGAATACTACCGGCTGGTGAATAATATTTTATTTTTTAAATCTGGGAAGGCTGAGAATCCAAAGTGGTGTGTCTAAATACCCGAAGAATATGAAGAACGATTAATTTGGTTCACACATTTGACCTGGGGTCATGTTGGTGTTGTTAAGTGTGCTAATAAGATTAGATATTATTGTTACTTCCCAAATATAAGGCGAAAAGTGCACAAAGTCATCGAGAAATGTATTCTCTGTCAAAAGGCTAAGCCAGACAACAAGGGAAATAAAATTGCGCTTCACTCAATAATACCTGAAGCACCAAGATCACTTATATCATGTGATATTTGTGGACCACTTCCTAGAGCCAGAGGTGGTGTTAAGTACATTATTGGATTCTGTGATGTGTTTACAAAATATGTTTAACTATATCCTATAAAATCAGCAACTGCAAGAGCTGCCGCAGTAAAGTTTGTAAATGACTACATTCCTCATACAGGGATTCCAAAATCCATAATCTCCGACAATGCGAAGATATTTACTGGATAAAATTAGTATCACAACTAGGAATAAAACAGATATTTACATCTTGCTATCATCCACAAGGGAATATAATTGAACGGGTTTTTCGAGAACTAAACAGATTCATGAGAACGTACTGTCATGATAAACAAACTACCTGGATAAACTATTTGACCGAGTTTGAGCAGATTTATAATAATTTACCTCATAGTTCTACAAACTTTACCCCGAATGAACTGATGTTCAGGGATAACGAAAGAAACTTTTGTGTAGATAACTTGCCTAAACTCGAGGACACCAAAGTGTCATGGGAAGAAAAATTTCGCAATGCTCTCATTAATATTACGGAGAAAGCAAGACAGTGAAAGGAAATCCATTACAGAAACATCAAACGGATTCAGACTTTCAATATCGGACAAAAAATTCTTTTAAGGAGACACATCAAGTCATCAAGGTTGAAGAAGACCATCAGAAAATGGAATCTAATTTATACAGGTCCATATATAATAGTTGATATACCGAATCCTGGTGCGTATTTATTTGCATACCCGGATTCTGGAAGAATAAAAGGATTATTTCCCCATGTAGACCTAAAGAGGTACTTTTAAGAAAAGTGTTTCAAATTAAATGAAAAGTCTGTATAAAGTATTTGGATGTTAAAAATGAAGTGCGAAAGACAGTATGCCTCAGCTACTGTGATAGGTTAAATGACAGCATGCCAAGCATCTGTGATAGTTCAATGAACAGTAAGCGATTGCTTCTGTGATAGTATAGGAATATTTAGAAAAGTAAGTGGAACTGTAGCTATTGCTGCTGTGAAGACTTACGGTTTATCTGTCTACACGATGATCACCAAAGAAGCTTGTGCGTGTGAAATAATATACATTCAAGGAGTGTTAATCTCCAGTGAGGATAAGTTTACTGAAACTATATGATCGAATACGGTGCTTGCGTGTGAAGTTAGTGTTTGTAAACTGACAGTTCACAGGAGAACAAATGAACAGCGTTAGGAAATTAGAATCGATTGCTACTGTCCACAGATATAAAGACTCACTGTTTTTTTTTTTTTTTTTTTTTTTTTTTGGCGCGAGCTAAATTTTATACAAGAGAATTTAATTAACCAGCTTAGTGTGTGTTTATAAAATTAGAGTAATAAGAAAGTTCTTCATTGAATTTATAATAATGTGTCATTTTACAGTTGGATTTGTTTATTGTTATATTGCATTCAAATATGTTCATGAGAAAATGCGGCATTTGGAGTATAAAAGAGAAAAATTAATTTCAGCTGGAGAGGTCATGCAGCAAGACTTAATCGAACGTTCTCTTTCAGCAAAATTTCAATTTAATCATGTATGAGTAAGATGTAATTTTTTTTTTGGAAATTGTCTCCAATAATAAAGTTTTTAACATTCTGACATGCTATCCACATTCGTACTTGAAACCAAATTAGGAAAGATTCAGATCTACTTCCACCTGGAAAAGCTACGAAAATTAAATAAATAAATAATAAAAACAGGATTAGAACCTTTCGGCTTACTCAAGAAGATGGATGAAATTATCCATGTTTTCAAAATTGTTTTCCGATCTGGAGTTGTGATATTGTGCAACTACAGTATCGATTAAGACACCTAAGTGTGGAAAGTATAAGACGAATGGATTTTCCCATTCTTCAGATGGAAGGTTGGATGGATCAGGTCCATTCCTTGGAGCGTCCATTTACTCCATGGAATAGCTTCTCTGCTATCTATGTTTTCTCTTATCAAAAAAGTAGGAACTTCTGGCCGATTAGTCGTAAAAGAAGGATCTATATGTTCGTATTGTCGAGCGAGTCGCCATCTTGATGAGATTCTGTATGAGAAGGAATTTAATACATGAACTAAACTAAAGTAAGTGTGTTCGCGTATTATGTAACGGATTATTATTATTGACAGTGTCTGCTTACTACGCTGTGTTGCACGGGATCAGTGGGGAACGTCTGATTTACACTGGACTAACCTGCCGTTTTGAATGCTCAAGATATCCAGTTACTTCAAATAAATAGGCTAACACGGTCTTACCAGCACATCTCTGGTCTTCCCCATGTGATCACCGAAAGTTAATAATTATTAGAAATGTTTGCGGGAGATCGACTCACAATTTTCGTCGCACCGAGAGTTCGAAATTGCTTCACTGCCTTATGGAATTTAAGTTAAGCTTAATTTAATCAGGGCAGAACAGTATTGAACTGTGTGAATGTGATAAGCCTGCTTTGTCAATGAAAATTCCCTTAATATACGCATGTTTTTAATATCCTGATCAGTGAAGCTAAATCAGGCCGGTGAGAGAGAGGTTCTTTAAATTTAAGAAATAGTAAACATGCCCGAGGCAAGATTCGATCCTGCGACTGTAGCAGCCACGCGGTTCCCAACTGAAGCGCCTAGAACCGCTCGGCCACCACGGCAGGCAGAAGGAAGACACTGCTGTCGGTTACAACATCTTGGGTGTATGCGGTATATCTTCTGAAAGCATTCATTTTCTCTCTGTTTCACGTAGATATACAGGATGCTGAAAAGTTATTCCGTATCTTGAGAGGTTGTGGTATGGACCAAAAGAAGAAAAACAATATGGTAAACATGGGCTCCAAAAAGCGTTTATTCAGAGATATGAGCGCTTGTTGATCTTCACTATTGTGAAACATATCTCTTATACTGCAAGCTCATTGTTATTACGGATGACCTAGAGAATGCATTAACTAACTGAGGACACAGTCCTCTGTTATTAACAATAGATACAGCATGCACTAAATATCTATTGCTGTTACTACCGTATTAAGAGTTCTGTGTAAGAGCAGCCCACTTATTAGTTCTAATGGAACCACTTTGTGTTTATATAAGTTCTTGAAATGCTTCACTGTAGTCTGATCTTTGCACTTATCAGCATAAGGGAGCCTTACAATGAAAGGACATCATACTGAACATCTCCTTTAATGATGGCCCAAAACTGTACGCCGTATGTGGCACGAAGCAGATTGTATTAGAAGCTCTTCTGTTTCACAGTAATAGAATAATGTATTCTCATTTGTTTACTACATTCTGTAGGTCGTTCGTAATAGCAAAGACCTTGTAGTACATGAACTGTGTTTCATAGTAGCGAAGGTGAACAGAAGCTCATACATCCTAAGGTACGCATTTCAGAGCCCATGATTGTTGGATACTTTTTCTTGTTTTGGTCCATACAGCCACCTCATAAAACATGGAATACGTTTTTTCTAACATCCTATACATCTTCAGTTGCAGCTGCACTACTTCAGTGACATTACGACACCATGCAGTTTTAAATTCGTCTTTACTTTTATTCTATTTGAATAATATTTATTTCTCTATAGACTTAATTTCATCTTTCCATAATTCAGAATGTAATAAACATAACTGTAATACGTAATTTCCAGGTAATAAAACCTTGAAATAGAAAAGTGTGATATCAGTTGTATTTTCCTTTTATCAACAATAGTACCACTTAAGTTACGAAATAATACAGGCTTTATATTCTTATCAAAGTTCCTGTTCTTTAAAACTATTTTTTTTCTCACAGTTGTCAACATAGTTTCTATAATCATATTAGAACAAATAAGCCCTCGGTCACAAATATTAAGTCAAAATTGACCAGGTTTCGACGCTACTATGAGCCTGGTCAATTTTGACTTAATATTTGTGACCAAGGGCTTATTTGTTCTAATATAATTCTGACACTGTTACTGAACCTTAGAAGCTATGTGTAGGAATGCCATATAGCTTCCTACTGTAAATGTCGAGAGTGATAAGTCACAAAAATGCACTACTGGAAATAGTGATAACTACGACATTCCTGTTAACCATTGGATGAGAAGTTACTTGTAGGGAGCTGTATATAAATATATAATTTGTAATGAGCGTACATAATATATGAACTGCAATAACATTGTTTATAGTTCCGTTTAGAACGCTCTTGACAAGCTACATCATTTGCTTAGTTCCTACATATGAATTCGCATACATACTTATCTTGGTTTTTGCGGATGAAATGAATGACATGAAATATTACTAAAAGTCAATCAGTCTCCTCAAAAGAGCTCTATAAACTCCCTTCATCTAACACTTTAAGTATGGCAGAGAATTAGGACTCATATTGTTTATCGGACATTATTGTTTCAAAATTATCAAATGGCTTTCCTGAGACCACTATGAGGTAAAAAACCTTTTCACGTGGCAGATATGGGTGGTGTAATAAATAAGTTCAGTGGAGTGTGCATGCTGCAGGAAATTTCATAGTCACAATGAAAAATTGAGTCTAATCACAAAAAATGGCTCGGGCTAGCAGCGATCGACTCTCACGGGATGTCGTAGGAAGGTACGGTCTTAGACATAGAATGTGGCTGCCGGCCGGCCGGCCACTGCAGAGACCAAGTCCAAGACGTTCCCGTAACACGATCAACAAAACCGGCCGTACCTCTGAAATCTGTGTCTGGTCATATGCACGATATGTCAACACTGTAGAACATCTAAATCCCTGGATGAAGTGCTGTCTTCTCCTTGAGATGTTACTGTGCTGTATCATCTCCTGGTCTAGCGGTAAACCTCGCCCAATGTAGACGGAAAGTCACGAGTTCGTGGGCATTCATTCCCCTTTCTATTAGCAGTACTTCGGCTGTCTGATAAAGTTATCAATCTGATGCAGCTTCAAAGGCAAGTCGCTTCACTTTCTAACCCACCAATAACAGCCAAAACTTCCAGAAACAACTCCGCAAACAGTTTACGCTCGAGAGTTTCGCAGCCACCAGCTACATGCTAATGGTCACACGCCTCTTGCCGCCTGACATCCGATGCCATCTCAACAGGTGATCGAGGCGCCGCGCGACGAGGCGCTATGAGTGTATTTGTCAACTGTAATTTTGTTGTTTGAAGTTCTAGTATTTATCTTATACGTATTCGATTTTGCATACTTGAAACCTGTGACCGTTATTAAAGCGTTTTAATACATAGTCACAAGAGGAAAATTGTCTAACATTTGCGAAATATTGTTCGCTTTGGGTTTACTGCAGAGGTAAAGGCAGAAGAAACAGTTCGAAACCTTTGTATAGTGTGTGATGTAAGTGCTTTTGCGCGAAACACGGCACAAGAGTTTTTTCATGTTTGAAGGACGATTTTTCACATTCAGGAAGTCTCCATAGGTGACATGAGTGACGATTGCGACTATTCAACCTTCTTGTGACATCTGTATTCAATAGGAAAGATATAGCAATCGAGTGTTCGGATACTCCGTGGTATAATTCAAAACAACGAAAGTGAGAGGACTGACATTTACTGCATTTTTACTTGAACATCATCATATCGCTGACTGAGCATCCTATGCAATATTGTTACTGGTGAATGGATATGATGCCTTTATGATAATCTCTTAATAATACATTACCCCCCCCCCCCCACCTCCCATGAACCATGGTCTTTGCCGTTGGTGGGGAGCCTTGCGTGCCTCAACGATACAGATAGCCGTACCGTAGGTGCGACCACAACGGAGGGGTATCTGTTGAGAGGCAAGACAAACGTGTGGTTCCTGAAGAGGGGCAGCAGCCTTTTCAGTAGTTGCAGGAGCAACAGTCTGGATGATTAACTGATCTGGCCTTGTAACACTAACCAAAATGGCCTTGCTCTTCTGGTACTGCGAACGGCTGAAAGCAAGGGGAAACTATAGCCGTAATTTTTCCCGAGGGCGTGCAGCTTTACTGTATGATTAAATGATGATGGCGTCCTCTTGGGTAACATATTCCGGAGGTAAAATAGTCCCCCTTTCGTATCTACGGGCGGGGACTACTCAAGAGGTTGTCGTTATCAGGAGAAAGAAAACTGGCGTGCTACGGATCGGAGCTTGGAATGACAGATCCCTTAATCGGGCAGGTAGGATAGAAAATTTAAAAAGGGAAATGGATAGGTTAAAGTTAGATATAGTGGGAATTAGTGAAGTTCGGTGGCAGGAGGAACAAGACTTTTGGTCAGGTGAATACAGGGTTATAAGTACAAAATCAAATAGGGGTAATGCAGGAGTAGGTTTAATAATGAATAAAAAAATAGGAGTACGGGTAAGCTACTACAAACAGTATAGTGAACGCATTATTGTGGCCAAGATAGACACGAAGCCCACGCCTACTACAGTATTACAAGTTTATATGCCAACTAGCTCCGCAGATGACGAAGAGATTGATGAAATGTATGATGAGATAAAAGAAATTATTCAGGTAGTGAAGGGAGACGAAAATTTAATAGTCATGGGTGACTGGAATTCGATAGTAGGAAAAGGAAGAGAAGGAAACGTAGTAGGTGAATATGGAAGGGGAGGGGGGAGAAATGAAAGAGGAGGCTTCCTGGTAGAGTTTTGCACAGAACATAACTTAATCATAGCTAACACTTAATTCAAGAATCATGAGAGAAGGTTGTATGCATGGAAGAACACTGGCGATACTAGAAGGTATCTGATAGATTATATAATGTTAAGACAGAGATTCAGGAACCAGGTTTTACATTGTAAGACATTTCCAGGGGCAGATGTGGACTCTGACCACAATCTATTGGGTATTAACTGTAGATTAAAACTGAAGAAACTGCAAAAAGGTGGGAATTTAAGGAGATGGGACCTGGATGAACTGAAAGAACTAGAGGTCGTACAGGGTTTCAGGGAGAGCATAAGGGAACAATTGACAGGAACGGGGGAAAGAAATACAGTAGAAGAAGAATGGGTAGATTTGAGAGACGAAATAGTGAAGGTAGAGGAGGATCAAGTAGGTAAAATGAATAGAGTTAATAGAAATTCTTGGGTAACAGACGACATATTAGATTTAATTGATGATAGGAGAAAATATAAAAATGCAGTAAAAGAAGAAGGCAAAAAGGAATACAAACGTCTCAAAAATGAGATCGACAGGAAGTGCAAAATGGCTAAGCAGTGATGGCTAGAGGACAAATGTAAGGATGTAGAGGCTTATCTCACTAGGGGTAAGATAGATACTGCCTACAGGAAAATTAAAGAGACCTTTGGAGAAAGAAGAACCACTTGCATGAATATGAAGAGCTTTGATGGAAACCCAATTCTAAGAAGGGAAAGCGGAATGGTGGAAGGAGTATTTTGAGGGTCTATTCAAGGGCGATGTACTTGAAGACAATATTATGGAAATGGAAGAGGATGTAGTTGAAGATGAAATGGGAGACTGCGTGAAGAGTTTGACAGAGCACTGAAAGGCCCGGGTCGAAACAAGGCCCCCGGAGTAGACAATATTCCTTTAGAACTACTGACAGCCTTGGGAGAGCCAGTCCTGACAAAACTCTACCATCAGGTGAGCAAGATGTATGAGACAGGCAAAATACCTTCAGACTTCAAGAAAAATGTAATAATTCCAACCCCAAAGAAAGCAGGTGCTGACAGATTTGAAACTTACCGAACTATCAGTTAAATAAGTCACAGCTGCAAAATACTAACGCGAATTCTTTACAAACGAATGGAAAAACTGATAAAAGCCGACCTCGAGGAAGATCAGTTTGGATTCTGTAGAAATGTTGGAACACGTGAGGCAATATTAACCCTACGACCTATCTGAGAAGAAAGATTAAAGAAAGGCAAACCTACGTTTCTAGCATTTGTAGAGTTAGAGAAAGCTTTTGACAATGTTGATTGGAATACTCTCTTTCAAAGTCTGAAGGTGGCAGGGGTAAAATACTGGGAGCGAAAGGCTATTTACAATTTGTACAGAAAGCAGATGGCAGTTATAAGAGTCGAGGGGTATGAAAGGGAAGCAGTGGTTGGGAAGGGAGTGAGACAGGGTTGTAGCCTATCCCCGATGTTTTTCAATCTGTATATTGAGCAAGCAGTAAAGGAAACAAAAGAAAAGTTCGGAGTAGGTATTAAAATCCATGGACAAGAAATAAAAACTTTGATGTTCGCCGATGGCATTGTAATTCTGTCAGAGACAGCAGAGGACTTGAAAGAGCAGTTGAACGGAATGGACAGTGTCTTGAAATGAGGGTATAAAATGGACATCAACAAAAGCAAAACGAGGATAATGGAACGTAGTCGGATTAAGTCGGGTGATGCTGAGGGAATTAGATTAGGAAATGAGACACTTAAACTGGTAAAGGAGTTTTGCTATTTGGGGAGCAAAATAACTGATGATGGTCGAAGTAGAGAGGATATAAAATGTGGACTGGCAACGGCAAGGAAATCGTTTCTGAAGAAGAGAAATTTGTTAACATCGAATATAGATTTAAGTGTCAGGAAGTCGTTTCTGAAAGTATTTGTATGAAGTGTAGCCATGTATGGAAGTGAAACATATACGATAAATAGTTTAGACAAGAAGAGAATAGAAGCTTTCGAAATGTGGTGCTACAGAAGAATGCTGAAGATTAGGTGGGTAGATCACATAACTAATGAGGAGGTATTGAATAGAATTGGGGAGAAGAGAAGCTTGTGGCACAACTTGACTAGAAGAAGGGATCGGCTGGTAGGACATGTTCTCAGACATCGATGGATCACCAATTTAGTATTGGAGGGCAGCGTGGAGGGTAAAAATCGAAGAGGGAGACAAAGAGATGAATACACTAAGCAGATTCAGAAGGATGTAGGCTGCAATAGGTACTGGGAGATGAAGAAACTTGCACAGGATAGAGTAGCATGGAGAGCTGCATAAAACCAGTCTCAGGACTGAAGACCACAACAACAACAATACATTAACGTGATGACTGGGTGTTGTGTGGTGTCCTTAGGTTAGTTAGGTTTAATTAGTTCTAAGTTCTAGGGGACTGCTGACCATAGATGTTAAGTCCCATAGTGCTCAGAGCCATTTTGAACAATACATTAACGGCTGAATCCTATCAAAAGACATATTCTCGAGCAAAGGGCAGGGTGAAAGTAATATTTTGCATATGGTGGCTATAGTAGGGTTTCGTGCAGTACGATCTTCTTCCCAGGGGTGAGTCCATCGCAGCTGGCATTTGCTGCCAACAACTGAGACATCTATCGGTAACAGTGTAAGAAAAACGACCGGCACCGCTGCATCACATGATAACCATGATAACGCACACTACTGTTTTCACAAAAAAAAAAAAAACAGTTGAGGACTTTTGTTTCGGCAGTCATCCCTCATGCACTTATTGTTCTGAGCTTATGTCATCGAATATTTACCGTTCCTACACCTTACCGAACAAACGTCAAGAAAGTTTCCGCACGAAAATGCATTTCAGACCTGGTTTGACAACATCCTTCACTTCGAACCACTAGGTTTTTACAGTCGTGTAAACAGTAAACTTCTTGATCACTTTAAGACTGTTTTATATGATTTGAGAGAATACGTTGTATATTATTGATTTCTCTTTTATGGTCACCGATGTTCAATAAACAAATGGAAAACCGTTATTAAAATATGTACGATATTAATATAAATGAAATACAGCTCAACACCGTAGCCTTAGGACCAAAAACTCTGTCAACAGAACATAATGTGTCTATAATAAATTCTATATTCATCAAAACCAAACATTATGACCGCAAAAGCGGAAAGCGGCATTAGTCATTATGCCATTTTATTTAGAGGATGTGGAGCTGCAAGAAGAAGAGCCTGCGGCGTACACTGTAGACAAACAATGCCATACATGCACCGACGACGACGCAACACGAAGTAAGCTCAAACCTACTGTTTGACTAGATTGGTACACGACTAGACAGCGCCGTAGTTAACTTCCTAAGACAATTTACCAAAGTTGGGTTCCACCCTGTCCATTAATCCTAATCTGATAAAATCCTAATGAATGAAAAGCAAATTCAATGTTTTATATAAATGGATGAAGTCAAATAAAATAACTAAGCAGTGAGTAACATTTTTATATGCTGCAAGAAATAAGAGTGACTGAAATTCCAATTGTTTGCAAGACAGTAATTAACCAAAGGTGCCAACGTCTAGTAATTTGAACAGCAACTTCAACAGCAGTGCTTAACGAAGTGAAATTCTGTAAAAGGTATTTTTTGTCTATTTTTCACTGAAAACTAAGTTTTCATGTTATGCAACTGCAGTCAGTCAGTGGTGTTTGTTAAAGTCTTGAGCAAATAATGGTATTAATCATACCAAGTGATTTTCAGTAACTGCCAGGCGCTACAGTCTGGAACCGCGCGATCGCTACGGTGGCAGGTTCGAATCCTGCTTCGGGAATGGATGTGTGTGATGTCCTTAGGTTAGTTAGGTTTAAGTAGTTCTACGTTCTAGGGGCCTGATGACCTCAGCGGTTAAGTGCCATAGTGCTCAGAGTAATTGAACCATTTTTTCAGTAACTGCTAGTGAATAGTGGTGAAAGTTGAGGTCATTTGAGATCAACAAGACAAATAATTCAGACGTGCTTCTGCAACTGAAACTTAGCTTTGTGTATTACGTAACTGTGAATTGCGTGAAAGATATTACTACGTAACATGACATTAGTCATTACGTTTTCAAATTTAAATCACAGCATTTCGTAAGGAATACGGGGGGGGGGGGGGGGGGGTATAATGCACGACGGCCAAGGGCCTTGCCGCAGTGGTAACACCGGTTCACGTCAGATCACCGAAGTTAGGCGTTGTCGAGCTGGGCCAGCACTTGGATGGGTGACCGTTCGGTCGGCCGAGCGCTGTTGGCAAGCGCAGTGCACTCAGGCCTTGTGAGGCAAACTGAGGAGCTACGTGATTGAGAAGTAGCAGCTCAGGTATCGGAAACTGACATACGGCTGTGACGCATGTGGGTGAGGATGACACGGCGGCCGGTCGGTACCGCAGGGTCCGCCAGGACCTTGTGAACGGAGTTTACGTTACGTTTCACATACTTCAGGATGGCAATGCTTCTTCATCTTAAGAAAATCTAGTACTATAATTTTGCGTTTGACTTCACCATGGGTCAATTAACAAAACACATTTGTTCTGCTGCCTGCAGGATTTCATCATATCAGTCAAAAAGTTTTTCGTAAGCCTGTTGTAAGTTGCCGAGATATTGGTGAAGGAATGACGACATTCCTATATTCTGTCAGACACTCATCCACCATTTGTTAAATCCTTGGTCAAATATTTTCCTTTGCCTTCGAATTTCACATCTGTTATGGAAATATTAATAAATATAATACGCTGAGCATTATTTCGGGTTATTTGCTGATTAAGTAACGTTGTTGTTGTTGTGGTCTTCAGTCCTGAGACTGGTTTGATGCAGCTCTCCATGCTACTCTATCCTGTTCAAGCTTCTTCATCTCCCAGTACCTACTGCAGCTTACATCCTTCTGAATCTGCTTAGAGTATTCATCTCTTGGTCTCCCTCTACGATTTTTACCCTTCACGCTGCCCTCCAGTACTAAATTAGTGATCCCTTGATGCCTCAGAACACGTCCTGGCAACCGATCCCTTCTTCTAGTCAAGTTGTGCCACAAACTCCTATTCTCCCCAGTTCTGTTCAATACCTCCTCATTAGTTATGTGATCTACCCACCTAATCTTCAGCATTCTTCTGTAGCACCACATTTCGAAAGCTTCTGTTCTCCTGTTGTCTAAACTATTTATCGTCCACGTTTTACTTCCATACATGGCTACACTCCATACAAATACTTTCAGAAACGACTTCCTGACACTTAAATCAATACTCGATGTGAACAAATTTCTCATCTTCAGAGACGATTTCCTTGCCATTGCCAGTCCACATTTTATATCCTCTCTACTTCTACCATCATCAGTTATTTTGCTCTCAAAATAGCAAAACTCATTTACTACTTTAAGTGTCTCATTTCCTAATCTAATTCCCTCAGCATCACCCGACGTAATTCGACCTTTTAATCATACAGTAAAGCTGCATGCCCTCGGGAAAAATTACGGCTGTAGTTTCCCCTTGCTTTCAGCCGTTCGCAGTACCATAACAGCAAAGCCCTTTTGGTTAGTGTTACAGGGCCAGATCAGTCAATCATCCAGACTGTTGCCCCTGCAACTACTCTTCAGGAACCTCACGTTTGTCTGGCCTCTCAACAGATACCCCTCAGTTGTGGTTGCACCTACGGTACGGCTATCTTTGTCGTTGAGGCAGGCATGCCTCCCCATCAATGGCAAGTCCATGGTTCATGGTAAGTAACGTAAAATTTAAAAATTAAAGAAATGTTCTGCGTAGGACTCTACCTCACGATCGCTGGCTGACACTTATTTACTATTTCGTCAGTGGCAACGGCTGCGTGTAAACGACAATAATAGAGATGTCTCATTCCTCGTCAGACCCACTTCAAAGATGCTTTTTTTCCTAAACTCTTGGCCATCTGGAGCTCCCTCTTGTGTCATTTTCATTTATGGCCAAGTGCAGCGTGTAATTAACATGTGAGGGAAATCGGTGAGGACTATTAGGGACGGTTCCCCTGTTAGTTGTACTAAGTGTACAGGTGTCCAGTGTGCAGCGCATTAGGGCAGCAAGCGTACACAACGGGGTGGTGAGTCACGAACGTAAGCGTGCGTTTGCGGTAACTGATATCTCTCCTGTGCAGACTGACATGGAATAATGGATCAAACTGGCAAAAAGGTAGTTTGAGGTTTACTTTTGATGAGAGTTTTCGTAGACAAAACTCATTTGAAAAGAGATGGTAATGCTGGTGACGTAGCAGTTATGCATGCAGGACGTGCCATCCGCACAGTCAAGAATTGACAGCGGAGCTGTTAAATGGTGCAATATCTTCTTATGTTAAGTTGCCCACTAATTCTGTAGAAAGGTGGTGTAATGTTCATAAATTCCCAGTAGTTAACGGTGTGAGGTAGGTTAAGATAGACCTTCAGAAGAACATATCTTGCTATATCACAGTAGGTGGACACTGCGCAGTAGTAACATATGACTAGCAGCCACGCACGTGAGCTGGCTGTGGCTCGCCGAGCCATCTTCGCGCACAGTGCATACAACGATGAGTCGCGGAGGTACTTGACGGTGAACGCATGCGACACTGTAGCTATAGACGTACAAATCCCGACACAGCAGTCGAATTCGAACGCTGAAAAGAAAGAAACATGAAGGTGAACTCTGCTAAAAAGAAGTGGAGATTAGCACACCAGGGTGCTAATGACGTAGCGTCACTATTTCGAGGAAAAGCAATAAGGATTAGTTGCAAGCTCATCCAGAAAACTTCTGAAATCCTGACTCCAGCCAACCTCCATCAGGCCGGATGGACGGCGATGTGACAGGCTCCCTGTCAATGATTACGTACCAAGAGGAGCTTGTTTTGGCTGTAAGAAGACCTCGCAAGAACAAACGACAGATCACCGTGAGCCAGAAAAATCAGAAGACACGTCGCACCGGGTCACAAAACCAAGGAAATGGGGGGAAGGAGTGGAGGGAACTGGTGTGAATAACAACATTCCTGAGATCCCGAACACTGTTGAAGAATCATTGTAATCACAAAAGAAGAAGCACACATCAACAATAGAAATAACTGTCAGATAGCTGATAAGCAGAATTAGTTACATATTTCGTTCCGAAGACGGAGAAACAAACTATCAAGCTTTTGGCTCATGAGTGTACAAGTACATGCATTTTAATAATACGTATGGATTACATCGCGTTTTCTGTTGGTAATCAGTTGCACATAATCGAAATATGCTTCATTTAAAACGAGGTAAACAGCACGTAGCTGAACCAGAAAAACGTGACTCTTATGGGGAAAAACAAATTGATAAGGATTCGAACATGGGACGCTGACATACAAAGCCTGCAGGTTGTTTATTCAACTACAGTACTATATACGAACTTATATCTGTTCAGTTAACATGCACTGTGTCTAAATATAATACTAACGTATTTGCAGAAAAGTTACTGGACCTTCATTAAACAGATCTTGAATATTGACAAGATCGATTTCGAATAATTTTTGAAGTGATATTTCTTCGTCTGTGTGTTTCTAAGGGAAATAGAAAAATATGGCATGTTGTGTTTCATTCATGTCACTGGTGTACCGGTTTAACTCCTGCTGCGATTTCTGCCGGCAGATTTTTATGCTGTTAAGTGTACATTCAGCTCGACAGATAAACTTCCACCAGAAGCTAGCGTCCCCTATTCGATGAAGAGCCTACATTAGTTACGTTCATCGACCACAAAGATCGCCAGACGTTACTACATTACTGTTTGCCCTTTGTGAATGACGAATAACGAAATCGTAATGCTACACTCGTAATAACTCACAGGTACCTGCTTAGAAAAACTGAGAACTGAAACCTTTACTGAAGTAGACAGTATAATATTAGAAACTTTGATTTAATATTTTTTAAATCACTCATGTTTTGATACAAAAAAATTCTTTAGTAAACATTTCTTCACTACTGAAAAAAGCGTAATAGTCAGATTGCTGTAACTCAGCACATATTGCAAAATGAAGACTTTTCATATGACCTTCTTGGATGGAAATTGTCCATCCGAAAATATTTTACGATTCTCCAATCCCTCTATTCGACAGTTAAAATATTATCACCTGTGGGATAGCTTATTAAATACGGATTTGCATACTATACAATATAAGTAAGTTGTTCTGCAGTTGTGTAGGATACCTGTGTAAGGTATCATTTAACATGAAATGCCACTGCACTTCAGTGATCAAGTAGTCTCAGACGGGATTAGAAACCTGGATTACTGTAATAGCCACTACGGACGTGGAAGTTCAAAGACAGTTCAGACCTGAATTGCCATCGGGCCGGCTCTAGCTGTGTGAGTTACTACTTCAAAGCCCTTATGATCCGTTTACGTCTTCAAGCTCTGCATTAATCCCCACAGGAAGGGATGCCTTCACTTCAGAAGGACCTCAGGGAACATTTGCTTAATCGCTGCTCTAAGATCAGTTAGCCCCTGAAGGAGCTGTATCGCCTACCACGATCTCAACACTAAACTTAGTCTACTCTGCGATTCTAAACTGCGTTCTACAGCGCCGTGTAGTGGCCAATGGAAACATGAAAACAGAGTGAAATGTGTACGCACTTTGGCAGCTTTACTGAACAAGAAATTGTGATGGACCGGTTTGCACTCTGCTACATAGCCACTGTGCAAAAATATAGCCTTGCAGAGGAGTCGTTTCATTTCGTCATATGTAAGCAGACTATTGTAAATGTGCCATTTTTACATAGCCTTAGAAATGAATCAGCACCGAGGCCACGTAATATTGCTTTTATTTATTTATTTTTTTTGACACCATGAGGCTCACTTTTGTATATTACCATGCACCTTTCATAAATTAACACGTGCCCTGTATATCAGCAATGAACAATAATGATAACCAAGAGAAAGACACAGTCGTTGACGACTAAGGCCATGACGACTACACGACATTGATGATGATGATGAAGATGATAGTGGCGATGATGATGATGATGTTTGTGGTAATAATTAAATAACATTCCGTATCACGTGGCATCCACCATACCCGTGTTTGTAAAGGTCTGATGTGATCAGTCAACAGAAGCAACTTCAAGTATGACGTACGTTAAATATATATTTTTTTTTTTTATCTTGCTCATACTGTGTCACGTCGTTTGAGTGCGCCGCTCTTTTTGAATAGGAAAGTATTTTTGGTGTTGTTCTTGTGGTCTTCTGTCCGAAGACTGGTATGATGCAGTTATTCAAGCTAGACAATACTGCGAACACCTCTTATATCTACAGAGCGACCACAATCTATATGCATTTGAAGCTGCGTAGTGCAGTTAATTCTTGGTCTCCATCTACAATTTCTGAATCCAATATTCCTCTCAGTTTCAAAAGTGACATTTCCCTGATACCTGATAATGTTTTCTATGTTTTATGCCGAACGAAAGCATCGAATTGTCTATATTATTTAAGCTTGATATAACAACATCAAGTTCAATAGAAATATCATAGAATGAGCTCCATGAAGACAACAAAAATAAAAAATAAATAAAACAGAACTGATATCTCCGACGTCACGTAATGAATAGAAGTTCAAGCAGAAATTTGTTGAAATCGGTTACAGATCTGTTAATGACGGAGCAAAGAGGAAAAAATTTCAGAACTATTAAGTAACAACGTGTAGTTTCTGGTCAGTAGCAAAATTAGATTTCAATTATTGTATGAGAACACTTCATTTGTCTTTTATAGTCACTTCTTTATTTAAATGATTTTTACGATATTTTATAAAAAATATCACTATATTTAGGTTTGGTGAAGCATGTTCCTATGAAAAATTTTACATCATCAGTTGTATAATCTGTCATATTGATTTTTAATTTACTGTGTCATAAATAAAAATGTTCTCTTGATCTATGATGAGAACTTTAAGACATGACTAACCTATTTCGTCATAATTTATTAATCTAATGTGTGCTACTGTCAAGAGTAGAATGATTTTTCTAAACCTGATTCTTGAGATACTGACTCATGCCGCTATTGCATGTTTTACGGTAAGAACCATCTTCTTTTCGTGTGATTCAGGTAAGGTGACTGGGGAAGTATTTAACCGTCGGACTAGAAATTCAGACAGGAGAATTCATCCTCAGTAGGCCCAAGGACATTTTTCCTGATACTAATCGGTTCTCTCACCTTTGACAATATTTGTTAATGTGAAACACCAAGCTGCGCCGTCGTTCAGAGTCCACGTCAAAGGGTAGGGCCTCCTGTAACGTGTCGGGTAGACCGGTTCAAAGCCCAGACGAAGACAAGAACGTGCCATCTCCAATATAATCATACCTGCAAGAACACCGTGGTCTTTAACCAAACCTTCGTGTTGAGGACAACGTTCTACTACATCATACTCCGCAAACACCTAATGGTGAGTGGCGAAGGGTACATTCGGTACCGCTATTTGAATCCTCCAACCCTGTTCCACTCGCGAATAGTGTGTGGGAGGAACGACTGTCGGTAAGCCTCTGTATTGGCTCAAATTTCTCGAATTTTCTCCGCGTGGTCAATACGCGAGATGTACGTGGGGGCAAGGAATATGTCGTCTGACACCTCCTGAAAAGTGCTGTCGCGACGTTTCAGTAGTAAATCTCTCAGTGATACACAACGCCTCTCTCGTAACGTCTGCAAGTGGAGTTTGTTTAGCATCTCCGTAACGCTCTCTCGCCAGCTAAACGATCCCGCGAGGAAACGCACCGCTCTTCGTTGGATCTTCTCTATTTCCTATAGCAGTCCTACCTGATAGGGATCCCAGATAGATGAACAATACTCAAGAATCGGGCGAACACCCAGCGCATTATAAGCCACTTGTTTCGTGGATGAGTTACATTTCCTTAAGATGCTTCCGATGAATCAGAGTCCGGTGTCTCCTTTTCCCAGTACCTGTTTTGTATGGACATTCCACTTAAGGCCGCTTTGGATAGTTACGCCTAGATATTTTACGACAGACGCTGTCTCCAGCTGTTTGTGATCAATACTGTAGCTGTACAGTAGTGGATTTCTTTTCCTATGTACGCGCAATAAATTATATTTATTTACGTTCAGGGTCAACTGGCAGAGTCAGGACCATTCATCAGTTCTCTGCAGGTCTTTCTGCAAATTTTCTCTTCTGGCATTGCTACTTTGGTACAAAAAACTGCATCATCTGCGAATAGCCTTAGAGCATCCGACGCTTTCTACTAGATCATTTATATACACACATCGAAAAACGTTTTGCATCACCTCGGTTACGAGAGTTCGTGAACTTGTACAGAAAATTGTATTACAGATCAACATAAACATACTTTCCGACCTTTTTATTGCTCATGGAAATCACACATTGCATTTTGTACCACCATACAGAGAGACCTTCAGAGGTGGTGGTCCAGATTGCTGTACACACCGTTACCTCTAATACCCAGTAGCACGCCCTCTTGCATTGATGCATGCCTGTAGTCGTCGTGGCATACTATCCACAAGTTCATCAAGGCACTGTGGGTCCAGATTGTCCCACTCCTCAACGGCGATTCGGCGTAGATCCCTCAGAGTGGTTTGTGAGTCACGTCGTCCATAAACTGTCCCTTTCAATCTATCCCAGGCATGTTCGATAGGCGTCATGTCTGGAGAACGTGCTGGCCACTCTAGTCGAGCAATGTCGTTATCCTGAAGGAGGTCATTCACAAGATGTGCACGATGGGGGCACGAATTGTCGTCCATGAAGGCGAATGCCTCGCCAATATGCTGCCGATATGGTTGCACTATCGGTCGGACCTTGGAATTCACATGTCGTACATCCGTTACGGTACCTTCCACGAATACTGACGGCGTACGTCAGGCCCACATAATGCGACCCCAAAACAGCAGGGAACCTCTACCTTGCTGCACTCGCAGGACAGTGTGTCTAAGGCGTTCAGCCTGACCGGGTTGCCTCCAAACACATCTCAGACGATTTTATGGTTGAAGGCATATGCGACACTCATTGGTGAAAAGAACGTGATGCCAATCCCGAGCGGTCCATTCGGCATGTTGTTGCGCCCGTCTGTACCACACTGCATGGCGTCATGGTTACAAAGATGGACGTCGCCATAGACGTCGGTAGTGAAGTTGCGCATCATGCAGCCTATTTCGCACAGTTTGAGTCGTAATACGACGCTCTGTGGCTGCACGAAAAGCATTATTGAACATTTTGGCGTCGCTGTCGGGGTTTCTCCGAACCATAATCCGCAGGTAGCGGTCATCCACTGCAATAGTAGCCCTTGGGCGGCCTGAGCGAGGCATGTCATCGACAGTTCCTGTCTTTCTGTATCTCCTCCATGTCCGAACAACATCGCTTTGGTTCATTCCGAGACACCTGGACACTTCTCTTGTTGAGAGCCCTTCCTGGCACAAAGTAAAAATGCGGACGCGATTGAACCGCGGTATTAATTGTCTAGGCATGGTTGAACTACAGACAACACGAGCCGTGTACTTCCTGGTGGAATGACTAGAACTTATCGGCTGTCGGACCCCCTCCGTCTAATAGGCGCTGCTCATGCATGGTTGTTTACATCTTTGGCTGGTTTAGTGACATCTCTGAACAGTCAAACGGACCGTGTCTGTGATACAATATCCACAGCCAACTTCTGTCTCCAGGATTCTGGGAAGCGGGGTGATGCAAAACTTTTTTTGATGTGTGCATATTGTGGACACCTAAGGGCCTGTCACACTTTCCTGTGGTGCTCCGGATATTACCTCTACATCTGTCGGTTTAGTTCCGATAAGAGCGACGTGTTGAGCTCAGTCTGCGAGAAAGTCTTGAATCCAGTCGTAGGTCTGCTCCGATACACCATAAGCTCGTATTTTTATCATTAAACGGCAATGCGGGACAGTGTGAAATTCTTTACTGAAATCGAGGAACGCGGCATCAACCTGAGCGCCGTTTTCTACTGCGCTGTGGATCTCATGGAGGAAAAGAGCGAGCCGCGTTTCGCAGTATCTCTTTTTGCGGAATTGATGCGAATTTTTATAGAGGAGATGTTCACTTTCCAAGAACGTCGTAATACTTGAGCATAAAACATGTTCCATAATTCTACAACTGATTGACGTCAACGATACAGGTCTATATTTGTGCGGATCTGTCTTACGGCCTTTCTTAAAAACGGGAATGACGTGCGCTTTTTTCCAATCGTTAGGTACCTTTCGTTGCTCAAGCGGTCTCCGATAAATTACTGCTAGAAGGGGAGCAAGTTCTTTCGCATAATCTTGATAGAACCTTATAGGTATCTCATCTGGTCTTGAAGCCTTTCCACTACTAAGCGATTGTAGCTACTTTTCATGTCCGCGATCGGTTACCTCAATATCTGCCATTTCGACATTCTCACGACAGTTGAAAGGAGGGACAGTGTTACGATCTTCCGCGGTGAAACAACTTAGGAAGACCGAATTCAGTATTTCGGCTTTCTCTCTGTTATCTTCCGTATCGGTGCCTGAGTGGTCGCAGAGAGAATGAATAGATGATTTTGACCCACTTACTGATTTTACATACGATCAAAATCTCTTAGAGTTTTTACTGAGGTCGGCTGACAACGTCTTACTTTCAAAATCACTAAACGCTTCTCTCATTGCTCTCCTTAACGCTCATTTTCGCTTCGTTCAGCTTTTGTTTGTCAGCTAGGTTTTTGCTTCTCTTGAATCTGAGATGAAGTGATCTTTGTTTACGTAGCGCTTTTTTAGCACGACTATTAAACCATGGTGGATCTTTCCCATCCCTTAAAACCTTACTGGGAATACGTTTGTCTTGAGCATGTTGAAAGATGTCTTTGCATTTTTTCCATTTGTTCTGCACATCTTCGTCCTCATCACCGAATATTTGATGCTGACTTCTGAGATATTCTGAAATATGTATCCTGTCACCCTTACTGAGAAAAAATATATTCCTATCATTCTTAACATTACTTGTAGGACCCGTCGTCATAGATGCTGTCACAGCCTTATGATCACTGATACCTTCCTCTACTCTAACTGATTCCATAAGTTCAGGTCTTTTTGTTGCCAGGAGGTCTAAGACGTTACCCCCACGAGTTGGTTCTCTAACTGTCTGCTCAAGGTAATTTTCGGAAAAGAATCCAGAACAATGCAACACGATTCACTATCTCTGGCATCAGTTTCGATGGCATTACACTCCAAATCTATACCTAGCAAGTTGAAGCCACCCCCTATTACAACGGCATGAGCAGGAAAATTACTAATGATATTCTGCAAGTTCTGTTTGAAGCGCTCTACAACTACAGATCCTGACCCAAGTGGTCTATAAAAGCATCCTATTACCACTTTTGACCGTTCATTGATACTCAGTTTCACCCAGATTAATTCACATTCGGAATCCGTGGTAACCTCACTAGATTTCATCGAATGTTTTACTTCACTGAACACGCCGCCACCATTGGCGACTAACGTATCCTTACGATAACCATTCCAGTCTGAACTTAGTATTTCGGTGTCATTGGCGTCTGGCTTCAACCATCTTCCTGTTCTCAACGCTACCTGTGCATTATAATGTTCAGTAAGCGATACTAATTCTGGAACCTTTTCTTGGATGCTCCTGCAGTTTACTAAAATCATATTAGTCTTTTCTACCTCTGACCTCCCCCCCCCCTCCCCCTGAACCATGGACCTTGCCATTGGTGGGAAGGCTTGCGTGCCTCAGCGATACAGACAGCCGGAACCGTAGGTGCATCAACAACGGAGGGGTATCTGTTGAGAGGCAAGACAAACGTGTGTTTCCTGAAGAGGGGCAGCAGCCTTTTCAGTAGTTGCAGGGGCAACAGTCTCGATGATTGACTGATCTGGCCATGTAACACTAACCTAAACAGCCTTGCTGTGCTGGTACTGCGAACGGTGGAAAGCAAGGGGAAACTACAGCCGCAATTTTTCCCGAGGGCATGCAGCTTTACTGTATGGTTAAATGATGATGGCGTCCTCTTGGGTGAAATTTTCTGGAGGTAAAATAGTCCCTCACTCGGATCTCCGGGCGGGCACTACTCAGGAGGACGTCGTTATCAGGAGAAAGAAAACTGGCGTTCTACGGATCGGAGCGTGGAATGTCAGATCCCTTAATCGGGCAGGTAGGATAGAAAATTTAAAAAGGGAAATGGATAGGTTAAAGTTATATATAGTGGGAATTAGTGAAGTTCGGTGGCAGGAGAAACAAGACTTCTGGTCAGGTGAATACAGAGTTATAAATACGAAATCAAATAGGGGTAATTCAGGAGTAGGTTTAATGATGAATAGGAAAATAGGAGTGCTGGCAAGCTACTACAAACAGCATAGTAAACGCATTATTGTGGCCAAGATAGATTCGAAGCCCAGGCCTACCACAGTAGTACAAGTTTATATGCCAACTAGCTCCGCAGATGACGAAGAGATTGATGAAATGTATGATGAGATAAAAGAAATTATTCAGGTAGTGAAGGGAGACGAAAATTTAATAGTCATGGGTGACTGGAATTCGATAGTAGGAAAAGGGAGAGAAGGAAACGTAGTAGGTGAATATGGAAGGGGGGGCGGGGGAAGAAATGAAAGAGGAGGCTGCCTGGTAGAGTTTTGCACAGAGCATAACTTAATCATAGCTAACACTTGGTTCAAGAATCATGAAAGAAGGTTGTATGCATGGAAGAACCCTGGCGATACTAGAAGGTATCTGATAGATTATATAATAGTAAGACAGAGATTCAGGAACCAGGTTTTACATTGTAAGATATTTCCAGGGGCAGATGTGGACTCTGATCACCATCTATTGGTTATTAACTGCAGATTACAACTGAAGAAACTGCAAAAAGGTTTGAATTTTAGGAAATGGGACCTGGATAAACTGAAAGAACCACAGGTTGTAGAGAGCTTCAGGGAGAGCATTAGGGAACGATTGACAAGAATGGGGGAAAGAAATACAGTAGAAGAAGAATGGGTAGATTTGAGAGACGAAAAAGTGAAGGTAGCAGAGGATCAAGTAGGTAAAAAGAATAGAGTTAATAGAAATTCTTGGGTAACAGACGACATATTAGATTTAATTGATGATAGGAGAAAATATAAAAATGCAGCAAATGAAGAAGGCAAAAAGGAATACAAACGTCTCAAAAATGTGATTGACAGGAAGTGCAAAATGGCTAATCAAGGATGGCTTTTCGCGGATGATGCTGTAGTATACAGAGAAGTTGCAGCATTAGAAAATTGTAGCGAAATGCAGGAAGATCTGCAGCGGATAGGCACTTGGTGCAGGGAGTGGCAACTGACCATTAACATAGACAAATGTAATGTACTGCGAATACATAGAAAGAAGGATCCTTTATTGTATGATTATATGATAACGGAACAAACATTGGTAGCAGTTACTTCTGTAAAATATCTGGGAGTATGCGTGCGGAACGATTTGAAGTGGAATGATCATATAAAATTAATTGTTGGTAAGGCGGGTACCAGGTTTAGATTCATTGGGAGAGTGCTTAGAAAATGTAGTCCATCAACAAAGGAGATGGCTTACAAAACACTCGTTCGACCTATACTTGAGTATTGCTCATCAGTGTGGGATCCGTACCAGATCGGTCTGTCGGAGGAGATAGAGAAGATCCAAAGAAGAGCGGCGCGTTTCGTCACAGGGTTATTTGGTAACCGTGATAGCGTTACGGAGATGTTTAATAAACTCAAGTGGCAGACTCTGCAAGAGAGGAGCTCTGCATCGCGGTGTAGCTTGCTGTCCAGGTTTCGTGAGGGAGCGTTTCTGGATGAGGTGTCGAATATATTGCTTCCCCCTACTTATACCTCCCGAGGAGATCACGAATGTAAAATTAGAGAGATTAGAGCGCGCACGGAGGCTTTCAGACAGTCGTTCTTCCCCCGAACCATACGCGACTGGAATAGGAAAGGGAGGTAATGACAGTGGCACGTAAAGTGCCCTCCGCCACACACCGTTGGGTGGCTTGAGGAGTATAAATGTAGATGTAGATGTAGAGGCTTATTTCACTAGGGGTAAGATAGATACTGCCTTCAGGAAAATTAAAGAGACCTTTGGAGAAAAGAGAACAACTTGCATGAATATCAAGAGTTCAGATGGAAACCCAGTACTAAGCAGAGAAGGGAAAGCAGAAAGGTGGAAGGAGTATATAGAGGGTCTATACAAGGGCGATGTTCTTCAGGACAATATTACAGAAATGTAAGAGAATGTAGATGAAGATGAAATAGGAGATATGATACTGCGTGAAGAGTTTGACAGAGCACTGAAAGACCTAAGTCGAAACAAGGCCCCGGGAGTAGACTACATTCTATTAGAACTACCGACAGCCTTGGGAGAGCAAGGTCTAACAAAACTCTACCATCTGGTGAGCAAGATGTATGAGACAAGCGAAATACCCTCAGACTTCAAAAAGAATATAAAAATTCCAATGCCAAAGAAAGCAGGTGTTGAAAGATGTGAAAATTACCGAACTATCAGTTAAATAAATCACAGCTGCCAAATTCTAAGGCGAATTCTTTACCGACGAGTGGAAAAACTGGCAGAAGTCGACCTCGGGGACGATCAGTTTGGATTCCGTAGAAATGTTGGAATGCGTGAGGCTATACTGACCCTACGACTTATCTTATAAAATAGATTAAGGAAAGGCAAACCTACGCTTCTAGCATATGTAGACTTAGAGAAAGCTTTTGCTAATGTTGACTGAAATACTCTCTTTCAAATTCTGAAGGTGGCAGGGGTAAAATACAGGGAGCGAAAGGCTATTTACAATTTGTACAGGAACCAGATGGCAGTTATAAGAGTCGAGAGACATGAAAAGGAAGCAGTGGTTGGGAAGGGAGTAAGACAGGGTTGTAGCCTATCCCCGATGTTATTCAATCTGTATATCGAGCAAGCAGTGAAGGAAGTAAAAGAAAAATTCGACGTTGGTATTAAAATCCATGGAGAAGAAATAAAAACTTTGAGGTTCGCCGATGACATTGTAATTCTGTCAGAGACAGCAAAGGACCTGGAAGAGAAGCTAAATGGAATGGACAGTGTCTTAAAAGGAGGATACAAGATGAACATCAACAAAAGCCAAACGAGGATAATGGAATGTAGCCGAATTAAATCAGGTGATGCAGCGGGAATTAGATTAGGTAATGAGACGCTTAAAGTGTAAATGAGTTTTGCTCTTTGGGGAACAAAATAACTGATGATGGTCAAAGTAGAGAGGATATAAAATGTAGACTGGCAATGGCAAGGAAAGCGTTTCTGAAGAAGAGAAATTTGTTAACATCAAGTATAGGTTTAAGCGTCAGGAAGTCGCTTCTGAAAGTACTTGTATGGAGTGTAGACATGTATGGAAGTGAAACATGGGGATCACATAACTAATGAGGAGTTATTGAATAGAATTGGGGAGAAGAGGAGTTTGTGGCAGAACTTGACTAGAAGAAGGGATCGGTTGGTAGGGCATATTCTGAGGTATCAAGGGATCACCAATTTAGTACTGGAAGGCAGCGTGGAGGGTAAAAATCGTAGAGGGAGTCTAGGAGATGAATACACTAAACAGATTCAGAAGGATGTAGGTTGCAGTAGGTACTGGGAGATGAAGAAGCTTGCACAGGATGGAGTAGCTTGGAGAGCTGCATCAAACCAGTCTCTGGACGGAAGACCACAACAACAACAACAACAACAAACCTCTGACCTGCGAGGACGAAGATTCTCTGAGGTCACTGCGGCTGATTTGACAGGAAAATCGTGTTTGGTCCCAAGGGAGGGGCCTATATCATAAAAAACCCCCATGTGCACGTCACACGTACTCCGCTACCCTAGTAGCCGCTTCCTGCGTGTAGTGCACGCCTGACCTATTACGGAGAACCATACAATTCTGCACACGAAAGCGGAGTTCGAGAAATTAGCATCCTATTTCAGCCTATGGTTTAGACCTTCCACTCTGCTCCAAAGCAGAGGATCGCGAACATTACCCCTGGTACTCTGTGTTGAACTAGAGGGCTGGCCGCTGTTCCTGAGAAGACATAGCACATACGTCCAGGTTACGTCCTGCTCTTGTTTCTCTGGTTATTTTATTGATGAATTTTGCATATTTTATGACGCCAATTTTGTGCAGGAAGATAGGGAACTTCCTTTGTATACCATTACGGGGATTTTAAGGACATTATGCAATGTAAGATCAACTGTTAGTACTCTGAAGATGTTACAGCAATATCTTAAACTGGTTGTGATTTTAAAAAAAATTTGACGCACTTGTTCCGGTTTCATCAGTTTAAATGAACTGATGAACAAAATGCAAAGGAAAAAAAATGGATAGAGCGTCTGCCATGTAAGCAGGAAATCCCGTGTTCGAGTCCCGGTCGGGGCACACATTTTCAACAGTCCCCATTGACTTATATCAACGTCTGTGTGCAGCTAGGGATATTCATTTCATCGTAATCCCTAGGTATTTAATTCAATCGAAAAATTTTAAATACGCGTGATCTATAGTGTAATTTTACGAATTTTTCCTGGTACTTTTTATTGTTTAGAACCAACTGCCACTTTCCGCGACCTCCAGATACCTCGTCTAAATCAATTCGCAATTAGTTTTGATTTTCTGATGAATTGACTAGACAGTGAATGACAGCATCATTGGCAAGCAATATTGTCTCAGAAGACGCTATATAGCACAGTCACCATTGTGTAGTGGTTGTGATACTAGACTGTTGCATGGAGAGAATGGTTCAAATGGCTCTGAGCACTATGGGACTTAACGTCTATGGTCATCAGTCCCCTAGAACTTAGAACTACTTAAACCTAACTAACCTAAGGACAGCACACAACACCCAGTCATCACGAGGCAGAGAAAATCCCTGACCCCACCGGGAATCGAACCCGGGAACCCGGGCGTGGGAAGCGAGAACGTTACCGCACGACCACGAGATGCGGACTGCATGGAGAGACCTGAGTTCAAAACTTACCTGGCACACCCCCCCCCCCCCCCCCAAAAAAAAAAAATAATTTCTATATTCGGTTCGAGTACATTCTAGAAGTAATCACAAATATCAAGAATCATTGTTATGGAATGTTCTGTAACTATATATATACCGTACGTGTTCTGGTCGGAGGCAGTTCGCTCCGCGCCCTTGTATGGGCAAGTGCTGAATAAACCTTCGTTAAGTGAAATTAGCGTTCGTCATTCATTTAATTACACCTTCTTCTACGTGACAATTTAAAAAGCTGCTCAGATTGTCTCCTAGATGGCTTATACAGAATTTGAACTGCAAGGGTCGTAGAATATATCGTTGGTAACCCCATATAAAACGCTTTGTTTCTCTAGAGACCTTCCGATTAATTGCAACTAATTGTGACTTTCGTGAAAGGAAATTACGAAACCAGTCTCACAATTAGACAATATTGTGAGGAACACGGTCAAAAGCCTTCTTGAAATCTGTAAATACAAAATCAGCTTGATATGTTCTCTCCATTGCATTCATTACTTCGTGTGAATAAAGAACCAGTTTTGTTACACAAGAATGGTAGTTTCAGTACCTGTGCTGGTTGTAAGTCTCAGAGTGTTCGAACACAGTTTATGTTCCAAAATTCTACATCCAATGGATGTCTCTGATATGGGTTTATCATACAGGGATTGTTTCTACCCGCAAGGGTAGCCGAGAGCACTAATGCGCTGCATCATCGATTCGGGTAGGCGCGCTGGCCCCAGTTCGAATCCGCCCAGCGGATCAACGACGAAGGCCGGTATGCCAGCCCGCCTGAATGTGGTTTTTAGGCGGTTTTCCACGTCCCACTAGGTGAATACCGGGCTGATCCCCACGTTCCGCCTCAGTTACACGACTCGCAGACATTTGAAAACGTTCGCACTATTCCATGGCTTACATTAGATGCAGACATGTAGGGTACACTTACTCCGTCCCGGGGGGTTCGGGGTGGCGGCGAGAAGGGTATCCGGCCACCCTTTGCAACTAACACTGCCAAATCAATAGTAACACGGCCGACCCCGCGTGACGGGGGACGAAGGCCCCAAGATAGAAGGAAAAGAAATACAGCTATTATTTCTCTTTTTGCTGTGTTGGGTTTTGATGCGACCTGTGCAATGTTCCAGTCCTTAGGTAATAACGACCCTCGTCGAGCAGGTGTTGTATATGATTTCTACAAACGGGATATTTCATCAGTTTACTGAGAAAGGAAACCAACTGGTATATAATTTGGACCGAAACACTTTCCTTTATTAAGTTTTTTTCAGTTACTTCTCTACACCGAGTGGATCTACTTCTTGAGTACTTACGTTGTCAAACGCTCTTAATTCAAGTTCTTGAATTTTTACTATAGCTTTTTTGGTGATGGGATTTCGGAAAACTGTGTTCGTGCAATGATGATGGCTTTTATCCACTGCTATAATTTACATACTACAAGAATCCCCTTGGATTTTGTGCCAGATTTCGAGACAGAATTTCGTTGCGGAAACTATTAAAATACTCTCGCATTTATGTCAGTGATATCTTTCGAGCATCTGTAAATCATTGCCCTTCTCGGAGGTTTTGCGTCCTTCTGTATCTGGCATGCTTTATTCGTTGCATTTGCAACAGTGTCGTGAGCCGTTTTGTGTACCATGGAGGGTCTGCACAATCTCTTAATAAATTATTGGATATAAATTTGTCCATTTTCTTCATCATAATTTCTTAAAAATTTGAAGCACATCTGGTCTACGCTTGCATAGTTAGCTCAGGAGGAAGGGAGACCATCTCTTAGTAGTGTCTCAAGTGAAGTCTCATCTGCTTTTCAAATAGACATATTCTGTGTCGTTGTTTCGTGGCTTTGAATGTTACGTACTCATTCTCGCTACAACGATACTGATGTCACTAATTCCTGTATCCGTCATGATGCTCTCTTAGGACTGTTTGTCGGTGAGGTGAAGTACGCTATCCCAATCATTTGCAATTCGTGTGGGTCGCTGAAGTAACTGCTCAAAGTAATTTTGTAAGAAAAGTTTAGAATAGTTTTCGGCGATGTTCTACGCCTGTCACCGACGTTAAAAATATACATCGGTGTGCAAAGCTTAAAGTAGAAAGCAATTTTCGCATGATGTGTCGCTGCCAAGTAACAGCGCGATGAAACTTGGAATGTACATGGAAAGAACTGCAGCAGTGCACATCCTGGAACATGAACTCATGTTGACCATAAGGCTGGGAAGCAGTTCTTATGATAAGACTTTCCAGTCCAACGCCAGCACGGTTCACAACTGCTGGAAGTTCGTTGACGGTTGTGAGCTCAGCGCATCCCACTCGTTCTAGATGGAACTTGCGTAGGGTAAGGGGGAAGGTCAGTCGACTCGACGAAAATCATGTCGTTCTGAGAGGTCCTGTCACTAACGCTGTTTGATGTGGCCGCACATTGTCATCAATAAAAATCAAGCCAGGAACAAATACACCCCTGAAAAGACGAACACTGGGCAGGAGTACGCTTCACAATAACAAGGCTAGTGACTGTATCATGTTCAAAGATTTGAGGTCAGCCTTTTGTGGTCACGGGTTATAGCCATTAGGATAAGGTGATGTAAGCATAGTGGCAGTAATTTTATGATATTGGTGGACATTTTGAGTAATAGGTGACAAGCACTGAGATTTGGCTACATTTACAGACAACTGTTTTATTGGTCATGAGTTATAGTAACGAAGGCAATTATAAATTGCAACAGTTATGATAAGTGTATGGCAGCCATGTTTTGATAGTGGGTAATATGTTATATCCATTAAGATAATTATGTCATTTTTGGCTTAATTAAATAATGGACCATTTTTCCAGGACCACCTTCGCTGTACTACTGCTGTCTACAACGGTCGCTGGTATGTTAAAGAAGACTGGCAGTGGCGCTACAGCTGGCGTAACTACACAACTGTTGAAACGTGAGACTATTCCTCGTAAATGTACACGCGCGCGCTCACACTCACACACACACACACACACAGAAATTCAAGATTAAACTACAAAAGCAATCAGATAGAAGTAAATAAGTAGCTCACTTCTACGTAGAAGCTCATGGTCCACTGTTCTTGTTGCTGTTGATTTGGCCTTCAGTCTGAAAACTAGTCCGATTCGGTTCTTCATACTAACCTATCCTATGCGTCTTATCATTGTTGAATAACTGTTGGAGTTACATCAGTTTCAGAGTACTCACTGTAGTTAGGTCTTAGTCTCCCTCTACGGTTTTTACTTTCCACACTTTCCTCTCATTACCAAATTAACTATTCTTTGATGCCTCAGAATAAGTCATAACAAATGATCTCTTCTTTTTGTCGAGATGTGGCGTAAATTACTTTTCTTCCCAATTCGATGCAGTACCGGATAAGCAGAAATGGCTAGAGGGCAAATGCAAGACCTTAGAAAGATGCATGACTAGGGAGAAGTAATTCCGCCACTCTGATAGTTACAAAAGATCCGTTAAGGAAAGAGAAACAGCTGTCTGAATATCAGGGAAAAGTAAATGAAGATGATATAGGAGACATATTATGAGAAAGATTTTAGAGAGGAAACGAACACCTATCTAGAATTAGAAGCCCATGGCGTAAATGACAGTCCGTTAGATGGTTCAAATGGCTCTGAGCACTTTGGGAGTTAACATCTGTGGTCATCAGTCCCCTAGAACTTAGAACCTACTTAAACCTAACGAACCTAAGGACAGCACACACATCAATGCCCGAGGCAGGATTCGAACCTGCGACCGTAGCGGTCACGCGGTTCCAGACTGAAGCGCCTAGAACCGCACGGCCACACCGACCAGCCGTCCGTTAGAAATATTTAAATTTCTTCGAGAGCCACCTATGACAATACTGCCTAGAAAACTGGAAGAAGTTGATCTTAGAAAAGGTCGGTTTGGGATCCAGGGAAATGTAGCGCCACATGAGGCACTACAAATCCCATGGCATATCTTAGAATATAGGTTGAACAAAGGCAAACCTTCGTTTAAAGCACTTATTTATTTAGATAAAGCTTTTGACAATGTCGACCTCAATACCTTCCTTGAAATTCTGAACGTAGCAGGGGTAAAATACAGGAAACTAAACGTAACTTACAACTAGCACAGAAAGTAGTCCGAAGATAGAAAAGTCGAAGATAACGAAAGGGAATCATTAACTGAGAAAGGAGTGAGACTGAGAACTCATCCTGATGTTATTCAATCTGTACGTTGTTCAAGTAGTAAAGAAAATAAACGAGAATTTTCGGAAGGGGATTAAAGGGAGAAGAAATGAAACTTTGATGGCAGAAAATTACATAGTAATCTTCGGTATACGACTTCGAAGAACAGTTGCAAGGAATGGATAGTGTCTTGGAAACTGGTTGTCAGATGACTATCAACAAAAGTAAAGCAAGACTAATGGAATGTAGTCAAACTAAATCAGCTGATCCTGAGGAAACTGGGGTAGGGATTGAGTCACTTAAAATATTTGATGAAGTTTGCTATATGGGTAGCAAAATGACTGATTAATTTCGAAGTAGCGGGGGGGGGGGGGGGGGGGAGAGGGGGAGGAGGGGGAGGGGGTGATCAAATGCAGCCTGGCTACAGGAAGGAAAACATATCAGAAAGAGAGGAATTTGTTAACATTGACTATAAATTTAGGTACTAGGAAGTGATTTCGGAGAGTCTTTGTCAGGTGTATAGCCTATAAGGAAATGAACTGTGGTTACAAAGTATTTCAGACAAGAAGTGAATAGAAGCTTTTGAAATACTGCTGTGTAATCATGTTCATAATTAAATGGTTAGGTGGAATAAATAGTGATGAGAGACTGGATCAAAATTGGAGAAAATAAATTTAGGGCACAATTTGACTAAAAGAGAGAATTGTTTGTTGGGAAACATCCCAAGGAATCGTTAATCTGGTCATGGAGTGAAATGTATGGGATAAAAATTTTAGAGTGAGACAAATGCTTGAATACAGTAAGCAGATTAAAATGGCTTTAGGCCGCAGTATCTATGCAGAAATGAACAAGCTTGTTCAGGGCGAACTAGCTAGGAGTTCTGACAAAACCATTCTTCGAACTGGATACCACAACCAACTCTTTATTACTTATCCGCTCTGTTAATCTACCTTCAGCATTTTTCTGCAGCACCTTATTTCATATGCTTCTATTCTCTTGTCTGAACTGTTTATCACCCATGTTCAAATGGCTCTGAGCACTATGGGACTTAACATCTGAGTTCATCAGTCCCGTAGAATTTAGAACTACTTAAGCCTGACTAACCTAAGGACATCACACAAATCCATGCAGGATTCGAACCTGCGACCGTAGCGGTCGCACGGTTCCAGACTGAAGCGCCTAGAACCACTCGACCACACCGGTCGGCTCATGTATGTTCACTTCCGTAGAAGGTTATACTTAAGACAAATACCCTGCCTACTGTCCAGTGGCACCCCATATCATCAGCCAGGCACAGTGCCCTCATCACGACGACAAATGCAATTTAGAAACCATCCTTAGAGCATCGACATACGGATGGGTCCATCGTGATGCTGAAGGACTCGTCTGAAAAGACAACAAGGTGCTAGTCGTTTGACCAGTGTTGTCGTGGGCCGCACATTTTCCGGGGTCTCTCTGTTTCCGTGTCCAGCGAAGCCACATCATCACCGTTTTGACTTGCGCTTCGGACCTCGTCGAACGACCCACGTGAATACCTTTCTTACTACGACCAATCAAGCTTCCTGAGCCAAGGTACGTGACATGGCTACACCATTGTGCACTATCAAGCAAAGAATATGCTGTGTATGTTGTCCCGGACGATAGTCACATGGTGCTTCTGTGATGTTGCAGGACGTTGAGCATGACCCTCATGAACACATCGATGCCATGCAGGCATGATAGCTGTGGGACCGAAGTCGCGACAGGCCCAGAGGCCAAGAGTTACACCTACATCTCCATAGATACTCTGCAGGCCATCGTATGGTGCACAGCACAGCATAGCACAGCGTATCCTGTACCACTACCAGTCATTTCCTTTCCTGATGCACCTGCAAGTAGAGTGAGGGAAAAGTTGCTGTGTATATGCCTCCGTAATTTCTCCTATCTTATCTCCGTGGTCATTACGCGAAATGTGTGTTGGCGGCAGTAGGATCGTTCTACACTCAGCTTCAAATGCTGGTTCTCAAAATATTTTCAGTATTCCTCGAAAATAACTCCGCCTTTCCTCCAGGGATTCCCACTTGAGTTTCCGAAGTATTTCCGTAACACTTACGTATTGTTCGAACCTACTGGTAACAAATCCAACTCCTCGCCTCTGTATTGCTTCCTTTAATCCGACATGGTGCTGATTCCTAACACTCGAACAGTACTCAAGAGTAGGTCGTAACTAGCGTCCTATATGCGGTCTTCTTCACAGATGAACCATACTTTCCTAAAATTCACCTAATAAACTGTAGTCGACCATTCGCCTTCTCTACCACAGTCCTCACATCCTCGTTCCGTTGCATATCGCTTTGCAACGTTACGCCCAGATATAAGAACGGTGTGGCCGAGCGGTTCTAGGCGCTACAGTCCGGAACCGCGCGACTGCTACGACCGTAGGTTCGAATTCTGCCGCAGGTATGGATGTGTGTGATGACCTCAGGTTAGTTAGGTTTAAGTAGTTCTACGTTCTAGGGGACTGATGACCTCAGACGTTAAGTCCCATAATCCTCAGAGCCATTTGAACACATTCCAACATTTAGAGCTAACTGCCATTCGTCACACGAAGTGTACATTTTGTGTAAGTCATCTTGCATCGTCCTACAGTACCACATCTTCTACACCTTCCAGTACACCACAATATCATCAACAAACAACCACAGATTGCTGCCCACACTGTTCGTTAGATGATTTATATATATATAAGATAATAGCGGTCCTATTACACTTCCCTGGGGCAATCCTGACGATACCTTTGTCTCTGATGGACATCGTCCTCGAGGGCAACATATTGGATTCTATTACTTAAAAAGTAGAACATAAGGCAGTCGAGTATCGACATGTGCTGGCAGAAGTTTCTGCTTCCTACACGAAGCATAACAGGAACCTTTCCCAGAAACTTACACTGAAAGGCGTGTTGTGAATGAGAACTCAGACGTTTTCGTTGCATGCCGCCTTCATGTTGCAATTTAGTGGCCAGCAGTGTAAGTACACTATTATTTTCCACTCTTGGATAACATACTGTTGTTAATACCTTTCACACATACTAACTGGCTATGCTGTAATTATCAAATGCGTATGCTCTTGTTTCTTTCAGAAGAAAAAAATTAAATTATTTTCATAATTTGATTGAGTTTCCCTACTTTCATAACTTTAATTCTAGAGCTTCCATAATCTTTTCCCCCATTTTAGTCTGATATCAGTAAGCGTTCCGTTGAGATTATATCAATAATGACACATTTGTTGCTTCCGAGTTCAAACAAACCTTTTTGAAATTAAAAGACATTAAGTTTTTGCAAGTATAGTTTTCATTTGGTCGTGTTATTTAGATAGATGCTGAGACAGACTTTTCGTCCCATAGGTACACAGTGATTGGATTCACAAGGATGAAGAAGACGTCATAAGAGCGACATAATAATTTTTAAGGCCAACGAAATAGCACGATGCTTCTTTCCCAGCTCACATGTGGAATGGCATACAATATGTGGAATACGTAAAACATCCGAAGCATATTTTCATTCACTAGTTAATACTAAACTAATCAAAAAAATATAAACCGAGCAAGGTGGCGCAGAGGTTAGCACACTCGATTCGCATTTGGGTGTACGACGGTTTAAACCCGCGTCCGGCCATCCTGGTTTAGGTTTTCTGTCATTTCCCTAAACCGCTTCAGGCAAATGCCGGGATGATTCCTTTGAGATGGCACGGCCGATTTCCTTTCCCATTCTTCCCTAATCTGAGCTTGTCTTACGTCTTTAATGACCTCGTTGTCGACGGGAAGTGAAACACTGATTTCCTCCTTCTCCACAAAAATATAAAGGGTAGAAATATTTTAAGCTATTTTAGCTGAGAATCACGAAACGAAAAAAATTTACGGAACTTACTTACGCATGTCACACTACTGCACTGACCATATGCACAGCTCATATTTTAAGAAACGCCAATATTAGTACACACATACAAAGGTTGCACTAAAAAATTTGTCAGCGAAATTCCAGGAGGTGGTGAACAATAGATGCTAAGATTCCTCTTAAATTATGGTACATTAGTAACAAATATTTACACGGCTGTTGGCAAGTTACTGAAAACAGCTTTCACTGAATAACGGACTCCCGTCTAGAAAAATGGAAATGAACTACAATATGTACGTATCCATATATATCTAATTCCAGCAACTCTAGTGTTGCTCTGAAAATTAGATATACTATTTAGGGCAAATTTCATCGAGAAAGAAATACGTGGGGAAGCACTAGCTAGTATTCCCGTTCCCTTGAACAGGACTCTACATGAATTTATGAATTTTTACCACAAATAATTCGTATTACAGGCTTTTGGACTCGGAAAATTTCAGCCTGTCGTAATGAAATACCCCAAAATACGATGACGTATAAGACGCTGGGAAGAAAGTCAGCGAAGTATACCAGTGTCATTTAGTTTTATATAATCTATGTCTGACAAACGCATCTACTTCTGTTATTCATTTTGTTTGTTTTGACTCTAACCGATATTCTACTTATTCTGGCCTCCCTATGGCGAATGTTTGTTAGCGAACCGTACTATCCTCATAGTTTTCGACGGTTCACATTCTGTTCTTCCTTAGTATTTCTATATTCTAGGTTAATTTCATTTCTGAGTGAAATAAATTGTTGCTGTAAAAACGCAACATTTTTACATGTCCGTCGAACTTTATGAATTAATGGACCTGTTGTGGTATCTATGGCCTCTTTTTTGCAGTTTTCAATCCTAGTACGTACGAGCGTATGGCGTACCCAATGTCTCGATTCGGGTACAAGTACACTGCGCATTTTGTTCGCCATATCCACAATTATTCAAGAGCAGAACACATTCTGTTTGTCAGTAGAGGGAAGTATTTACTCGGATTTAGTATTTATTGTAACGATCTGGTAGTTGCAACGGGAGAGGAACTGTGAACTTGTTTTTATTTACCAATTGTTGCAATCCACAGAAAAATTATAGAAGCATTGTTGGAGTAGAATTCGAACTGCGGTCCTCCCGATTCCCAACAGAGCGTTTACCGTCGCTCTCTCTTTCACCAGAATAAAAACCGGCTGAGCAGCTGCCTCCGCTGGGGCGTCGCGGGCACAAACAAGAGACGCCCCCGAAAAGTCCATGAACTCTTTCCCGACGTAACAACCGCGGGGCAAGGCGAGCTCGCCGCATCGATTTTCGCCGCCGCCGAGTTCAGCAAACATCGCGCAAAGCCTTTATGTGCTGTTTGCCCCGACCTGTACGTGAGGGCCTTCCCTCCGGTATTCTCATTTAATAAACAAGCGCCGCGCTAGGGATTACTCGTTTCAGGCGCTAATGGCGAGCAGTCACAGCTGAGAGTGTGGGAGAAGCACAGACCTAGGAAATGCGCAGTGGAACACTTGCAGGGTGCCAACATGCAGTGTTCCGAGAGAGCGCTAAGACCGCTGCTAACTTGCAGCATTGAAACGATGTGTCCAAGGCTGTTCATCGGCGTCCACTGGTGATTCAGAGGACTGGATCTAACGCTTGTGAGTAGAGGAATAGACGTATTTCCGTTGCATCCTGGGTTCGGAAAAGTCTTGCCATGAATTCGATGTATGCTACAAAAATTAACTGTTCAACTTAATGTATATTCAGTGCTCTTTTTGATAAGGTAAATGGAATGATGATTTCTTGACGGAATGAAAACAATGCGTTCTAATGGAGAAATAGTAATTCACATAGATGCGCGCGAACGCGCGCGCCCACACACACACACACACACACACACACAAACACGCACACACAGATCGTCTCTCTCTCTCTCTCATTTTCCCTCCCACTTTCGGTGTGTGTGTGTGTGTGTGTGTGTGTGTGTGTGTGTGTGTGTGTGTGAGAGAGAGAGAGAGAGAGAGAGAGAGAGAGAGAGAGAGAGGGAGAGGGAGAGAGGGGGCGCAGAGAGTGATAGTGTTGTGTTGGCAGAAGAGCCAACACCGTGTTACTAGTGGAGGCCGAAATGCACGCGTTTTAGCTCACGCGGGCTGGCGTGAGGAGGGAAGAACTACACTCCTGGAAATTGAAATAAGAACACCGTGAATTCATTGTCCCAGGAAGGGGAAACTTTATTGACACATTCCTGGGGTCAGATACATCACATGATCACACTGACAGAACCACAGGCACACAGACACAGGCAACAGAGCATGCACAATGTCGGCACTAGTACAGTGTATATGCACCTACGCAGCAATGCAGGCTGCTATTCTCCCATGGAGTCGATCGTAGAGATGCTGGATGTAGTCCTGTGGAACGGCTTGCCATGCCATTTCCACCTGGTGCCTCAGTTGGACCAGCGTTCGTGCTGGACGTGCAGACCGCGTGAGACGACGCTTCATCCAGTCCCAAACTTGCTCAATGGGGGACAGATCCGGAGATCTTGCTGGCCAGGGTAGTTGACTTACACCTTCTAGAGCACGTTGGGTGGCACGGGATACATGCGGACGTGCATTGTCCTGTTGGAACAGCCAGTTCCCTTGCCGGTCTAGGAATGGTAGAACGATGGGTTCGATGACGGTTTGGATGTACCGTGCACTATTCAGTGTCCCCTCGACGATCACCAGTGGTATACGGCCAGTGTAGGAGATCGCTCCCCACACCATGATGCCGGGTGTTGTCCCTGTGTGCCTCGGTCGTATGCAGTCCTGATTGTGGCGCTCACCTGCACGGCGCCAAACACGCATACGACCATCATTGGCACCAAGGCAGAAGCGACTCTCATCGCTGAAGACGACACGTCTCCATTCGTCCCTCCATTCACGCCTGTCGCGACACCACTGGAGGCGGGCTGCACGATGTTGGGGCGTGAGCGGAAGACGGCCTAACGGTGTGCGGGACCGTAGCCCAGCTTCATGGAGACGGTTGCGAATGGTCCTCGCCGATACCCCAGGAGCAACAGTGTCCCTAATTTGCTGGGAAGTGGCGGTGCGGTCCCCTACGGCACTGCGTAGGATCCTACGGTCTTGGCGTGCATCCGTGCGTCGCTGCGGTCCGGTCCCAGGTCGACGGGCACGTGCACCTTCCGCCGACCACTGGCGACAACATCGATGTATTGTGGAGACCTCACGCCCCACGTGTTGAGCAATTCGGCGGTACGTCCACCCGGCCTCCCGCATGCCCACTATACGCCCTCGCTCAAAGTCCGTCAACTGCACATACGGTTCACGTCCACGCTGTCGCGGCATGCTACCAGTGTTAAAGACTGCGATGGAGCTCCGTATGCCACGGCAAACTGGCTGACACTGACGGCGGCGGTGCACAAATGCTGCGCAGCTAGCGCCATTCGACGGCCAACACCGCGGTTCCTGGTGTGTCCGCTGTGCCGTGCGTGTGATCATTGCTTGTACAGCCCTCTCGCAGTGTCCGGAGCAAGTATGGTGGGTCTGGCACACCGGTGTCAATGTGTTCTTTTTTCCATTTCCAGGAGTGTATACTGACGTGAGGTCTCGAACATGAGAAGGAATTAGGTTTCAGAAAGCGGACGTAATTAGTTTGGTACTTATCTTTAATCCATTAATGATGAACGTCGCTCTTGATGGTACACGATTCACAATATTATCCGTCCAGAATACATTCATAGTGCCTGAATATGGCGCCTTGCTAGGTCGTAGCAAATGACATAGTTGAAGGCTAGGCTAAACTGTCGTCTCTGCAAATGAGAGCGTATGTAGACAGTGAACCATCGCTAGCAAAGCCGGCTGTACAACTGGAGCGAGTGCTAGGGAGTCTACCACCTAGCAAGTGTGGTGTCTGGCGGTGACACCACACTCAGAGCCATTTGAACAATTCCCTAGTCCAACAGCCGCTACCCATTTCATTTCATATATTCAACATGCTCATTACAGTATTTGTAATACTGCATGTTTAGATAGCAATCCAACAGCCACTAGTCTCTGATCAATGATACGGAAAGACACAGAATGTTGCAGGGAATCCATTACTTGTTTTTGGATGCGGGCGTGGACGAAAATAGGTTCCAGAGCGCTTGTTGCACCACACGGCAATCCTCCCTTGTGGTCAGTCGTGGTCGACCAAATCCTCGACGACGATGCGTATGCCTGTACCGTCGTTCCTATGTAGTCCAGTGTCGGGCGAATGAAACCACAAGTGGTCTGAAGATAAAGATATCATTGTCTTGTCCTTGCCTGTTGGTAACACGGATTTTAATACTTGCAAGGTGTGTTTATCGCAACAGAAAACAGTTTGAGGCCGTATGCGTACTGAAAAGAGCGACGTGAGAATAGTGGACGAAACTTTCACTGCAAAATCCACAAACACAAAAAAAAACCAATGCCAAAGAGAGTTTTTGAGGTAAGCAGAAAGAATGGATGTTGAACAAAGTAATAACAATGCAATGACATAACAGAACAGTGAGTGCGTCTATACCAGTTTACATCCTGTAAACGCAAATACCTTATTTTCATAGTCGTGTTATAAAAGAAACGATATTCTTCCGTCGTGATTGTTTGTATATATGAATTCACAATAAATTCCATACACGTATACTTCAGAAACTCTACTGTTCCTTACACAGAAACCCTGCCTTTCAACTGATTACCACTACTGTAGGTCTGTAGCACATGCACAAATGGTCTCTAAAATGTGTCATAAAAACTTCTATATTTCTCTATACCATATGCCTTCAGACTTCATGAACTTTCAATGATAATGCAACCTCACACAGAAAAGTGCTCCACCTGACTAAATACTGGATCCTGATAGTGTATGTATGCAGTATATATCAAAACGATTGCGTCAGAATATTCTCTCTCCTCCTATTGACCGAAAATGGTAGAAAATTATCCCATTACCTGGTTGGATGTATTGGTTGCCCCCTCTACCCAACACCGCGGGGCAAATTCCACATCCTGCATCAGTTTCATTGTTGCTCTGGCCATCAGTGGCAACAGCTACGAAGCATTCATATGACACGTTTGGTAATAGTGACGAAGGAAGCTGAGGCCATTGTCTGGATTGTGGCGACTTTGGAGGAATGTATCTGAATCATGTATGTATGTGTGTGTGTGTGTGGGGGGGGGGGGTTACAGATCGCAGCACGCTGTCGCAGCTGACGGGAAATAACGCATTAAAGGTCTTGAAGAAAATTATTGGTGTTTCTGAGGGAGGTGGCTGGCTAGGAATGACAGGACCAGCAGCACTAACCACTGAAGACTGCAGTTGTAAGTAAATATCTCTGTAAATGCATGTGCTGAAGTCTTTATGATTATCTGATGTAATGCCTTTTTTCGTGTAGCATTGTTGAATGATGTTGATCACATGGAGATGGATTGACCCACTCCACTCGCTCTGAATACCCCTGTCCCAAATGAGGCCAGTCCGCCAGCTGCAGATCTACATAATTAACAATAATTAACATGCTGTCCCTCTCTCCCTCTATACAGTGTGGTCCATTGATCGTGACTGGGCCAAATATCTCTCGAAATAATCGTCAAACGAAAAAACTACAAAAAACGAAACTCGTCTAGCTTGAAGGGAGAAGCCAGATGGCACTATGGTAGGCTCACTAGATGGCGCTGCCATAGGTAACACGAATATCAAATGCGTTTTTTTTAAATTGGAACCCTCATTTTTTATTACATATTCATGTAGTACGTAAAGAAATATGAAAGTTTTAGTTGGACCACTTTTTTCGCTTTTTGAAAGATGGCGCTGTAATAGTCACAAACACATGATTCACAATTTTAGACGAACAATTGGTACAGGTATATTTTTTAAATTAAAATACAGAACGTAGGTACGTTTGAACATTTTATTTCGGTAGTTCCAATGTGATACATGTACCTTTGTGAACTTACCATTTTTAGAACGTATGCTGTTACAGCGTGATTCCCTGTAAATACCACATTAATGCAATAAATGCTGAAAATGATGTCCGTCAACCTCAATGCATTTGGCAATATGTGTAACGACATTCCTCTCAACAGCGAGTAGTTTGCCTTCCGTAATGTTCGCACATGCATTGACAATGCGCTGACGCATGTCGTCAGGCGTTGTTGGTGGATCACGATAGCAAATATCCTTCAACTTTACCCACAGAAAGAAATCCGGGGACGTCAGATCCGGTGAACGTGCGGGCCATGGTATGGTGCTTCGACGACCAGTCCACCTGTCATGAAATATGCTATTCAATACCGCTTCAACGGCACGCGAGCTATGTGCCGGACATCCATCACGTTGGAAGTACATCGCCATTCTGTCATGCAGTGAAACATCTTGTACTAACGTCGGTAGAACATTACGTAGGAAATCAACATACATTGCACCATTTAGATTGCCATCGATAAAATGGGGGCCAATTATCCTTCCTCCCATAATGCCGCGCCATTCATTAACCCGCCAAGGTCGCTGATGTTCCACTTGTCGCAGCCATCGTGTGGGTGCAATAGATGTTGACGTAGCATTTTCAACACCGACGTTTTTGAGATTCCAGATTCTCGCTCAATTTGTCTGCTACTGATGTGTCGATTAGCCTCGACAGTAACTAAAACACCTAGTTGGGCATCGTCATTTGTTGCAAGTCGTGGTTGACGTTTCACATGTGGCTGAACACTTTCTGTTTCCTTAAATAACGAACCTATCCGGCGAACGGTCCGGACACTTGGATGATGTCGTCCAGGATACCGAGCAGCATACATAGCACACGCCCGTTGGGCATTTTGATCACAATAACCACACATCAACACGATGTTGACCTTTTCCGCAATTGGTAAACGGTCGATTTTAACACGGGTAATGTATCACGAGGCAAATACCGTCCGCACTGGTGCAATGTTACGTGATACCACGTACTTATACGTTTGTGACTATTACATCGCTATCTATCACAAAGCGCAAAAAGTGGTTCAACTAAAACATTCATATTTATTTACGTACTACACGAATATGTAATAAAAATGGGGGTTCCTATTTTTTAAAAAACGCAGTTGATATCCGTTTGACGTGTGGCAGCGCCATCTAGCGGGCCAACCATAGCACCATCTGGTTTCCCCCTTTTCAGACTTTCGTTCTTTGTAGTTTTTTCGTTTGATGCTTATTTCGTGAGATATTTGGCCCGGTCACAATAAATGGACCACCCTATATATATCAGGCTGTTCATTTTAACTGAAGACATTGAAATGTTTCCAGAACTATACATCGGAGCAAATAAATTTATAATTCCAATTTGTTTGTCTCAGGAGGAGTCATCCAACGAGAACACACTCGACCCGCCACAGTTGCTGTATCGAGTAGTCCCCTGTTCGGTACATTGGAGGAATACAACGTTGTAAATGGCGTTTCCCGTTACAAATGATGAAATATTGGCCTGTCCCATACTCGCTGCATGGACATGAGGTCCCACATGTCATTGGACATTCAAGGGTCATTGAGTACCACGATGTAAATTAAGATTGTGAACCCATTTCTGTACCTTCGATTACAACGCCATCTGTGGCGAAAGGAAGAAAGTGCTTATGATAAAACGCATGTAGCCTTTGCCATTTAATTGTAATCTGCAATAAAGAAATGGGGGTTTCTTCCGAAGATTTCAGATTTTTCCCACAACACCCATGCACGAGGTCGGGTGGGGTCAAATGCGGTACCATTGGATGTGCCTCTCTGAGACAAACACACTGGAGTCATAACTGATTTTGATCCCATATGGAGCTTTCGAAATATCTCAATGTCTTCAGTTAAATTGAACACCAAGTGCATGTCAGTCTTTTGTGTTGTTTAGAAATACTAAGCCAATCCTCGACGTGGCCCACCACACATAGTCGGCGTTTTGTCATGAGGCATTACATCAGAGAGAGTCAGATTCCTAATGAAGTGTCTAGCCCTCATGTAGATGTCTTTGAGTTGTTGATGCAATGTACATTTCCATCTCATCTGTAAGCTCATAGGGTTGGGACCCAATTATAGGTGACTGATTATTCATATTTCGATAGTTGTAATTTATGCAGGCGTACAATACTTACCAGATGGTTTTGTTTACAGGCATGTTAGATAATGATTCAGTAGTTACAGAACGCGTTGACGACATAGCTTCAATAATCGGCAGAATGAAATGGCGGAGATTGTTCCATCCCAAGCTGTGACACCATTCTGGGCTATAAGATCACAAGAAAGGGCTTCAGTTATAGACAGCCATATAAGTAAGTAATAATTCATATTTGTACAATAATTTACGCATCCATACAATGCTTGCAAGGTGTTTTTTTTGTTTCTAGGAGTGCTTGATGACGACTTGGCTTTGGCGGACTTAGGTCACAATGATGAGCTGAACAATATATGGAGAACCCTTCAACGTCTTGATGATGAGGAGATGAACTCCCGATGGATCAACACCAACATGGACTACACCCTACGTAAATACAAGAAAATAAACATTATTATTTACACTTACATATGGTTCTTGCTTTGTAATCGTCACACAGTTCTTATCTATGTCATTGTTTATTTTTCCTGAAGAACTGTTGGAACTATCAAGAAGTGGTCTTACAGTGGCAGTAATACCTTGGCCAGGAGCATCCTTACATACAGCTTGGCCCAGACCACCATGATGTTCACAGTGGCACAGATCTTCAATGTCGCCTCAACCCAGACCATCATCACATTCACCTCTGCCCAAAACACCATCATGTTCGCCCTAACTCAGCCCATCAGCTACTGCTTACAGTTATGCACCGACTAGCTGCAAATTCACCTTGAGGGTCATTCAGTCAATTTTCTGAAATGAAGGAAAGTATGTCTGGTAAGGAACTCAGCCGTGTACCGTAGCTGGGAATTCAGTCACATGTTTACAGCCTTTTAAAACAAGGGTCCTCCCATATTCTGCTTCAAGGGGATGTACTTAAAAGCCGGGCATTAGTAATTATCAAAACCTTCATGACGACTTTCCTTTTGCTTACTTCTGGCTTCCGAGAGAAATTACAACACAAATGTGCCGCTTATGAAACGACACCTATATCTTGTGGGGTGGCTTAGACACTGCTATTACTCAAATGGTATCCTGTTGCATCAGCTGCCAGAACAAGCAGGCCACCCCTACATGTAGTTTCTTCCCTTGGTCAGACTTTTCCAGACTTCATTAGGATATCGTGGGATCTTTCTTATGCCGCACATAGCTCATTGGAGTAGGAGCAGGGAGTTCCCATAGGTTTCCTGTCTGTCTGTCACATCAGCTAGTGAAGCTATTCAAACCTTATCTCACGTTCTTACGTTCAAAGACTTCCTGACACCATTGTCAGAGACAATGATCTCAACTTTCTTTGACAAAAATGGCATCGCAGTGGAACACAGAGCGCCCTCTACTCTGCTTCAGATGGGATAGTGGGAAGTTTCGTCTGAACATCTAGATTCCACATGTCTAAACTTTCGTTGTGTCAATCAAATGCTCATTGGGGGGCAGAGCGGAGGTCTGTTGTGTTTTCTGATGATAGCCAGTTCTGTCTCAGTTCCTCATAATGGAGGTACTACCGCCACTCTTACGTGCTTACGCGACTTGCACAAAATTTGAATAGACGTTATCTTTCAATATAAAAGCAAGTCTACTAACATTTGTATGTATATACACATTTTTAGTTTCAATTTTGCTTAGGAAAATCCATTTTAATTGACTTACTACATTAATATCGAACTGTTGTAAAAATCTGCCATATATTAAAAACATTTCAGTTACAGTAGGAAATACAAGTTTGTGTACTGACATGTTACTTAAGCACTAGGCAAATTTAATTATGCTGCATTATCTTGTAAAATGCATCTTCGGAAAACCCATCTGTAATAACATCCTTCCAAGTATATCCTTACAATACACATTTGAAAAGTAGAATTTTCAAAATGGATAAAGTGGTAGGTAGTTAACTATGTCTTGACAGCTGATATATAGCGCTTAGCGGACACGTGAAAGAATTAAATTAGTTTTGCTCTTTTATAAAGAGCTCTGACTTAATTACACAAACCTGACAAGTCAGTTATATATATTAATAATAATTAATATAATGCCAATACAGAATTAAATTATGTACCTCATAAAATACGGATATCTAAGAGCATGCAGTTTTTTCCTGCTGGGATGCTACAGGTATATTTACGTATACACAAGTATATGAAACATTAGAGGTAATTAAACATAATTTACTAACACACAAAATCATGTTATTAACGTAGATGTAGAGCTGCTACGTTTCGTTAACTTTAGCTTTGATATTAGGGTCTTCACTTTTAATGGGAAAAATTACTGAATGAGGAGAATGCTTATTGATGGGCAATAGTTTATCAAGGATTTTACCAGAAATAGTCCTCCATAGCTCTGAAATAGTTTTTTGACAAGTTCCTTGATTTACGAGTGGCTTTTGAAAAGACCAGTCAAAAATAAAAACTACTTACGTGTTTGGGGTAAACCTTTTTTATTTTTTGACATAGTCTCCTTTTAGACTTAAACACTTCGTTCTAATTTGTTGATCCCTTCCGAATAATAGGAACTTTCCAAGTCTGCAAAATAGCTATTAGTTGCTGCAATCACCTCCTCGTTTGAATAAAATCTTCGTCCTTCCAGCCTTTACTTCAAATTGGGGAACAAATAGTAGTCCGAGGGAGACAAGTCTGGAGAACAGGGGGATGTGAAACGAGTTGGAATGCTATTTCCATTAATTTTGTTGAGGTGTACGCTGGTGCATTGTCGTGATGGAAAAGGCCATTTTTGCGATCCAATCGCTGGCGTTTTTCTTGCAGCTCGGTTTTCAAACGGTCCAATAACGATGAATAATATTCACCTGTAATAGTTTTACCCTTTTCCAGATAGTCGATGACGATTATCCCTTGCGCATCCCAAAAGACAGTCGCCACAACCTTTCCGGCCGAAGAAATGGTCGTCGCCTTTTTTGGTGTAGATTCTTCCTTGGTAACCCATTGTTCAGATTATTGTTTGGTCTCAGGAGTATAGTAATGTATCCGTGTTTCATCCACAGTGACGAAACGATGCTTAAAGTCCTGCGAATTCTTCCTGAGCAGCTACAAACTATCCTTGCAACACTTCACACGGTTACGTTTTTGGTCGTGTGTGAGCAATCACGGAACCCATCTTGCGGATAGTTTTCTTATGTCCAAATGTTTATGCAAAATATTATGTACCCGTTGATTCGAGAAGCCCACATCACTAGCAATCTCACACACCTTAACTCTTCTATCATCCATCACCATACCATGGATTTTATCAATGATTTCGTGAGTCGTAACCTTCACAGGGCGTCCAGAACGTTCAGCATTTGTGCCCATATGGCCACTCCGAAAATTTTGAAACCAATTATAAACTGTTCTAATCGAAGGTGCAGAGTCACCGTAATGTTTATCAAGCTTCTCTTTAGTCTCCTGAGGCATTTTGCCTTTCATAAAGTAATGTTTAATCACCACACGAAGTTTTCCTTCGTTCATTTTTTGACAATCACTCGACTTCCTTCATTCACACGAATGCCAAACACAAAGAAATAGACCAATATGGCTGAAACTTGGTGTGCGTTTTTTCCATAGATGTTACTAACTAAACATGACCTCGATACGCTCCGGTGGTGCCATCTCTCGGACTTTGCACGGACTTTTCAAACGCCCCTCGTAGATGTGAAAATACTATGTTATCGCCAGTATGTTGATGACATTATTGTTTTCCTTAGAGGCACCAAACAAGATTTTAAGTGAAGTAACCGACAAAGATCATCGGATACACCCAAAAATTACATTCACGGTAGAACCACAGCTTCGAAGCCTACAGAGAGCCTCCATACTAGGAACTGTTTATTGGTCATAATATACTATAAAATAGGTCATAATATACTATAAAAATTGTCCATACTGCAGATCAGGCTCCTTTGCCAAATGTAGTGCAAGTATTAGATATCACATTTGAAGGGAAGAGAAACCGGCGTCCATTTTAAATGAACAAATAGAATTTAATGTACAGTACATGGATTTTTCCAGATGTTCAAAGAAGTACTATAGATCAGCAGTCAAGATAAGATCTTCAGGACCTACCATTTTATCTCTACAGAAACGGTGCTTTGTAAATGTGTATTTTTAAAGATATATTTGTAAAGATGTTTTTAAAACTATATTTTTCGAAGATGTAGTTTAACAGATATTTTTCGAATGAATGAGTGATATCTCAGTACAAACATTCACAAATCAGTGATTCAAATTAAGCCCGGCGACGGGCGCGAGGCGGCATCGTACGAGATATGCTTCAATGAAATTATCGGGAGACTAGGTTCACTGCGGTGGCATTATAAGGCTCTTCATAATACCCGTGACTGATGTGCGAAGTTGACAACTACACTAAGGCAGCACTGCGTACCCCATGTGCCCTGTGATGTAAGTAAATGTAGCGTAATCTCTGCTGAATGTTTTCAACGTCAGAAGTCATATTTTACAAAAAACATTTCCAGTGAATGATTGTTTGGTTACTGAAGATTACTATTGTACTTCTCTTATTGTGTTGAAGGTTCGAACAAAGAGAATCATGGACGCCAGACGAAGCAGATCACCTTCTTCCGGAATCGTCTAACGAAGAGGGCTACGCTGATTTGTTTGACAGCGATAGTGACGCAGATATAATCGAGGCTGCAGGTTGTTGCAGTCAATCTGAACAATCGTATGATGACGGGAATGAAGTGAATGAACTGCCCTGTGATGAGTGCTAGTTTTGTATTGGTAAGGACCAGGAAACCTCGTAGAATCCGGTATCGGATATTGCTGGATTTAGTTCCCAAGTGCTGTTCTTCACAAATAATCCAGATAAAAGACTCAGAAGAAGAACGTACCTTACAAACCTGGCCTTGACTCTAATGGAGAGTCAGTTGAAGGGCATAAATCTTTACTTTAACAAAAGGCAACCAAGGATTTCTATCATCCTATAGATCAATTCCCATAAGAGACAAAGAGTCTGTTACAAGGTGTGGAAGGTTCTATCTTTGTGGTGGTAAAAAAAAAATAACAAAGCTACTGTGAGCTCCAACAGTTGCAAATAAATTTTTTGCAAGCGATACATGACACAACAATGTGAGTTGTAATGACTACAGAACTTCTCCAGAGAAAGAAAATGTCTGCTTCTTCAAATGTCTTCAGGATTTTTTTAATTAGATTTCTTGTTCTTTATTATGACTATGCAGTTATGCAGTATTTCCGTTTATCTTCATTATACACTTTTGTAAGACTTGCTTTAATAAAGGTCTATAATACCACTTAAATCTATGGTTATAGCGATCTCACTTGTAGCTCAAAATCCTTTCAGTAAATTCTACCAGAAACTAAAAAAAAAGTCAGTTAAATGGTATCTGATGTTAGGCAGCATTCAGTGCCACTCCTAACCGCTGGCGTAGTTATCTTCAGCGTGCATGCAACAGGGTTAATTTATTTCTTCTTACAGAAACCGGAATGTATTTTGTAACAGATTATAATTATTTAACAGTTCGGTAATAATGCGTTAATGTAATTAAATTAAAATATCACATTATCTTTCGTACACATGATCATAGATGTCAGAAATACTGTTACAAAACCAACCTAATGTCTGATATTGGCCATGTAATCACCCAGTTGCTGTGAACATAAGGTATCGTATTGTAAACTGAGTGTGTTATATTACATCAATTGAAGATGCCATATTTTAACACTTTGTAAATTCCAAAGTTTGTGACCAAGCACTTGTAAATTAGCGAAACAAGTAAATAAAAATACTGATTGTGGCTTGTGGGTAGAATTTTAGTTTGAAGAACCTTTTTTCCCCCTTGGGTACAATGTCTACTCTCGCTAAATATAGAAAAATCTTTGCCTGTTTGAAACATCAGTCGAAACATAGCGATCAACTCAGTCACAAGTTGGTAGTGGTTGGGATCTTATCATCAGCGACTGGGCGCTGTTGGATATAACATACCTGTATAATGTAGTGTATTCACTTCCTCGCTGCCTGGAGGCCATTATTGAGAGTGAAAGAGATGTCCACATGAGTGACTTACTTTTTTTGTCGAGTTATCTTACTGCGATCATTATATTGTGTCATATGTACCCGCTATAGCATACAAGCAGTGAGACTACGTAAAGAACCTGTGAACACTATGTTGCATATCATCTGAGCCTTAGTGGTTCTGTTATTTTGTATAAATATATGCTGTACAGCCAATAATATATAATGTACGATGAAACCTTTGGAATATGACATATTAGTATGTCAAATATGTGCTAAGATATTATCATTTACATTGACGTCTTATCCGTTTGTCAAATCGAGTGTTTTACAGTCTCATGTGGTCTACAAAGCTTGTTTCGGTTCGGATGTTGCTTGTCCGGTTTTTCCATTTAGCGGGTATTCTTCATATCAGTAACTATGCCGAGTTATTTGGATCGACTGTGGTTCATAGTATGTTTCAATTTGTATACGTTAATACACTGAAACTGACAAGGGTCAGCATGCGAACCATCCAATGAAACATCATCCATAGAGGCATTCGGAGCCAAAGGCGCACTCATGTACCCTTGATTACTGCACGTCACAAAGATTTACGCCTCGCCTGGACCCGCAAACACTGACACTGGACTGTTGATGACTGGAAACATGTTGCCTGATCGGACGAGTCTCGTTTCAAATTTTATCTAGCGGATGGACGTGTACGGCTATGGAGAAAACCTCATGAATCCATGGACCCTTCATGTCAGCAGAGGACTGTTCAAGCTTGCGGAGGCTCTATAATGGTGTGGAGCATGTGTGGTTGGAGTGATATTGGACTCTTGATACGTTTAGATACGACTCTGACAGGTGGCACCTACGTAAGCACCAGTACTAGTTTCTTTGCCTCTTCAGTGTGTGTTTTACCTTGTATTTGTATTTAGCTGTTTCTCGAAAAAACTTTACAAAATTCGGTCTGAAAAATGTTGTGTAAATGACGTCATTGTTGGGTAAGTTACATCTCCTTAGAACTGTTGTGGATAATCAGTCTGAAGCCTGCCTGCACCAGAACTCAACTCACATTGCCGTTTCACCGTAAACTGCATAACCATAAGCATTTTATCATTTTAGCTGACTCTGAAGGGTAGTTTTAAGGTGGTATACTTGGAGAGATTGGGTCTTTTATTATGATACCTGTGCTTTGGAGACCAGGACCTGAGAATCTTGATCTGAAGTTAATCATATGCAGAGTTTCTAAAATTTCATTTTTAATTGGACTTGTCGTCATACATCATACAACTGTGTCATCTACTAACAGCTACAGAGACTTCATGCCATGTTATACAAATATTTAAAGGTTTTTTTAACACTTTGAGGCAAGACATTTGGAAAAAACAGAACGTGACTAAGTAACATTAAATCGTACCATAATATAGAAAAATTTTCAACTTTGAGTTGTGTTCTTGCACCCAGTAAGGGTACTTTATTTCTACATGACGGTGATTATTTGAGATTCTGTCCTCTGGGGAAATGATAACTTCACACATTCGGTTATCATTTACCGATAAACTGAACTAAATATTGCTATTCAACATCTGTTAACGGCGCTGACTTGTAAAATAGATGGATTACAGTACAAGAGCAACATAGTTTCAGGAACCAATATGCACACCTGCCATTCCTTTTACTGTGAATGGGGTTTTCACCATCCAGAAAACATTTAAAAAGAAACAAATTTAGAAGTGCCAATTACAGTCCACTATTTTAGCGACCGAACAAATTTCTTCAACAATTTCTCAAGTCAAACCACTTAGCCAGTCGCAGAGCTAATGCAACACAAACTTCTTTTTGCTCTCCTCCAGTCACAGACCACGATTTCACCACCCGCTAAAAATGAAAAATTCACTAAGAAGGGTTGCTGTGTTGAAGATGATATCATTCTCGTCGGCAGTGTCGTAACATCTGTGCGTCATTGAGGTTATTTGCAGGTCGAAGCAAGGAGAAGAGCGTGATGTTTTGCCGAATCTGGATTGGTACGATTTTATTTGCCAGCGGAAATTCTGACTCATGAATAAATTTCTCACACACACACACACACACACACACACACACCAGTTCTTATGTCAATTTGTTTTTCATATCGAAAGTATGCATCAAAATTCGTGCCTAAAACATGATTGTGAACTCTGAAATTAAGCTCCGCAATGTTATTACAAGTGTAGCTTCTTCTTCAGGTACATAAACATTTGGCTGAAAACAATATGTGAAACAAGCATCTGTCACTTTATTTCAAATATAAATGGGGCCTTGTACAAAAAGCACCAGAAAAAGCAAAATATAAAACATATTTTGGATAAAATACGGTGCAAATCAGGCTGGCAGTGAAATCTGATGCAAACAAATACACAGTCTTAATTACTCTTCAGAAACGAACCTTTATTTAAACGGTGTACTTCAAAATTTTGAAATGTGTGTGGATTTCTAAGGGACCAAACTGCTGAGGTCATCTGTCCCCAGACTTACACACTACGTAAACTAACTTAACGCCAAGGACAACACTCACACCCATGCCCGAGGGAGGACTCGAACCTCCGGCAGCTACTCCGCGTGGCTACAGTGTATTTAATACATATCTTGCAGTTCACACCTCTAACATGTCAGTGTGTTCTCAGATTAATTGTTTCAATGACATTTAAACGTACATTTGTCAAAATCTCATACTTCTGCTAGACTGGTATCAAAGTCAGGCAAACACTACAGTGATTCCCATGGTACAATATAAACGTTCTTTTGCAATGCTGACTACGTGACACTACAATGCAACATGCTACTGAAGAGTAGTTACACACATTTGTATAGGAGAGTAACGAGGGATACAAGGCTTTCAACTACCTTTCACAGTCAGCGAAATATTCTAGCAATGGCATGTTAATTTACTAACTTCAACTTGCAATATAAAACATTCGTCATTTGCTGATAGTGGCAATTTACATAATCATGCGATGGAGAGTATATGACATTTGCCACCCTATATATCGCCTTGTTATCGTAAAACTATAACTAACTGCACCACACATCATGTAACAGCAAAAGTGTTCCAAGGAAAATTGTGTTGATTGGCGACTCCATGGAGTGTCCTGTGCACCACGACCAGATAATGGGTATACTTGGAAGGAGAGACAGCATTGGTCGTATTTTTTTTTTATTAACTGCAAAATCGATTTTCGGTCACTTAGTGACCATCTCCAGTGCTGTAATATATAATTTAAATTGGTAGGCACTGGTGTCAACAAGCTTACAGCGATCACTTTATGTGATCGCTGTAAGCTTAAGACACCAGTGCCTACCTATTTAAATTATATATTACAGCACTGAAGATGGTCACTAAGTGACCGAAAATCGATTTTGCGGTTAATAAAACAAAAAAATACGACCAATGCTGTCTCTCCTTCCAAGGAACATTGTTATAAACTGGCATATGTTGCATCAAAAATTTAACAAAGTATGTGATGTTACATCCGAATTGTAACAAACTGCTGACTTAGTGTACGTACACATCCTATATGATTTAAAGAAGCAAAATTTGTATTATGTATTCAAACCTAAACCTAAAAAAATTGTAAAACCTTGAATGTTCATGTGCAGACAACAAATTTCCAATTGTCTGAGAGAGTGCATGTGCAATTGTTTCAGCTTAGGGATGTGTTAAGGTCTTGTAGAGTCAGTTAGTCAAATCATGACTTGAACTCTGATTAAGAGCTTGCTGTCTAGCATACATCCTCTTTTCCACATAGTCCCCTGATGTCAAAAACGTGCTCAAGGAGACAACAGAGGTTTGGGTTGCCTAGCCTACAAGCTTCAAAATGAATCAAGTCTTGTTGTAAATTTATTAAACGAAACATGATGTGACATTATAATTAGACTTCATGATGCTTATACACGTACTTTCACACAATCGACAAGAATGTCATAATTCGCAGATGGAACACTAATGCGTCTTTAGTTTCCCACAGAGATCGAGTCTTACTGATGTCGGCATACGCACATTCTAGATGCTACAATTTCATTGCAGCTAGATGCTCATATACAAAATAGACTATTAATGGAATTTTAAAATGATATCTGATACGTACATATGCTTAGGCAGCAATTGCTTACTATTTTTCTGTGATACTAAGAATCTGTTACTGTTTTGCAGTAAAATTTCGTATAGCATTGTTGCTTCACGATGGTAGTGTGCTATAATTCACTGTAACTTTGTCGGATTTATTACACTTTCGTTGTAACATGGGGCATAATGTTACAATTTTTCAGTTGTATGGGGAAATTTTGTACTATATTGCTGTAACATGGGGCTACTCGTTAGAAATTTGGATTAACTAAGGAAAACTTGGTTATAATTAATTTGTAACAAGGTGCTGCTTGCCACAATTTAGCTGAACATGGAGGAATATGTTACAATTTCATTGTAATTTGAGGCAATTTCTGACAACAGTACAGTAAACTGACGATATTTCTTACAGTTTTGCTGCAGCATATGGTACTTTGTTACATTCGCTGTAATAGGGGCAGTTTGTTACAATTTTGTTGTAACATGAGGTATTATGTTTAAGATTTGCTGTAACATAGAAACTATGGTGGCCTATAGAGCAACATATTACAATTTTGTTCTAACTTAGCAATGTATGGGACGGTTATTTACAATTCTGCTGTAAAATCTCGATATACGTTGCTATTTGTAACCGTTTTGCTGGAGCATAGCGATGTATGGATCAATTTGTTACAATCTGGGTATAACATGATGATGTATGGGGCAGTTTGTCACCATTTTTCGGTAACAATGTGTTATATCAGATAATCTGTAACAATGTTGCTATAATAAAGAGATGTATGGGCAGCTGTTTACAATTTTGTGTTATAGTTTTCATGTATGGGCTAATATATTAGGAACCTGCTTTAAAAACCCGATGTATGGATAAATGTCTTACAAATTTCCAGAACATAATTATCTATGAGTAACATTTTACAGGCTTACTAAAATATGTTAATACATAGGGAAATTCGCCACACTACTGGAGTTACATGATTGCGCAATTCCTTACAATTTTTGTAGAGTGATGTATCATAGGAAATGTGTCTTCTAGTCTCCACTGAGTGGTAAAATAAATTGTGACTAACTGCAAAGGTTTAAAAAAATGTTTTGTACTGCAAGATAAAGTGTATACTTTTGTATAGTCATCATCATTATGTTTGTCTGACTTAGATAACAGTTATAACTAAGATGGGTTTTTATAAATAATACCAGCTATTTAAATGTGTGAATAGCATTGTTTACTTAGGTACAAATGTCGAACTATTCTACATCCGCATCTATATAGACACTCTTCAAAGTACCACATGGTGAATGGTGGAGGGTACCCTGTACCACTACTAGTCATTTCCTATCCTGTTCCACTGGCCGGCCAGGGTGGCCGAGCGGTTCTAGGCGCTACAGTCTGTAGCCGCGCGACCGCTACGATCGCAGGTTCGAATCCTGCCTCGGGCATGAATGTGTGTGATGTCCTTAGGTTAGTTAGGTTTAATTAGTTCTAAGTTCTATGGGACTGATGACCTCAGAAGTTAAGTCCCATGGTGCTCAGAGCCATTTGAACCATTTATCCTGTTCCACTCGCATACAGAGCTACGGAAAAAAGATTGTCTATATGCCCCCATATGAGCCATAATTTCTTGTATCTTACATGCAGTGTAGGTTGGCTGCAGATGAATCGTTCTGCAGTCAGCTTGAAATTCGGGTTGTGTAAATTTTCTATCCGCATGCTTACCTGAGTAGTAACGTTTTTGCCTATCATGCAGCGGGCCTCAGTTTGATTCCCGGCCGATTTGCAGAGTCTCTCCACACGTTGACAGGGTGTTGTGTTTTCGTCATCTTTTCGTCTACTAAACTAGTGCTAAAACCAATAGTTCTCCGTTAGTATACAATAGATTAGCGTTCGTATGATTCATTTGACCAATTATTCCAAGTTCTTTGTGTTTTTAATAAGAAATTTGTGGAAAGTGCGCCAACCTGAAATGACATTGTCTTGTACCATTCCAATTGCGGCCTCTTGCCTATTTCTTCATTAATGCTTCAGCTAACACTGATAATTTGTTCAGTCGTAAGTCCAAATGAGCAAATGTTTTATAAAAGGAACAGGGGGCTGAACGAGAAATTATGTACTGTCCGTGCAAGAAAAAGCCCCAGATTCCGAGCAGGCAGCACGATCCCACAATGAAGTAGTTGTCTTGAGATAATTAGCAATCGAATAAGTGGTTGACTGGGATGTGTTGCAACAACGCTGTTTAATACTTCGAGTGGATCATTACAATTTATTAACACTTGTATGCAGGAACGACGTGATATAATTAAAATTTATTTTATTATTGTTTAGTTGAATCAGGTTTTAGTTCATAAACGTGAGTTTATTTTATCGTTGTTTAATTGAGCTCTGATTAAACTCCGAATTTGCTCATTCATGTTTAGCTTGGAAACATAAAAACAGCTATTGCTTACACGTGTACAAAGTGCACCACTCGCCTGCTCATATTATAAGATAAGGTGACTGTTTCAGTAGCATAGTGGGGCAGTGTGAAGCTGAATAACTGCAACAGTGAGACAACCTTTTGCTCTTTCATTTATGCTGTATAGACTAGAAATCAAAGCTGACCATTCGATGATGCTGGAGGTGTAATACAATATCTGTTAGAAAACTGCCTAAAAGTGTACACAGTATATGCTGAAACATGCAGAGATTGTTAAATATATTCTCATTAGAATAGTAGAGTAGTTCTAAGATGTTTGTTTCACAGTTGCTGTTGGTCACATGACACAGATTTTAGATATGCAAGCAGAACATAGTTTGTTGACTTCCTATGTACTTGTCTTGTTTGGTAATGTTTGTTTGCCCAGTGAGCTGCATGAGTTTATGTGTTGGTTCAGTGATAGAATTAGTTGTAAGTGGTACTTTTCAGGAGATGATAATTTCAATGTAACAATTTGGGAAACGATAAATATTTGAATAGTTAGTGCTAGTACAGATACGAGTGGCTTAAATTTTGCTTTGGTGAATTAGTTGAAGCATTTAGTCTTGAATGAACTTATTGAACTTCAGGAATTTAATTCAATCTTAATGATTTTGATGCACTGCACATTGCCATTGGCTTACATTTGTTATTGCTTGTGAATGATTTACATACTCTGCTAGGTCAGTCGACTGATCTGTTATTAGTTTTATGGCGTTTAAATATGAGCCAACGTGAGGCCACCATTCGAATTAGCTTAGAGACTGATCTGGGCAAATCATTAATGAATATTAGTCCTCTGGTTAGGCTACATAATTATCCTGAGAAATCATTAATCTATTGTCTACCTCATTTGTCAATCTGTTGATTTACGTAATTTTACAAAAAGTTTCACTGATTGTTTGCCAAACGTTTCTTGTGAAATATTGATGTTTATATAATGGCTTAAACAGAGTGTGCATGACCAATCGCTGAAGTTATTAATGAGATGTATACATATTTAGGGTCTAGTACCCACCCACTGATAGCTGTGTAGCAACTGACTGAATCCAGCTGGCGATTAATTTTACAACATTTATCAGTTAATAAGACCACCTAGTGAACCGGCAGTTAATTTTATACATTGAAGTTACGCCTTAATTAATTTGACAGACATTTTAGACATGGAGTTAACAGAGTAGCCCTTGACACAAACATTATGTTGCTGATGACACATACTTTAGACGTAGGACCCCTGTAAGCAGCACCTTTAACGTGTTTTTGCCGTTAGAATACTGTAAGTAATTTCTCCCCTCTCCAAAAAATGATGGTTTTTGGGGTTTTTGTCCACAGCCTCATTTATCCCCAAGATTAATTGTCAGCGGCATGCCTTGTATGTCATTTTTAGCTGCATGTTTTTTTGTATTAAGTAAGAATTTAGATATGGGAATATCATTGCGAAAATTAATTTGGGAATTTACACTCAAGTTTTAGATATAGAGTGTAACTTATTCGTTAACTGCACTGTTCTAGAAGCTGAAAGTTACAGAACACTGATTCACACTACCTGTTTGTGTCAACTATCACTGCTTGCCTGCTTACCACATTATCTTAGCCAACAAGTCTTTTGAACAGCTCTATGCCTGGACATGCCCCCAGGGGCTCAGCATTCATTTGCTGGGTACGGGCTTGGCGACCCCGGGGTTCCTGAGCTGGGGACTTGTAAGCGCCGCCAGTCCTCTGTCACCGTAAGCTCTGTGCATACTTCAGCGACCACCGCGCGGCGCGGCGGTGGAACGTTGTGTGTCTCAGGGAATGGGGATCTTGGCTTGACCGCCCAGATCGCGAGGATGGAATAAACCTCTATAAAGAAACCCTCAATCTCAAGGTGTGCTGCGCGCTGATGAGATGCATGGCTGTTGAGGTGGAACAGTCGATAGCGGGCACCCTCAGGGGAACCTGCCGCACCTCAGTTGTATAAGGCTTACCTAGGCACGTGGGGCTCTGTCTAGGTGGACTTCTAGTTCCCTAGCTGCTCGTGGGACCGAGATGGATCCTTCGAAATGCTCTTTTCTTCCTCCCAGCGGAAAGGGTGGGCCGCTGGAAGGTTCTAACACCCAGTCTGTTAAGAGGGCCCGTGCAGTCAGTCCCCCTGACTCCGGCGCTTCTTTGAAAAGTCCAGTCGTAGGTAACAGAATGCATTCTGGTAATCCGAATGTGTTTCTCATTGTAAAACGGAAGGAGGGTAGTTTTGAGAAGGTTTCGCCTTTCTATATACAAAAGGGTCTGGAGGGCATCTGTGGCTCCTTAAAATCAGTGAAGCGTTTGCGTAATGGGACCTTGCTCGTGGAAACTTCCACTTCCCAACAAGCCACTAACCTGCAAGCTGCTAAATGCCTTGGGGAGTATGCCATAGACACTAAACTGCACAGCACCTTGAATTATAGCAAAGGTGTTGTGACATGCCGGGATCTAGTCGACATTCCCAAAGACGAACTCCAACGTGAGTGGGCTCCGGAAGGTATCGTTGATGTTCAACATATCATGAAGAGGGTTGATGGCAATCTTGTGAAATCCGACTCTTTTATTCTGACCTTCAGTAGCACGAAACTTCCAGAACATATTAAAGCTGGCTTCCTTCGCCTTAGTGTGCGCCTTATTTCCCGTCTCCAATGCGCTGTTTTAAATGCCAGCGTTTTGGGCATACGACCCTAGGGTGTAAAGGCGAAGAGACTTGTGGAAACTGTGGTCAGGCTGCTCATGAAGGCGTTGGTTGCTCGTCTCAGGCTAAATGTATTAATTGCTCTGGGAACCACCCTGTTTGGAGTCGGGACTGCCGAATATTTTTAGAGGAACGCAAGGTCCAGGAAATAAAAACAACCAAGCGTATCCCCTATGGTGAGGCCAAGAAGATCTATAAGTCGATGCAACCTCCCACATTTGCTACATCTTTTGCATCCCTGGTTCAGAAGCCTACTCCACAAGTCGATGCCTCAAGGCAGACTGAGGTGGTGAGTGTTGGCACTAACACCTGCAGCTGTCAGTGCACTTGCAACGCAGCCAGTGTTTCAGAGCCGGTAGCCCCTACTCGAACGGCAGACAAAGGTACAGTGGCGAACTTGGGCCAGCCCCTGGCGCCTCCAACAGCTGAGGCTGTTCCCAAGCCCAGTGCACCAATTACCACTCCCGCATCAGCTCCCCCAAAGTCCACCAAACCACAGAAAGCTCCTGTACAGCAGCAACAGCGGGTCAAATCCCGTGGTAAACCATCTGACCATGCGGATGTAGTTCTACGTGAGGCTTCATCTGACTCTTCCCCAGAGTTGATGGAGTACGATGTATGTGTGGGGCAATCATCTCGTCCCATGCCTGCCCCTCCACCTGCTGCGGTCTCCCCGCCCCGTCGGAGAGACAGTATGAAGGTGTTACCCCCAACATAGATGGCTCCCATACTTCAGTGGAACTTGCAAGGGTTCAGGACGCATGTGGAGGAACTTCGTCTACTCTCTCAGGGTAGACCACTGTGGTTCAAAAATGGTTCAAATGGCTCTGAGCACTATGGGACTCAACTGCTGAGGTCATTAGTCCCCTAGAACTTAGAACTAGTTAAACCTAACTAACCTAAGGACATCACAAACATCCATGCCCGAGGCAGGATTCGAACCTGCGACCGTAGCGGTCTTGCGGTTCCAGACTGCAGCGCCTTTAACCGCACGGCCACTTCGGCCGGCAGACCACTGTGTCTCTGTCTCCAGGAGACTTACTTCCATTCATTATACTCCCCTGAGATACGAGGCTATACTCTCCACAAAAAGGACGACCTGCGTGGAGAGAGAGCTAGAGGAGGCGTAGGTATTTACGTCAGGACGGACTACCACTCCTCGCCTCTCTCACTTACAACGACTTTACAGGCAGTCGCTGTGTCCGTGCACGTGCGTCATCCATTGACTGTATGTTCACTTTACTTGCTCCCACATGATTCTCTTGATGAAGCGGCCATCACCGACCTTCTTACACAGCTCCCCCAGCCATTCATTATTTGTGGTGATTTTAATGCCCATAATGTGCTTTGGGGCTTTGCAATTACCTGCCCCAGGGGTCGAGCAATTGAGAGGCTTCTCCTGTCATCCTGTGCCTACTTGCTCAATGGAGGACAGAGTACTCATTTCTGCACGGCGACTGGGTCGTTCTCTGCCATTGATCTCTCGCTTTGCTCTCCAGTTCTTGCCGCCAGTGCTCACTGGGAAGTGGTCGCTGACTTGCACGGCAGTGATCATTTCCCAATCTGGATTCACCTGCCAGATGGCGTGGGCCCCGAATCGAGACCACCACGATGGGTGCTCAGTAGAGTTGACTGGACACTTTATAGCCAGTTGGCCCAATTCGAACACTGTGTGATTGTTGAGGTGTGGGTGGATCATATTACCAAAACGGTGCACCACGCCGCTGCTGCATCCATTCCACAGTCCACAGGCGGCCACCGGAAGAGGCCACCCATGCCTTGGTGGAGTGCCGAATGCCGCTCTGCAATCAGGACCAGGCGTGCGTCTCTGCGTCGGTTCAAGTGTCGGCCGACTGCTGAGAATCTTGCAGCCTTTCGGGTGGCGAGGGCAAGATGTCGCCGCATTATTCGTGAGAGCAAGAAGAGGTCGTGGCAAAAGTTCCTGAACACCATTAATCGTTCCACCAAAAGTTCCATTGTGTGGGAGACCATCAGGAGAATTTCTGGCAGAGGAGGGAGGTGACCCATAGATGCTGTAATGAATAACGGCACTCTCTGCACAGATCCGTGAGACATTGCCCAGACTATGGCAGCCTATTTTGCGACAGTTACTGCAACAACCAGTCAGGATCCAGGTTTCCAGCGCCACAGAGCGGTTGCTGAAAGATGTTGTCTGAACTTCCAGTCCACCTCTCATGAAGTTTACAACTGCCCATTTTCTATGTGGGAGCTGGATTCTGCATTGTCTGGAGCTCGTGACACATCCCCTGGTCCCGACAGGATCCATTACAGTATGCTATGGCACCTCAGAATGCGCAACAGAGAAATCCTCCTCGCACTTTTTAATGCCATTTGGGCGTTGGGTCACTTTCCTGACGCGTGGCGTGAGGCAGTTTTAATCCCTTTTTTAAAACCTGGGAAAGACCGCACGAGCCCAAGTAGCTACCGTAGTATTGCCCTCACTAGTTGCATAGGGAAGACCTTGGAGCGGATGGTCAACCGCCGCCTTGTCTGGATGTTAGAATCCCGGCAACTCCTTAGTCGCTTTCAGTGTGGGTTCAGGAGGTTTCGTTCCACTTTCGATAACCTTGCCCTCCTGGGGGCGGCTGTACAACAAGCTTTCCTACGCCGTCGTCACCTTCTAGGTGTATTCTTCGACATCGAGAAGGCCTACGATGCCACTTGGAGGCGTCTCATTCTGGAGCAGCTTCACGAATGGGGTTTTCGTGGTTGTCTTCCTCTTTTTATTCAGTCTTTCCTCTCGCCACGATATTTTAGATACCGAATTGGTGACGTCCTGTCTGATCGTTTTGAGCAGGATAACAGTGTCCCTCAGGGTAGCGTTTTAAGTGTGACTCTCTTTGCCATCGCTATTAATAACATTACGTCCGTAGTGAAAAGTCCTGTCCAGTGTTCTTTGTTTGTGGATGATTTCTCTTTGTTCTGCTCCTCTTCAAGCCTTGCAACGACAATGCGTCAGTTGCAACTTACGATTAGGCGTTTGGACGACTGGGCGCAGAAGAGTGGTTTTAAGTTTTCCACCGAGAAGTCTGTATGTGTTCTTTTTAACCGTTCTCGTTCGATTTTAACCTCTCCTAAGTTGAGGATGAGGGACACTATTCTTACTTTTAAAAACACGGTGAGATTTCTGGGGCTCATTTTTGACTCGAAGCTCACGTGGTTACCTCATCTTAAAGACCTGAAACGGCGGACGCTTCAGGCTTTAAGTATTTTAAAATGTCTTAGCCACAGTACATGGGGAGCTGACAGGACTTGTCTGCTCCAGTTTTACAGGGCGTTTGTGCGATCTCGGCTCGATTATGGGTGCACGGTGTATGGGTCTGCGAGGCCTTCTTACTTAAAGATGTTGGACGTTGTGCACCATGAAGGGCTTCGGTTGGCCACTGGGGCATTCCGCACTAGCCCCATACCAAGCCTCTGTGCAGAGGCTGGTGAACCACCACTTCCTATGCAGCGACGGCTACTTACGGTACGCCAGGCGTATAAAACTTTGTCCACACCATACACCCCTGCATACCATACCGTTTCTCCGCCTCCTCTGGCACGATTGTTTCATAACCGGCAACGTGCGACGCAGCCCTATGGTATTCGAGCACAGGATTGCCTCGCTTCGATGTCTATGGCTGGTCTTCGTGTTTTACGTCGCGGTTGGAGCAGATCTCCACCTTGGCTACTCCGGAGACCCAAATTTATTTTAGATTTGACTCGTTTTAAGAAAGATGGCACGCCAGATTTTACATTCCAGTCTCTGTTTTTTTACATTTTAGATGTGCATCATGGTTTCATTGTCGTTTACACTGATGGCTCCAAACAGGAGAATTCCCTTGGCTGTTCTGTGGTGTTCCCTGATCATGTTACCCGGATTCGCCTCCCTGCTGAATATACCGTTTTCGCAGCGGAGCTCCACGCGATCCTGAAGGCACTGGAGCTGATGCATCGTGTTCGGGGCGATCGATTTCTTATCTGCTCCGATTCTCTTAGTGCCTTACAATCACTGCAGAACCTATACCCGACTGAGCAGATGGTCCAGATGATATATGACCAACTGTACTTGCTCCAACGGCGGGGTAAAGAGGTATCCTTCTGCTGGGTGCCTGGTCATGTTGGCATATGGGGCAATGAACAGGCCGATCGGGCTGCCAAGGAGGCCTGCAGAGAGCAGGATGTGGTCCAGTGTCCTATCCCCTTGCAGTCAGTCATTGCTGCACTCCACAGGAAGTGCATGGAGTTGTGGGAGGACGAATGGCTGGCGGTGACGGCCAATAAACTGCGGTTGGTAAAGTCAACCACTCGGCCGTGGCGTTCCTCCTGCCGGTTGCTCAGGCGGGAAGAGGTGGCCCTCACACATCTTCGGATCGGGCACTGTCCTCTCACACATAGCTTTTTATTACGGCCGGAGGATCCCCCGTTTTGTGATGCTTGTGGTGTGCACATCTCTGTCCAGCACATTTTAACAGACTGCATTTTATACCGTGATGCAAGGGCAGACGCACAAGTTGATGGGGATCTGCCTTCTGTTTTAGCTAATGATGAGACGAGTGTGTCTAGGATTTTTAGGTTTTGTGATGTGTCTGGTCTCTGGCCTACACTTTTAGGCTGGAGGTTTTAGTGTATTGCAGAGTGGCTGACTCCTCCCTTTTTTTCCTTGTGGTCAGCCAGCCACTTCCATCTGCTACATTGTTTTAGCTCCCTCTATCATTCTCTTCCTGTGTTGTCCATGTTTTACTGCTGACGCCCTGCTTCATCCCATGCTTCGGTGTGGGTGGGCACATATTTTTCAATGTTTGTTCCCCGTGTTTTATGTTCCGTTTTATATAAATGTTCTGAGTTTTCTTCTTGACAACCGTCTCACTAAGTTACTGAACGGGCGCTGAAGACCTTGTTGTCGTGCGCCCACAAACCCCTCTACTACTACTACTACTACTACTACTATGCCTGGACATGTTCTCTTTCGTCTCGTGTAGGCCTAAAGTGAAGGATCTACATATTTATCATGTTATGTTCTGCCACATGCAATCTGTACGGTCGTAGAACAATTTACAAATAGAAATAGCTTTTAGGAAGTTAATTTTTGAGTCCAAAGTCATATTTTAGCTATCAACACTGACAGATATGTGTGTGTGTGTGTGTGTGTGTGTGTGTGTGTGTGAGAGAGAGAGAGAGAGAGAGAGAGAGAGAGAGAGAGAGAGAGAGTAAAGAGAAAGAGAGAGAGAGAGGGGGGGGGGAGTGGTGGAGGGAGGGAGAGATTTACGTATGAGACGGTTTTTTTGGTAATGAAAGAAGTCAGACATATCCACAATTGGCGAAGGTGCTGGAAGAGCATAATGATACTCTCCTTGTCCCCACCTGCCGTTGTTAGCTTTCCTCAATGCGCATCAGACGTGACACAACTGCCCAAGAGAATGACATAATCCTTTCTGTAAGAAGATACTTTCTTTGCTATTTCGCTTTAATGGCTGATAAAAAGCCTGGTCTGTTTTCTAGAAAAAGGTGAGATATGATGACATAGAATGGACACTTTGCCTAGTAAGGCTGTGTGGCCTGCACGTGCCACAATTTTGGGCACGACCATCTCGATCTGAGCGATTGCCGATGTGCATATTTGTTTCAGAAAGTACCTTGCATTCTTACTCATTACCCTTGTAAAAAGCACTTCGTAGCTCACTACTTCTCATAATATGGCTTTTTTACTTACATGGTCTTTTCCAAGGTTAATCAAACTTCTTTCAGGGATGCGAAAATGAGTTTTTTTTTTGTATGATTGACGTCTCGTTTCAGATGACTGCGTCAAGTACGTCATTGATTAAAAATATTTTATGTGTAAATATAATGGCAAGGCTACTTGATCTTCGTTTATTTTAAATTACTGGACAGATGTAGAGCATATGTTCAATGTGAGCCGTCTCGTATTTTACTGTTACGCATTCGTTTAATGTTTCCAGATGTTCTGTTAATTTTATATACTTTCCAGCAGACTCACATATAATTATAAATGAGGCAATTTTATAAAATTAATGTAACCATCTGCAAAAGTCTTATGAAGTCTTACAAGTTAAATAAAAGACTGTTGATGATGAACATGTGTGCGATATAGCTCCAGTAAAGTTAAAAATATAAAATCCAAGGACTCTTTTCATTATATTTACGAATAAAAATTTCTTTCGCCTACTATATGAAGGCTACAAGACACCTTTAACACAAAATGCTTGTCATGTGTTATTGCATGTAAGACTCAGAGCGGTAGATTGAGAGGCATTTAGGCATACTGGTTAAAGACGGACGTTCTGCTTAACCAAGGAAGAGTAATATAGTTGTTAAGTGAGTCTTACGAGTTAAAGTCTCCATCTCACAGTCACACGTATGTAAGAAATGGGAACTGATGCAATAAAATAAGCACAATACACTAACGAAAGATGTGCACGAACTCCACTAACTCTTCCTTCCTCCAGTTTCCCATATTACGTAAATGTACGCCACAACGAGAGGAAATCCACGTTTCCAAGGTAATAAAGTGTCAGATCTCGAACGAATGAACACAAATCATTCGTTACCTGACATACACATATAATACTAGGAAAGAGGGCGAGAAAGAGAGGGAGATAATTGAATGTGACCTGGGTGATGTATGGTTGTAGCCTATTGCTAGTCAAGACGTACTGAAGTGAAGGGAGTGTGGCTCACAGTGTAACAGAGTGTCGAAGGTGTTTCTCTTCACCACCGTGAATGCCGGGAAATGTGAGCCAGTAACTCTTTTGCATATTCAACTTGAACACTAGGTCTCTGTATTTATCACGTATGAATGAAGCTTACCGATTATCAGCAGTTTATTTCATTAAGGTGACGTGCTTCATTAGTAAAAACATCACATTATTTCAGTAATTTGTTTAACGTTTCACGCATAGCGATACGTATCAACAGCCTAAACGCTCTTCACTTAACTTAATTGACAGATATTAATTTTCAGGGTTAATTACTTACTTTGCCCCGCCTTAATTCAATTTTAATGCCAATGCACGCAATTAGAAACTGCGTGATGAACCATAGCCTTTTTCGGCTCTTCAAAAGCACGTGTTCAGATTCACTTCATAATTGCAGAAACCTTATATAAATATTTATTGGGGCCCTCATCTCAGATTCATTTTTCTAATGGATCCCAGGAAATCTAATATTTTATTTACTTTTGTTACTTTGATATCTAGGTGGAGTGGCAAGAAAATATTTGCGTAGCACTTCTCGTGTTCCAAAATGCTTACCTTCATCGTTATTCCAGGTTATGTGGCAACAGATTTACGGTTCCGTCCTATGGCTTCTTTTTTTTAAAAAAAGTAGTTCTGTTTGTAACTGGAAAGAGCTTAAGTTATTAAGAATTTCGTCAATGCGCTACGTGAAAATGATTAATATATTTATTTTGGGTTTTATAGCGTCTGTAATCGATTTCAGATCACAAAAAATAAAGTCAAGTCACAGAATCCCAAAAGAGATGTGCAAATAATAATTAATGAGAATGAAAATTCTGGAAGCATCCCCCAGGCTGTGGCTAAACCATGTCTCCGCAATATCCTTTCTTCCAGTAATGCTAGTCCTGCAATTTTCGCAGGAGAACTTCTGTGAAGTTTGGAAGGTAGGAGACGAGGTACCGGTGGAAGTAAAATTGTGAGGGCGGGTCGTGAGTCGTGCTTGGGTAGCTCAGTTGGTAGAGCACTTGCCCGCGGAAGGCAAACGTCCCGAATTCGAGCCTCGGTCCGGCACACAGTTTCAATCTGCGAGGAAGTTTCAACGATTAACGAGTAAATTAATGATGATTTGTAACTGGAATTTTATAGTTCTTTTTCCTCTTCATAGCTGACAAAACTGGGCACCCGTATTTCCTCACTGTACGAGACAGCGCAATGGTTAACACAATGCATTGTCTTTGCAAGTCACGAAATGATTATTTAAATTCTATTCCGACCATCAGGATTTAGATATTTCCACGATTTCTGTGAACTATTAAAGGCTCTACGAGTGCACTTGATAAATGACGCGTTCCTCGTGAGTTCTGCAAAGTGGTTAGTGCCTTAGGGAGCCCAGTCCTTTTTCACTGCACACGTGCTCTTGAACTGAGAACTGGTGAACGCCATTGGCCCCCTGTATGCTTCAGCGACCACTGTGCGGAGTAAAGATGAAATGTCGTGGTTCAGAGTGAATGGATCTTGTCTTTACCGTGTAGATCAAGAGGATGATACAAAGATTTATATATTTTTTTTGAAAAAAAGAAGAAAAATCTCAACCGCAAGATGTGTTACGTACCGATTGGGCAGATGACAGCTGAGGTGAAACAGTTGTTACCGGAAAACCTCTGGGAGGTTACAGAGCCTAGGCTATAATGCTCACAAGGAACCCCTTAAGTGTGAGGTCACAAGTTCAGTGTTTCGTACGGTTCATTTGAACGTGTTGTGTTAAAAATTATGACAGGAAACATATTAACTGCTAATGATTCACCATGTGCATCAGGAGGATGGCAGAAAATGAATGTCTGGGAGGTGTAGAGATCAACCTTCCATGGGATGTATATATTACACTTGACAAAATGAACAGCTTTCAAGAGATGTTCAAAACAAATCATAAACTTGCACCATGACCATCGAATGAAAAACTGCGCACCATAGTGATTACTGAGGTTCGCACCATCAAGATCGAAGGCGAACTCCTCGGAAGTCACAAACCAAGCAGGACGTTCAGATAGGTATCCAGTCATGAAGATATATGGAATCACATTGGTGTAACGAGGTGATGAGAACTGTGAAACAGTCTGTCTTGGAGGTTATATTGAAACTGGCTGTTCTTTAAGGCGTAACTGGAGATAGGGCTACAATACGAATTATAGGGAAGGGAAAAACAAACATGACTTTGTCCAGTGGTTGCAAGCAGTATGAACTGCAATGTCACACACTTTTCAAGAGACATAGTTTGCTCTAAAGGAGTATGATTTTTATGTGCATACCAACACTCAAGCAAAAGCAAGTTACATTTCACAGCCAAAAGCAGTGTTAGGATAGTTGTAGTTCTCTTAAGCCCATTTTCCCACTCTTGCTTCCTGTGACGTAAATATTCCCAATAGTCCTTGCAAGACCATGTACACGAGAAAGAATCGTAAGCGTCAGAGCACCAGAGACTTCTCGTAGCACAACAAATAACTTTTCAGCCAATTTGCCGGCCCCATTAACAATCGGCGTAATTGTATACGAGTACGAATGCGTTATGACACTGCTGTTAGATGATCTTGATGCAACTCTGTTAGTACTTTCAGTTTCCAGAGTTTCTTTAGCATTCATTTTCTCTTCAAGTTTTGATTAGTCGACGTTGAAAACAAATATCTTACTGAACGATGCAATAAATTTGTTTACCTCATCTAAAAATTTTCGGGCCGCTACCGCAGTTCGCTGTGCATCGTCAAGTTGATACTGTTTGACATTTCGGTAATTACCGTCCCCCATCCCAGCGTTGGTAATAACTTGACTAGCGCCAGTGACCTTCAATATGACAATGAAAATAAGTGCTGAAGAATGCTGAATCAGCAGTTTTGCCCAGGACCGACAATGACCCTCTGCTAGCAAGCTGACATAAGCGCCAAGGAGGCCTTTTGGGGTGACAGAGTTAAGGAGGTGGCCACGACACGCTGTGAACTCGTTGTTGAGCCAGAAAATCCTTCCTCCATATCAGGAACAATGGGAGGAAGTGAGGGTAAGAAGCTGCAGCCCAAGATATCACCTACACGCCCCTGGAATTTCTCCCTCCGATACACAGGCGGGTTAAACATGGCACTATGCGTTAACCTAAGGATATCACACTAATCCATGCCCGAGGCAGGATTCGAACCTGCGACCGTAGCGCTCGCGCGGTTCCAGACTGTAGTGCCTAGAACCGCTCGGCCAGCCCGGCCAGCACCATGGTAGGTAAACTGAGCGTTAATCGATTGACAAGAAAATAATTTCAATTCTGCTCTACTTGTGAATTAATACCGAGAAGATTCGTTGGCCTCACTTCCACCAGCAGGACAAGTTAAACAATTTCTGCTTATATACCACTGGTATCAACCCTATAGTAGAGTACCGACATGTAAAAACACACCGCGGAAGGTGTCCATAAATTCCGAAACTCATTTTTCACAATATGCTCAAGATGAAAGGTCAAATGCACGATAAGAACACCATCATCATCACCAACGAAATCTTCGTTGATTAATCTGTATAATTACGTTCGTCTTTTAGGGCGACAGCTGCCAACGTTAGGTGCTGGTAATAATGGGTGATCATCTTTCCAACTCTCGGCTGTTATACATCTACAGAGTGGTAAGTTATGTGTTTACTTTTTCTGTCTTTTCATCGCAGAACATTTAATAAATGTCGTGCGTGTTTTTTTGTTTTGTTTAAGATGGTTAATCTCGCAATTTGTAAGTATAAATTCGGGCAGACTGTACCCGCGTTTTCATTTCTTCTGAATAGCCAGCTACATAGCTCACTGAGGCGTCAGTGTCGATTCGTGACACATCAGGAGGGTAATAAGTTCCATATCTAGGATTCTGTCTGCTTTTATTTATTTATTTATTTATTTATTTTATTTATTTATGCATTTACTTCACCTGGCAAGGTTAGGGCCTTCAGGCTCTCTCTTACACATAACCAGGCATACTCAGATTTGTACAGAACATTAAGGACATATAACGTGTTGTACAGTATTAATGTTAAAGAAAAAAAATAGAGATTACAACAGTAATACAATGATAATGATAATTAAAACAATCAAGTAATAATTATAACAATCAAGAATAATAATAATAATAGCAATGACTATGTATATGAAGGTAAACATATTTCTCTTTTATTAATGTCAGTCCTATTGCTAGTTGGGAATTTTCTCGTTATCTTCTAGCAGCTTGTGAGCTATTCTCATCGAGCGGAGACATAAGACGATAGAATGGGGTGAAAGAGACATAGAAGAGGTAGAAGGTTAGAGGAAGAGAAATAGAATGGTAGAACTCGAAGCTATGATGGAGAGGAGAAAGAAAGAGATGAGAGGGGCACAACAATGGTGACTATACCGTCCCTAATATGTAAGTTTTGAGTTCCCTCATGAATGTTAAGTGGTTCTGGATAAGATGCAGATTACAGGGGAGCGCGTTCCACAGTCGTATGACTGAGATGGAGAATGACACGGAGAAAGATTTTGCGTTATGTAAAGGTACAGATGATAGACGTATCCGATCTGGAATTGCGGTTGTGGAACGATGAGAGGTGTTTAATGTGAGAAGATAAGTATTGGCGGCACCAGTGGCTAAGAAATCGATGAAGTAAGCACATCGTGTGGGGATCGCGTGCCTTATGTGGGCGTATGCAACCTTGTTGGGAGTATTGTGGGGCGGCGGGTGGAACTTATGTTGTTGTTTAAAATGTAGAATTGCAATGTAGAAACACTTAATTTCCCCGCCGATGCACCATATGTGGGGCGGCAGGTGGAATAATACGTTTGTAATGTACTTTGTAGAATGAAGAAACACTTCATTTCCCTTTTGATGCACCATATGTGGGGCGGCGGGTGGATTAATATGTTGTTATTTAAAATGTTCCTATTATTTATGCTGTCTTATGCCGTTCTCAACACTGGCTCTCTAACTACAATATTGGCAACCAGAAAGTGATTAGCAAAACGTGAAGCCTGTAAATAGAATTCCTAGTGCCCACTTCATCTGAGAAATATACTTATAGCTACAGCTTATTGCTCTGAGGAATTTGGAGACTGTCTGGAATTCACAATCAAAAAACGATTTTAAAAAAATGTTCAGTATATTCTGAAAGTCACAGATAAAAGAAAAGAATCAACACAATCCAACTACCAGAGCAGTTCAGAGTCTAATGCGCTAATGCAACTACAACTGTCCAAATTAAATGTTGAAATGAATGCTCGCCATAATTTGATGATTAGGTTCATCAAACGCCACGCATAAATAAAGGTAGAATGTCTGTCCCGCGACGGCACGTGAAAATACGACATACGCAAACTGAAGACAGATAATTAAAGTCATCCCAGAATAAACACTTCACTCGAAAATGATTTCATGGTTACGCGTAACCCGAGTAACTTAATACGGTATCCGAGGCCGTTTATAGCAATGATACCAACGCGACGCGACTCCTGACACAGATGGTGTGCTATTCAGCATCTGGAGAGAACTGGGGCCTTTTCCTCGCGCAGCGTTCTTATATATAAAGCCGCGGTACGGACGGCTAAGGGAACGCCTGATCAAATTGGCTCTCCCGACTACCTGTTGGGCTAGTAATGCACCACATTAAGTTATTGAATAAATCATCGCTTCCTTTGCTGATGGCCGATGAAGCTCTCAATTTAAATGTGCATTCAGCACACAGGTAATTAATCATAATAAAAGTTTGACGTGGCTAAGTAAAATGAAAGCAGTGTGTTAGCGCCACCGAGTAATGAATTAACTGATGTTCAAAGTAGTAATTTGATAATTGTGCATAGGGAAATGGAGCAGGCGACAAACAATGGTGTAGACAGTGAAACAATTTGTGAAGAGGGAAGCATTATCGATCGATCGGTCGGCAACAGCTCGCCTCAGGAATCCGAAATGATAGGACACAATTTTGCAAACACTGTAGATTCAGGTTTTGCGTCCTCACCGTTTTCTCAAATGAGTCAAGACACGTTTTCCGCTTGTCAAAATGTGAATGTTGCCGGTGCAAATTCACTGCCGAAAAGCACTGAGGAACATGTTTCAGACACCAGTGCATTGTTATTACAGTTAATGCAACAAATGGGACAAAGGCTACAAAAGTTAGACACAACGCTTGAACAAAATCAGAAACAAACACAGCAACAGTTACACACAATGGAACAAAATCAGAGACAAACACAGCAGAATCTTAAAAAGTTAGACACACTGGAACAAAATCAGAGACAAACACAGCAACAGCTTCAAAAGTTAGACTCATTGGAACAAACTCTTGAACAAACGCGTGAAGATTTAACTACTGAGTTACATAACATTGAATCGAAATGTCAAAAAGTCTGTAATGACGTAAAAACTCAAATTAGTGAGCATTTCCAACCTATGCATTACAGAATCACGAAGCAGCCATAAAAGAACTGCAAACTATTGTTCATGAAAATCACAACACCTTGCAAGCTAAAATTGACGCAGTTGCATCTACCGATTCGGTTACGCAACTTGCAAAAAGTCAAGAAAACTTAAAAGACACAGTAGATACGATTTCAACACAAATGGACACTCTGAAACTTGGTTCAGAAAAACACACTGAGGAAATGTGTTCACTATCGGAGAAAGTAGCCGAACTTTCGGATCAGGTCACTAACTTATCTACAAAGGTAGATGATGATCTGAATGACACAAGACCCGTAGCCTTCACTGACACAGAAGAGTATGAACAAATAAGAAAATTCAAACAAAATCAGAATCAAATTAATACGCAACACCAAAGAGAAATCCGGGAAGTACAAGATCAGCTGACACAGGTAATACAAGAATTACGTATTTCAGAGGACACTCGCGCTCCAACACGGGAAGAGGGACTTAGAAATACGGAAAAGCTGCAAAATAATAATACAGGGCATTTCGGAAGTAATGAAAGAAATTGGGAATGTGCACCGAATTTTGAGATGGAACGTCCGACACGACCTAACAATGACCGATATGCGACTCGCCGACATGATGATTTTGACTATAAGCTGTTCATTACTACACGTAAATTCAAAACATTTAAGAATTCTGGCAACGACATTCATCCACAAGCATGACTCCATCAATTCTCGCATTGTTTTCCTCCCAACTGGTCGTTAGAACACAGATTAGAATTTATGTGTGGCTACTTGGAGAATGAACCAGCTGTAAGAATGCGATCGGTAATTCACGATTGTCACAGTGAAGGAGATTTTTATCATGCCTTCCTCTCAGCATATTGGTCTCAAGCTACACAAGACCGGGGAAAATATAGCATCATAATGATGAAACATTTCGAACAATCTGAATTTTCCAGTCTTGTGAAATATTTTGAAGACATGTTGCACAAGAATCAGTACCTGTCAAACCCATACAGCCCCTCAGAACTCATCCGCATTTGCTTAATCAAATTACCTGAACATTTACGACACATTATTTTGGCAGGGCGTTGCAAAGACGACATTGAAGCTTTTCAGGGACTGTTACAAGAATTAGAAATTGACACTGACAATCGCGGAACGCGAAACCAGGAACACAACAATTACAGGTCACATCCGTCGCAATTCCGCGATGAAAGAAGTAATAACTTGACACGACAAGGCTACTCTCACAACACAAATCGTGACCAAAACAGACACCACCCGTATGACAACCGTTGGCAGAGTAGTAATAGTTACAGAGAAAGATCGCATTTCCGTAGTAATGAATATGACAGAGATAACCATAGAAACAGACAATATGGTAACCAGAATAATTATTATCAAGGGAGGCAGAATAAATTCAGGCGCAACAGTTCGACGCACAGTTACGATTCAGGGAGAAATTCTCCACCACGTGACCGACACAAAAGAAACTGTGTAAACTACCGACAAAACGACAGACCTGAATTGCATCAGAACTGGCGAGCTTTAAACAGAGCTGGGCCCTCTCGGCAAGGCGAATTTGTGGAAGTTAGACCTCCTAATCCCAGTAATGACGCACGCCAACAAAGAAACAGACAATGACTCACACCGCAGGCAGCCGCGTGCGCCGGCTGGCTCAGAGAAAAATAACATTGACGCTAACCTTGAGCAAAATTCCAGTATTCTTTACGGACGAATACCGCATGATAATTGCATTCAAGTTGAAATTCTGCGTACTAGGAAGAGTAAAGGTTTACACCATATTTCACATGTAAAACCGTTTATTGAAAGATAATCTGCTTTTTAACTTTGTCTTTGCCATAAAACTTTTCACTTCACATTTCTAGTATGCTTTGTCAGACTTAGAATCTGTTAACATGCAACGATGTTTGAAGTTAAATATCCAGTCAAGAACCAAGAGAACTTATTGAAACAGAAATTACGAATGCATTGTTATAATGAACAGACGACACAGTGTTGTTAGTTGTACATTCTTGCTTGTTAGTTGCACGATTACGTAACGACTATCAGGCTTACATACTTAGGACACATACTGGTACTGCTAATGAGATTTTAATGCAACATTTTGGTTTACATGCAAATACATTATGAATTTAAAGTACTTTCTGTGAGATACCAGACGACACAGTGGTTAGTTTATGTGACAGCTACACGATTTTTATCACGACGCTACTAATGAGTGACAATTTACAATGTTGCTTTTGCAGTGTATCTGTTTTATATCTGCACAGTTTTCTGAATTCTTCTAGGAAGAAAAACATGTTTTAGTAGTAACTTTTGTGGTATAGCAACAATGAGACAGCCTTTTTCGTGGCATAACAATACGTTACTGTACAGTACTTTCCTCATCACGGCAATAAGCGTAATAACTACGATATCTATACGCAAAGCATTTCACTTTTGTGTATCATGAGGTAAGTACATTGACTTTAGCAGAACTTTGCTACAGAGGACGATAACTACGACAGTTCCACAGATTATCTTACAACAAGATGCACATTTAGCGCTACAGGACACGCATTTCAGTGATTAATTTTGTACTTAAAACATTTATTTTCAAAGATTTTTTAATTACAAAGAAAGTTTTCCGTGATACATTTCATTCCATTGCTGTAATTTGTAACACCTGAGGGTATAATTACATTTATCCTCAGGGGGGTACACGCCTACTTTGTGTACCATGTGTTTGGCAAGCACAAGGAACCCTAGCTAATATGGTATTTGCTTATACAACTTTACACATCGGTACCATATTTCTCTAACACACAAATTACACAGGTACCTGATCATTTAACTGAGAGAGATAAACTTTTTTTACTACATCTGTGACACATGTTTACGCAATTACACAGTTGGGTAACTTCACACTTATGAAACTGTATTTTGTCTGTACTTTGAGAAACGCTCATATTTTTCGGAATCATTGTGATACTATGAGAGCTTTGAATGACGTATTTCGTATGGGGTCATGATTTTTAAAGTACGTTTCAGGCAGATGACACTATTGATATGAGCAGAGAATTTTTTAGGTTTTGAAATTATTGGAGGAAGCTACGACGATTTTGAGATTTGACTGAAGTGTTATGATGTTATTATTATGACGACGATGTGTATTATACTGTTGAGGTATGTTTATGATCAATAAGATGATGCTACCGTATATGAGGAATAAGAAGTATGTTGGAAACCAAGAATCGTACTTTAAGAGTTATTAAATGTGTGTAAATGTGTGACTGTATCACAATGCTGACGAATTTTTTTGGACACTGTTATATTCATAGGATTTTGTTTCTACACATTTGCAAAGTAAATTCTCGACCTGTGAAATTTTGTATATATGACTGTCACTGTAGCGGAGACTGCTGTCGTAAATATTTCTGTACGAAGGTTAGGTGACCACCTGCACATAATGCGTCGTGGGCACCCAGGTGTGTCAGACGCCTGGAGAACAAGCCATTAGTGTGAGTGCCTCGTCAGAAGCACAGGTAGAAAAAAAAGAAAGGGAAGGCCATTGTCCGCGCTACTGACATCTCCTTGTTGAAAGCATACTGTGGAGCTCGTAATTTATGATATTTACTGAAATGCCTAATGAAACGATGAGAAACATTTCACAGCTATGGCCTTGCTAGTTAAGAAAAATGCCATATGGCTTGCTTTATGTATTTATTTACACATTTTGTTTAATATCAAGTTTCTAGCTGCACTGCAGCATTGGTTAAAATAAAATTTTATAGATGTACTAATATAAATATTTTCTGTCTACAGATCGAGTATATAATAATTTTTTCAAAAAAATGAGGGAGCACAAAGCGACATTTACCTTCACAGGAACTGCATTCATAATTTTCTTTTCAAGTACTTGGTAATTTCTTTTGTAGAATAAATTGTGATGCATCACTCTAATGTTAAGATGTGACATAGGTATTAGACATGGCCATTTTAGTGTAATATTGTTTGTGCTTGCGCTATGTCATGTTTAGGTATAAGTTGCTGCTGTTTGCCAGGCATAGTGTTATTGAATTTGATTTTTGCTAATTAATACTGTAGCTTGCTTTGCAATTTTCCATTTTTTTCATTGCTGTTTATAATAATTGTTTTACGTGCTGCTGCATTGCCTCGTCCCTTAGTTTAGCATCTGAGCTCAGTAGATTTAAGTTAGCTTAAGAGGGGGTAGCCTCTAAGAGAATGAGTTGCGATGAATTGGAAGAAATGCATTGAGAAAACCGGTTTAAGTAGGATTTTCTTGGAAATAAATGTTGAGGTAAGAAATGTGTGAATATATAAATACAGAAAGCATGCTTAGATAGAATTTTTTTGGTGGAAACAAAGGATGAAATAAGAGGAAAGATATATGAAGTTTTGGGTTGGACTGCAGTACCAAATGTTACACTGAAAACGAACCCTGTCCTTTCCTATTGGTGTTATCCCACTATGTGTGTGTGTACCCTTGTGTATTTGTTTTCTTCCTGTCTCTGTGTAGTTTCATAGAATTTTTTCTTCTTTTAATATTAAGCTACATTCACTATGATGAGGAATACTGTTATCCTCAAATATAATTGGCATTAATAATATGTTATTTACTTTGTAAAGATGTTAGACATTATTCATTCTGTTTAAATGCTCATGTGTGAAGTTGATGTTTCAATAATTATTCTGATCTTCTATGTATGTACTCATGTCATAATTCCTGTAACACTGACGTATATGTCTATTTCTATTCTTTTGTAAAGCCCCTATTACTACAAATGTTATCTATATTGTTATGTTTTTAATGATGTATTGTGTACCTTTGTTATTGTATTCTCATGTTATAAAATTGTAATTGTTACCAGTTGTTCAAATTAAGTAACATTTCACTGCACACGTTTCTGTTGGTCATAGTACATGGACAATATGTGAGAAGTAGGGACTGATAGTGTTTGCACGTGTGTTAATAATTCAGCAAGGGACTGGATAACAGCACTGCTGGTTCTAAGGACAATTTCAAAAACTTTGTGAGTGCACAAGTGGTGGTTTATGGACTTGCTATATTGTCCGCAAGACTCTTCGATGGTGATTGTGCACCTGCACAATCGCAACAGATGGCTGCTGGCCATTTCTACAAGGACTACAGTGGGTCTACACCTTTGCTGACTCACCAGTACCATTATTTCTACAAGGCCTACAGGGGTCTACATCTTTGATGACCCACCATGCCATTATTTCTACAAGGACTGCAGTGGGTCTGCACCTCTGGTGGCCCACCAATACCGTAATCTCTACCAGGACTACAGTGGGTCTGCTCTGTGATGACCTACCTACCAATATTCATCAAAACTTCGACTGACTCTGCTGTGGGTTTGCTCTGTTGTGGACCAATACTTGTCTGCATGTCGAGAGTCAGCACTGTCTTTCCGTTGGAAGGACAACACTACTTCTTCAAGACTGCATGGAAATCCACTACTTCTGTGTGCATTTTCTTTTCAGACTTTGAGAAAAACACTGCTATTCTCTTGTTATGTACGATTAGGACTGTCTTTATGGACTGTGAGAAAATTTGAGCTTTTGACCAACATAATATCAATAAGTGTGCGCATTTGATTTCTTTGTTATTGTAATTATGAAAAATTTTATCAAATCATTATTGGCCACTGCCCAAAAAAAAATTTTTTGTGGGGAGCATGGGGGCTATGTAAGTAGGCTGTTTATGTTTTCTCTATGTAAGTAGGCTGTTTATGTTTTCTTATTGGCAACGTTACGTAGCGCTCAATATGAAAATCACTGGCTGTGCTGTGTGCAGTCTGTGGCTGCTTTGCATTGTTGTAATACTCGCCATTGTAGTGTTAGGCAGCTGGATGTGAACAGCGCGTAGTGTTGCGCAGTTGGAGGTGAGCCGCCAGCAGTGGTGGATGTGGGGAGAGAGATGGCGGAGGTTTGTAATTTTTCATGAACTGCTATATCTATACATGATGATATCAAGGTAAATACATTGTTCGTTCTCTATTAATATCTTTCATTTGCTAACTATCCCTATGAGTAGTTAGTGCCTTCCATAGTCTGAATCTTTTATTTAGCTGGCAGTAGTGGCGCTTGCTGTATTGCAGTAGCTTGAGCAGCGAAGATTTTTGTGAGGTAAGTGATTTGTGAAGGGTATAGTTTAATGTTAGTCAGGGCCATTCTTTTGTAAGGAATTTTGAAAGTCAGATTGCGTTGCGCTAACAAAATATTGTGTGTCAGTTTAAGCACAGTCGTGTAAAATTGTTCAAAGGGGACGTTTCACAGTAAGCAATGTCTTTTACTATTAATTAGTTAGCTCTGCAGCATACAATAGGTTTCATTGCCACTTCAGATCCTGATCGTACACGAATTTGTATATCTTATTAAATTACTGTTGGTGGACCATTTCCAATAAAACAACACTCTGTACTTACAATATTACCAGGGTTCTATACATATTTTTTACTCAAATACATTTGTATCTTAATTACGACATACTTCTCAGTTGTTTATCACTATTAGGTTTGTCACATTAGGTATTTCTTCACTAATCGGTGGATAGAATGGTTACAGAACACATGGCTTGATATCCATGACGGAAAATTTTCATATTGGAAAGAAGGGGTCGACATTTTTGTAGATAGGAAAGATGAAGAATGAGTGAGACCTGAAATGGAAAGATCTCACACAGCTGGGACTGCACAGCTGCCACACTGTGTAGAGGTTATAGAACAACCTCCTCCCTACAGAATTCATTAGCTTAGTGCTGGCTTGATAGCCATAACGGAAGATTTTAGTATTTGAGAGTAAGAGCCGAAATTTTGGTGGATAGTAAAGATGAAGAATGATTGAGACCTGAAAAGGAAAGAAGATCTCACACAGCTGGGACTGCACAGCTGCCACACTGTGTAGAGATTACAGAACAACCTCCTCCCTACAGAATTCATTCATAACCTTTGACCATGCCACGTCGATCTGAAAATACTTTATGATGCCTTTTTAAAACCTGTCTCAATTCTTCCTTCTGATTAGCTGAAATTGTATCGATTTCCTGCAATTTAGCTTCTATTTTGTCTAAAATAATTGCTTCTTCTTCTTCTTCTGTGTTTAGCTTATTGTTACTAAGATTAACACTTTCGTCCCAATACCTCCTATTTTTCAGAACTCGTATAGGCAGCTCCCAAGTTTCATCATTAGTTACTACATGTTCATCACTAAAAGGTACCGTAATCATTTCGGTTATTGGCAAGACCATTTTTAACTAGCTTCTTTCAAAGTCAACAACACTTCTGATATTTTGACAAGAAATCTATGCCAATTAAAACCTCAATACTGAGGTTGTTGACAATCAAACATGGATGATCAATTAAATTACCATTAATGTTAAAGGGCAGCAAAGCTTCTTGCTTTACCGTTTTTGACACCTCGCCGGTAGCACCAATTATTCTTAGTCCTGATACCCTCATTACTGTAAGCTTGCCTTTACCAGGTAATGCATCAAAGAAGGACTGAGATATCGCACTCACCTCACTTCCACTGTCTAAGAGACAACGTACATTGATACCCAACATATTCACTATTATTATAGGGAGGCTTATCCTAGTTTGTACAGGTGATTCCTCAAACTCGTCCAACAGTTCCTTTTGGATTTGTCTCCAACTAAAGTGATCGACATCTGTCTTCATTACATTTAGGTCAAAGTGTGCAGGGGTTTCCTAAATTACATTTTCAGCAGTCTTTTCCAGTCGGTCTATTAATTTCAAGTGGAAACACCGCATGACTTCCTTACATTTAGTTTGCTGAACATGACCCAAATTACTAGAGTCTGAGTGATTCTGCGCCTCCAGATCGGGCATAACACTAGTTACAGCTAAACAACTTTCATTTTTATAGTCGGGTTCCTTCTCAAGTGACAACTGGTCACAGCTACTGGGCTCATCGACCCCCAACAGGCTACCCTCTACATTCTCACTTACCTCCTGTCCTAAATCTATTAGTACAGAATCAACATCCTGCACAGGCACTTTACATAAGAGCACATCATTCTCGTCGTAAATATAAGCATGAATTTCTTCTGCTTCTTCAACTGACAATTCAGTATTTTGTAGCTCTTCCCTACCATTACACAGCTGCGCCTTCTCTTTCTCTTCTCACTTAGAAAGCGTCTCTAACACGGTATCTATCAAATACTGTGAGTGATCTAATATTTCTGTTGCATCCTTAGATGCTACCGACCCTTCATCCACATGTTCAGTTTGAGTATTCCGATCTGTCTTACCAATTATTGTAATTACTGGCTTAGGAAAAGTAACCGCCGGGTGAGCGCCAGTGTCTTCATAGACGGGAACTAGTTTTCCTGCCTCGGCCTACTGCTGTTTCCTTTATTTCCATTATAGTTAACTGGCACAGCATTGCTTTCCGCACTGTTGTTTACCTGCATAATTTTGTTTGGAACTAAATTACTATCATTTGGATGCCATTGTTGGTTCTGATAATTATTTCTCCTATTCCTAGCTCTCTTAGGATGGCGAACACCTACTGTTCTGATGTTTACATTGCCATTCTGCTCGTTCTTAAAATTACTACTAGTGTTTATAGCATTTCTGTTATTACGTGCTTGCTCCTCAGTGGCATCAACACGTTCTACACGTTCGAAATACTCAATGAAACTATCCAGATTGTCTCTAGGGGCAGATATAATTCTAGTTTGCCAATACCATGGCAGTTTGGCTTCAAGACCTAGTATTATAATTTAGGTTTTAGCTTTTCTTCCAAATGTGACAAAAGTGAGATCCATGACCTGGCAAACTCTTTAATACACTCCTGGAAATTGAAATAAGAACACCGTGAATTCATTGTCCCAGGAAGGGGAAACTTTATTGACACATTCCTGGGGTCAGATACATCACATGATCACACTGACAGAACCACAGGCACATAGACACAGGCAACAGAGCATGCACAATGTCGGCACTAGTACAGTGTATATCCACCTTTCGCAGCAATGCAGGCTGCTATTCTCCCATGGAGACGATCGTAGAGATGCTGGATGTAGTCCTGTGGAATGGCTTGCCATGCCATTTCCACCTGGCGCCTCAGTTGGACCAGCGTTCGTGCTGGACGTGCAGACCGCGTGAGACGACGCTTCATCCAGTCCCAAACATGCTCAATGGGGGACAGATCCGGAGATATTGCTGGCCAGGGTAGTTGACTTACACCTTCTAGAGCACGTTGGGTGGCACGGGATACATGCGGACGTGCATTGTCCTGTTGGAACAGCAAGTTCCCTTGCCGGTCTAGGAATGGTAGAACGATGGGTTCGATGACGGTTTGGATGTACCGTGCACTATTCAGTGTCCCCTCGACGATCACCAGTGGTGTACGGCCAGTGTAGGAGATCGCTCCCCACACCATGATGCCGGGTGTTGTCCCTGTGTGCCTCGGTCGTATGCAGTCCTGATTGTGGCGCTCACCTGCACGGCGCCAAACACGCATACGACCATCATTGGCACCAAGGCAGAAGCGACTCTCATCGCTGAAGACGACACGTCTCCATTCGTCCCTCCATTCACGCCTGTCGCGACACCACTGGAGGCGGGCTGCACGATGTTGGGGCGTGAGCGGAAGACGGCCTAATGGTGTGCGGGACCGTAGCCCAGCTTCATGGAGACGGTTGCGAATGGTCCTCGCCGATACCCCAGGAGCAACAGTGTCCCTAATTTGCTGGGAAGTGGCAGTGCGGTCCCCTACGGCACTGCGTAGGATCCTACGGTCTTGGCGTGCATCCGTGCGTCGCTGCGGTCCGGTCCCAGGTCGACGGGCACGTGCACCTTCCGCCGACCACTGGCGACAACATCGATGTACTGTGGAGACCTCACGCCCCACGTGTTGAGCAATTCGGCGGTACGTCCACCCGGCCTCCCGCATGCCCACTATACGCCCTCGCTCAAAGTCCGTCAACTGCACATACGGTTCACGTCCACGCTGTCGCGGCATGCTACCAGTGTTAAAGACTGCGATGGAGCTCCGTATGCCACGGAAAACTGGCTGACACTGACGGCGGCGGTGCACAAATGCTGCGCAGCTAGCGCCATTCGACGGCCAACACCGCGGTTCCTGGTGTGTCCGCTGTGCCGTGCGTGTGATCATTGCTTGTACAGCCCTCTCGCAGTGTCCGGAGCAAGTATGGTGGGTCTGACACACCGGTGTCAATGTGTTCTTTTTTCCATTTCCAGGAGTGGTTATAGAACAACCTCCTCCCTACAGAATTCATTAGCTTAGTGCTGGCTTGATAGCCATAACGGAAGATTTTAGTATTTGAGAGTAAGAGCCGAAATTTTGGTGGATAGTAAAGATGAAGAATGAGTGAGACCTGAAAAGGAAAGAAGATCTCACACAGCTGGGACTGCACAGCTGCCACACTGTGTAGAGATTACAGAACAACCTCCTCCCTACAGAATTCATTCATAACCTTTGACCATGAGCACAGTTCAGATTCCGCCTCGATCTTTTCTGTTAACTTGTGCTCCAGCTTCGCATCTTCCATTTGGCGGTCTTTGCGAACCCCAGCAACTTCGGATTTTACTGTTTTATACATTTCAGAAAATTGTTGAGCAACCTTTTTCTTAATATCCTCATGGTTGTAATCAATTTTATAATTCAAACTGTCCAGATCCTCTTTCAACTTATTGCAACCAGTCTTGAAGGTATTGTCCATTTCCTCCAATCGTTTATTAATATTAGTTTGGCTGGTCACAATCTCATACTTTAATTCAGCATTACTGGTAGCTATTGCTTGTAATACAACATTTAAATCAATAGCCCCAGTATCTTTGGGTTGCTCACTAGCTGGCTTTTTATCACACTCATGTGACGAAAAACTAGCTCCAACACCATAATCATCAAAACTAAATGAAACATCTGATTGATCAGGCATATCTAACTTCTCCTTCTTAAACTCTACCACCTCTGATGACTGTTTCGTTTTTAATTCATCAGATAAACTATCATTCAATAAATTAACAATTTCTGCTTTCTGCTTTACTACAGGGGTCTCTATTATTGAATCATTGCCCCTATTTACACTACTTCATATTTCACTTTAACATTACTATTCTCATGCATATTTACACTTGAAACGTTGTCTCGATTTACAGTTCCCTCAACAGACATAGGTTCTGATTTAAGTTTAACCTCAGTTTATTTTGGCGGTTCCATCGCCGACAGTCTTTTAGTGCAGGTTAGTAAAATTTTTAACAGCTTTTCACTTAAATTAGTTCCTTCTGCACGACGTATGGCGTTGCCGGCGCGGCGTACCAGGATTACTGATGCGACGCAGCACGTTGAACTGCAGACGGCACTCCGACGGCTGTTGTGTGTTTGCGTGGCCCGCAACCGCAGGCGCAGCTCCGGCTGCTACGGCGGATGACGGCGGATGACTGCGGTGCAGCGAAACTGGCTTTTCGCGATGCCGGCAGCGCCGCTAGACTCAGCGCCAACTCCGACAATTCAGATGCGTTGTTAATCCATTTGCGTCGTCCACATGCACATGTAACACTTTCACTGTTCTATTACTCAGTTGCGTGTCGTATTTCACTCCCGAATCCAAATATTTAAAAATAACTTTCACTTTACTCAGTTTGTTTCCTGGCCGATGCACCATATGTGGGGCGGTGGGTGGAATTTATGTTGTTGTTTAAAATGTAGAATTGCACTGTAGAAACACTTCATTTCCCGACCGATGCACCATATGTGGGGCGGCGGGTGGAATAATACGTTTGTAATGTATTTTGTAGAATGTAGAAACACTTCATTTCCCTTTCGATTCACCATATGTGGGGCAGCAGGTGGAATAATATTTTGTTATTTAAAATGTTCCTATTATTTATGCTGTCTTTTGCCGTTCTCAACACTGGCTCTCTAACTAGAATATCGGCAACCAGAAAGTGATTAGCAAAATAGGAAGCCTGTAATTAGAATTCCTATTGCCCACTTCATCTGAGAAATATACTTATAGCTACAGCTTATAGCTCTGAGGAATTTGGAGATTGTCTGGGATTCATAATCAAAAAACAATTTAAAAAAATGTTCATTATATTCTGAAAGTTACAGATAAAAAAAAAAAGAATCCACACAATCCAACTACCAGAGCAGATCAGAGTCTAATGCGCTGACGCAACTATAACTGTCCAAATTAAATGTTTAAATGAATGCTCGCCATAATTTGATGATTAGGTTCATCAAACGCCACGCTAAAATAATGGTAGAAAGTCTGTCCCGCGACGGCACGTGAAAATACGACATACGCAAACTGAAGACAGATAATTAAAGTCATCCCAGAATTAACACTTCACTCGAAAATGATTTCATGGGTACGCGTAACAAGAGTAACTTAATACGGTATCCAAGGCTGTTATAGCAATGATACTGACGCGACGCGACTCCTGACAGATGGTGTGCTATTCAGCGTCTGGAGAGAACTGGGGCCTTTTCCTCGCACAGCGTTCTTATATATAAAGCCGCGGTGCGGACGACTAAGGGAACGCCTGATCAAATCAGCTCTCCCGACTAGCCGCTGGGCTAGTAATGCACCGCTTCAAGTTATTGAATAAATCATCGTTTCCTCTGCTGATAGTCGATGAAGCTCTCAATTTAAATGTGCATTCAGCACACAGGTAAGTAATCATAATAAAAGTTTGACGTGGCTAAGTAAAATATTTTGGGCGAGAGAATTAATTTAATTACACTACACGCAGTAGACGAGCTCTGAACTTGCCCTTTGGAGATAAGCTATCGCTATAGTTATGTAGTTATTCAATTGAAACTTCTCACATCTTTATGATTATAGCGGATCTCCATTCTACTTAAATATAAACATCCTAGCCTTATTTATTAGCCTACTTAATCTATCTTGCTTCCTTAATTTTCAAGACAAAAACCAGAAAATATTGAATTTCAACTAAAATCTTAACCTGTGAGATCCAAAGTACTGTTTCTATTAAATTATTATGAAAAAGGAATCTAAATATAAATTTTTAAGTCTCTAGCTCTTTTCTGTTGCGCCAATGATTTTTACAGAAAAACATCCAAATTTCGAAAATGGTTAAAGTTATCGAACTGATATTCAACACATATTGATTTAGTATTATTCCTGACTTGCTAGAACCGTTTCAGGTTATTTACATGATTTTTAAAGTATTGTGCAACATTTATGATGTCAGAGCTAGTTACAGCGGACTGGCTGACACACAATGGAAAGACTGATGTGCATTTACTACAGAGTGAGTAGGCTGCTTCTCTACAGTATGAAGGACTGATCTGATCATACAACCGTATATTACACACGTATCTAACGCAAGCATTCATCTCTAGCTCGATGCATCTCGAATTTTTATATTTGTGCTGTGTTGTACTACATCACAGTAGAAAAGATTAGGCAAGACTAGTGTGTGGACTAATTTTTGTTTAACATGGGTTGGAAATATTTTTCTTAATTTTTAATTTGCATGTAGGGACGAGAGCGATTTCCGGCAAGCTGTGACTGTCTGTTCTTACCAGTTTAGGCGTTCATCATAGATTATTCCAAGGTCTTTTGCTGTTTTTTGGTATCGTAGTTGGGTACCATTGAGGAGTATTTGAGGGAGTGTTTCGCGAAAGTACCGGCTGATTAACTTTGTGTTAGATATAAGTATGACCTGCGATCTCTTGGGGTTTAATTTTAGACCTAGGTTCTGTGCCCATCGAGAAACAGAGCAAAGATCTGCGTTCATACTCGCTACTGCATCAGCAATGTTCTTGGGGCTTGCACTTATGTACAGTTGGATGTCGTCGGCATATAGATGGTAGTTGCAGGAGTGAATCACTGAAGAAATATCATTAATGTACAGTGAGAAGAGTAATGGACCAAGGACGGAGCCTTGGGGAACTCCAGAGCGCACGTTTTTCCATGACGACTTTTCCGACCCACAAATGCCTTGTTGACTTCTGTTTTTGAGGTAGCTGTCGAACCAGTGTATTGCGCTGTTTGAGAAATTCAGCTGTTTCATTTTAATTAGTAATATATCAAAGTCAACTGTATCAAAAGCCTTGTTAAAGTCAAGCAGTGTTAGGATGGTAGCTTCACGTCTGTCCATAGCACGTTTAATGTCATCAGTTAATTTGATTAATATTTTATTCTTCAGTTAGTGCCGGCCGCGGTGGTCTAGCGGTACTAGGCGCTCAGTCAGGAACCGCGCGACTGCTACGGTCGCAGGTTCGAATCCTGCCTCGGGCATGGATGTGTGTGATGTCCTTAGGTTAGTTAGGTTTAAGTAGTTCTAAGTTCTAGGGGACTTATGACCACAGATGTTGAGTCCCATAGTGCTCAGAGCCATTTGAACCATTTTTTCAGTTAGTGTTTCTAGGATGGATAGTAGGTGTGCATGGTATGTGCGGACACAGATGGACCTGGCAGCAGTTCGAGAACAGCTGAATGCGCATTTGGCTATGATCAGTCACCCTCAGACCTTGGGGTGTAGCGGTGGCGGAGAAACTGGCTTGCCGTATGGGACACCTCAGGTGTCGCTAGTCTCTCCCACTAGCTCTGCTACCGAGACACCTACTAGTGTACCCAACGCAGAATCCAGTGGTACCACGCTCCAGTCGTTCGAGCCGGAAGGTCAATGCGAAGACTAGTCGCCTAGCCACGCCCATCACCCTGTGAGTGGACAGGTGGCTCGTCCTTCGTCAGGGTCCGAGCATGCACTCGCGGGGAGGGGTTTAATAATTACCAGGAGCTCCACGGTTAGGCACGTTATGGAGCCCCTTAGGCAGATAGCGTTCAGCACTGGAAAGAATTCAATGGGCATTCGGTATGCCTGGCTGGTAGCCTCATCCGAGACGTGGAGACGGACTTGCCTGCGACAATAGAGCGTGACGGATGGCAGCGTGCACTCGTCTGCTACTTGTGGTTCACGTCAGCACCAATGACGTCTGTCGCATTGGTTCTGAGGACATTATCGGTTTAACAGGTGGCTTGCGGAAGTGGCGAAGATTTCACGCATGTCGTGCAAGCAGAGCTTGCAATCTGCGGCATTGTTCCCAGAGTTGATTGGGATCCTTTGGTTTGGAGTCGGGTGGAGGGTCTAAACCAAAGGATTCATCGACTCTGTGACGGCCTTGGCTGCAAGTTTCTAGACCTGCGTTATCGGTTGGGGATTTGTAGAACTCTCTTGATAGGACAAGGGTTCACTACACAAAGGTAGCAGTTACTCGGGTAGCAGAGTACTTTTGGAGTGCACATGAGTATCTTTGAAGCTAGGTGATAGTTTGAGGTACTCTGACGAACATTCGCCAGTCGATACGCAGCAACGGAAGTCAGACAGCGTTATGACACTTAGACTGTCAAATTTTTATCAGTAAATTAGTGAAGTATTCGTAACGAAGTTCCCGAAATTAATGTCTCCAGGAATGTTCTTGCGCTCCAATTATTCTCGGGACCAAGAGCTGACTGAAATCCGAAGTGGAAACCTCTGAGACATTTATCGAGTTATCGAAAATATATCGGAAAGAAAGACTGGAGACCATAGGAGGGGGAGTGTTCAATGCACTTGACAAAAATGTTGTTTCTATTGATGTCGAAATTGAATGTGACAATTAAGTTATCTGGTAGCATATAACACATCTGTGTGAAACCAAGCTAATTGTTGGATGCTTTTACCGGCTACACGATTCTCCTGTGACAGTTCTAGAGTCATTCAAAGAATGTCTATGATCAGTAGCACTTCAATACCCAGATCATGCATTACTAGTTGGAGGCGACTTTAAAATACCGAGTGTAGACTGGGATGTTTATGAATTAATTGCGAGGGTATTGACAGGCAGCTATGCGAAGTACTTTTGAACACACTTCTCTGAAAATTGTGTTGAGCAGCTAGTTCAGCAGCCCACACGCAATGGAAATAACTTGGGCATTGTAGCTACAAATAGGCCGGATCTTATCGACAACGTCAGTATAGAAACAGTGAGTTGCGATCATGATGTCATTATAGCAACTATGATTACGAGAGTTAATAAATCAGTTAAGTAGGCTGCGAGAGCGTTTCTGCTAGAAAGAACAGATAAGCAGTTGTTAGCATCTCACTCGGACCGTGAACTGACATCACTTAGTTAATGTGGGGTGGACACAGAGGAATTATGGGAAAAACTTAAGAAGTTCGTAAATCATGGTATGAAGAATGCTGTGCCTAATAAGTGGATTAAGGGTGAAAATACCCACCATATATTAATAATGAGGTTTGAAAAATGCTGAGGAAGCAGAGGCTATGGCATTCTCGGTGCAAAAGGGAACGCACAAATGACTACAAGCAAGTATTAGTAGACATTCCTGTGTCTGTGAAAACATCTATTCGCAAAATATACAACTACTATCACCGTCATACCTTAGCAAAAGATCTGCTAGAGAACCTGAGAAAATTCTGGTCCTATGTAAAATCGCTATGTGGGTCTAAGGCTTCCATCGAGTCGCTTCTTAACCAGAATGGTGTGGCAATTGAAGATAGAACGAAAGCCGAAGTTTTAAATTACGCCTTTAAGAAATCACTCACGCAGAAGAATAGTACGAACATACCGGCGTCTGACCATCGCACAGAGTCCCGTATGTATGATAGTAAAAAGAGTCCCAGGCGTAGATAAAGAACTGAAAGAGTTGAAAACAAATGAGTCGCCAGGTCTGGATGGACTCCCCATTCCGTTTTATAAAGAGCACTCCACGACAGTGGCCCCTTATTTAGCTTTCATTTATCACGATTGTCTTGCCAACCTCAAAATCCCAAGCGACTGCACAAAAAGGCAGGTGACTCATCTGTATAAGAAGGATAAAAAATGGATCCTTAAAATCACAGATTAATATCCCTAGCATCGATTTGCTGCAGAATTCTTCAATATATTCAGTTCAAAACTAACAATTTTTATTAAGATCGAGAGGCTTATGTCCACGAATCATGAAGGTTTTAGAAGGCATCGCTCGCGTGAAACTCAGTCTCCCCTTTCCTCACGTGATATACTGAGAGCTACGTATGAAGGGTAACAGGCAGATTCGATATTTCTAGACTTTCGGAAAGCGTTTGACATTAAGCCCCGTTGCAGGCTGTTAACGAAGGTACGAGTACATGGAATGAGTTCACATATATGTGAGTGGCTTGAAGACCTCTTAAATAGTAGAACTTCGTGTGTTGTCCTCGACGGCAAGTGTTCATCAGAGACAAGGATATCGTCAGGAGTGACGCAGGTAAGTGTGACACGACTATTGTTATTCTCTATATACATAAATGATTTGGGTAGTAACCTGAGGTTGCATGGGGACTTAATTATTAAATTTGAAAATCATTTTTATTTTTGGTAGCTGTATGTCCGATTACGCTGTGTCTCGTAAACGGTTGGTCCTGACTAGTATTATTACGCAGTCTGACTGCATAGAACAACAACAAAGAATGAAAGAAAATTTCCGTTAACACAATTAATTAATTAAGTCCCTAGCAACTATAAAACCTACGAAACCAAAACACAAGTGTAACTGTTCTGTGTGTGGGAGTGTGATTCAACGTACACACCTGGCACGGTTCTTCTTCAACAAGACAAGAAATTTTAAATACCATTTATACTGAAGTAATTAAAAAAATAGAAATACTATAATTGCGCAAGAAAACCAGAATTACACTCTAATACAAGAACACAAGCCAGATGCTTTGTTGACTGAACCTGTAATGACGCATTATTTAAGACACTGAGATAATAAAAAGAAAATGAAAAATTTTTTTTTCTTTTACCTTCATATATATTGATCAAAAGCACTCTAATCATTACAATAGCTCCACACCGACTCGCTACTACGACATCTCAACAAGAACTCCCTACTACGACATCTCGACAAGAACTCTTCACTACGATATCTCAGCAAGCACTGACTACTACGAGTTCTCAACAAGTACTGACTTCCGCTACTTCTCAATAATCACTGCCAGTGGAGGCGGCGAAACAAAACTCTCTGGCGCTGTGGCTCAGTGTAGCCACCTTTCAAGGTTGTTTACTGACGATGTTGTGGTGTACTGTTAAGGGGTCGAAATTGAGTACTTGTAGGAAGATACAGGATGACGTAGACAAAATTTCTGGTTGATGTGATCAATGGCAGCTAGCTCTAAATGTAGAAAAATGTAAGTTAATGCCGATGAGTAGAAAAAACAAACCCGTAATGTTCGGATACAGCGTTAGTAGTCTCCTGCTTGGTACAGTCACGTCGTTCTAATATCTGGGCGTAACAGTGCAGAGCGATATGACATGAAACGAGCCACTGAGGACTGTGACAGGAAATGCGAATGGTCGACTTCGGTTATTGCCGGCCGGTGTAGCCGAACAGTTCTAGGCGCTTCAGACTGGAACCGCGTGACTGCTACGGTCGCAGGTTCGAATCCTGCCTCGGGCATGGGTGTGTGTGATGTCCTTAGGTTAGTTAGGGTTAAGTAATTCTAAATTCTGGGGGACTGATGACCTCAGATGTTAAGTCCCATTCTGCTCAGAGTCTTTTGAACCATTTTTTCTCTTTATTAGAATAATTCGTGGGAAGTGTCGTTCATGCGTAAAGGAGACCACGTTAAGGACGCTCGTGCGACTTTTTTTGATACCGCTCGAGCGTTTGCGATCTGTTCCAGGTCGGATTAAAGGTAGACATCGATGCAATATAGACGCGGGTTGCTAGATTTGTTACTGGTAGGTCTGAACAACCTTCAAGTGTTACGGAGATGCTTCGGGAACTCAAATGAGAATCCCATCGTACTTAGAATACTTCTATCACCCAAGTCAATGTATAGTAAACAGTAGCTTAGCTAGAACCTCAAAACTTTCGTAAAATATAACTCTGTCCATAGATAAACAACTTGTATGTAAACAAAACTGTCAGTCGACAACATGGCGGATAACGCAGTGCGCCTGTGTAAAATACGTGACAAAAAGTGTTTGTGCACTTACAAAAAAGAAGAAAAGCCAAGAAAAAACAAGGAGAGGAGAATGTAAGTAAAATGAACAACTGATAGTGCGTAACTTTTAACTCGTGAAATTGAAGTAAATGATTGGCATCGTTGCTTTGCACAGGCCAGCTGCAGCACCTAAACTGCTGTCGATATTGTACCACTGTAGAAACGGAAGATACATGTAATTTGCCAGCTGAAGATGGGTGCAAACCCGAAATGCATATTGGCATAAATAAAACGCATTAAAAAAATAGTGGCTGGTCGCTGTATTTTTATAGTAAAATATCATTATCCACGGCCACGGAGCTCATCAGTCCAAATAAAATGGACAAATTGTTACATTACTGGCCATTAAAATTGCTACACCAAGAAGAATTACAGATGATAAACGGGTATTCATTGGACAAATATATTGTACTAGAACTACATGTGATTACGTTTTCACGAAATTTGCGTGCAGACATCCTGAGAAATCACTACCCAGAACAACCACCTCTAGCCGTAATAACGACCTTGATACGTCTGGGCATTGACTCAAACAGAGCTTGGATGGCGTGTACAGGTACAGTTGCAGATGCAGCTTCAACACGATACCGCAGTTCATCTAGAGTAGTGATTGGCGTATTGTGACGAGTCAGTTGCTCGGCCACCATTGACCAGACGTTTTCAATTGGTAAGAGATCTGGAGAATGTGCTGGCCAGGGCAGCAGTAGAACATTTTCTGTATCCAAAAAGGCCCGTACAGGACCTGCAACATGCGATCGTGCATTATCCTGCTGAAATCTAGGGTTTCGCAGGGATAGAATGAAGGGTAGAGCCACGGGTCGTAACACATCTGAAATGTAACGTCTACTGTTCAGAGTGCCGTCAATGCGAACAAGAAGTGACCGAGAAGTGTAACCAATGGCACACCATACCATCACGCCGGGTGATTCGCCAGTATGGTGGTGACGATTACACGCTTCCAATGTGCGTTCACCGCGATGTCGCCAAACACGGATGCTACCATCGTTACGCTGTAAACAGAACCTGGATTCATCCGAAAAATGACGTTTTGCCATTCGTTCACCCAGGTTCGTCGTAGAGTACACCATCGCAGGCGCTCCTGTCTTTGATGCAGAGTCAAGGGTAACCGCAGCCATGGTCTCCGAGCTGATAGTTCATGCTGCTGCAAACGTCGTCGAACTGTTCGCGCAGATGGTTTTTGTCTTGCAAACGTCTCCATCTGTTGACTCAGGGATCGAGACGTGGATGCACGATCGGTTACAGCCATGCGTATAAGATGCCTCTCATCTCGACTGCTAGTGATACGAGGCTGTTGGGATACAGCACGGCCATCTCTATTACCCTCCTGAACCCACCGATTTCATATTATGCTAACAGTCATTGGATCTCGACCAACGTGAGCAGCAATGTCGCGATACGATAAACCGCAATCTCGATAGGCTACAATCCGACCTTTATCAAAGTCGGAAACGTGATGGTACGCATTTCTCCTCCTTACACGAGGCATCACAACAACGTTTCACCAGGCAACTACGGTCAACTGCTGTTTGTGTATGAGAAATCGGTTGGAAACTTTCCTCATGTCAGCACGTTGGAGGTGTCGCCACCGGCGCCAACCTTGTGTGAATGATCCGAAAAGCTATTCATAGAGTGTCGTTTCCCTCGTTCTGTCTGCGAGTGGAACAGGAATGGAAATGACTACTGTGTGTATTGAAGCGGGGACCTAGAAACGATGGTGAGGCTTCGTCCCACCGTAGTCCTCGGTGGTTCACAACCCCACAACAGGCCACAGCAGTACACCCACCCCACCCCCGCCCCACACCGAACCCAGGGTTATTGTGCGGTTCGGTCTCTAGTGGACAACCCCCCCCCCCCCCCCCACCACCACCCCACCGACCCCTCCCGGGAACGTCTCATGCCAGACGAGTGTAACCCCAAAAGTTTGCGTGGTAGAGCAATTATGGTGTACGCGTACGTGGAAACAGTTTTGCGCAGCAATCGCTGACATAGTGTAGCTGTGGCGGAATAAGGGGAACCAGCCTGCATTCGCCGAGGCAGATGGAAAACCGCCTTAAAAACCATCCACAGGCTGGCCGGCACACCGGAAGTCGACACTAATCCGCCGGCCTTCCCGCACGGGAAGCAGCGCGTTAGACAATGCGGCTAGCTGGGCGGGCGAAATGACTAGTAGTGGTACTGGGCAACCTTCGCCAAACGGCGTAAGCTAAATTGCGGAGTGTCGATGTAGATGTAGAGTGAATGTGGCCGGACGTCCTTCCGGTCGCATCTGGCATCTGTAGGGAGAAATGGCATGTCCGCCATTAGTCTGACCGTTGTCTAAAGCCTGTTCCATGTGTCATTGTATTTGAATTCCTTGCGTATAGGAATTAGACTGGCACTTTCGGAAAAGAATGGGGTAAACCATCTAAAGGTCACGTCAGTCTGGAATGCTGACATCATATACGTTCATGTCTCGCGTTCTGTTTAGTTATTGCTTTGTTTTGTTCTGCACCTAACGTCTATTATTCTAAGGGGAGGCGTACAGCGTTAGTACGTTTTAATTTTTCTGGATGTTTTTCCCTAAAAATTGTTGATACCCTTCTCATATTACCCGAAGAGTATTGTCCTCTGTTATCAATAAGCGCTACCTTTCTTCCATTACCCTTACAGCTTCATCAGCAAGCAGCTTCTCACAGATGAGACGACGCATCAAATGTGCTCTGTAGTAGTGCTCGTAAGCAGATTACAAGATTCTGCTAAGAGGCTGAAATTAGGTATCATATTAAGGAATCTGCTAAAGGGGAGTTCCTGCCCGGCGAGTGCAGAAGCCGTTTAACTCTCCTTTGACTCCTTAACAGCATTATTTCCACCTTTTATCGTGTCGTTGAATATGTCCTGCTGTTAGTCTAACCAAGCGCAAGGTTCTTTTCGGTGAAATAGTGCTTACAAATACATAGACAATTCACGCAATATAAACATGATAAAAATACGAACTACTTCAATATTTAAAGGTAATTATTTCTCTTCAGTTGCACCTAGTTCAATCGCAGGAAAGCCCCGCTGCTATAACAAGCGGTACAGTGCTACCCTCTTTTGACTGTACTTTGGGATATGCAAAGCGTTATAGACTAAACCGTTTGCTGCAGTAGCCATACACAAGTAACCTATTTGTGTCACTATGATCATACATAGCCGTCATCGCAAAACCACTTGCAACGCTGGCGGTAAAATTCTAGTTAATTTTAATTTCAGTAATGTAAGCCGTCATCTCGTTTCTGTAATAGTCTTGGAAGTAGGCTGTTTATGTTTTCTCTATGTAAGTAGGCTGTTTATGTTTTCTCTATGTAAGTAGGCTGTTTATGTTTTCTTATTGGCAACGTTACGTAGCGCTCAATATGAAAATCACTGGCTGTGATGTGTGCAGTCTGTGGCTGCTTTGCATTGTTGTAATACTCGCCATTGTAGTGTTAGGCAGCTGGCTGTGAACAGCGCGTAGCGTTGCGCAGTTGCAGGTGAGCCGCCAGCAGTGGTGGATGTGGGGAGAGAGATGGCGGAGTTTTGAAATTTGTCATGAACTGCTATATTTATATATGATGATATCAAGGTAAATACATTGTTTGTTCTCTATTAATATCTTTCATTTGCTAACTATCCCTATCAGTAGTTAGTGCCTTCCATAGTTTGAATCTTTTATTTAGCTGGCAGTAGTGGCGCTCGCTGTACTGCAGTAGCTTGAGCAGCGAAGATTTTTGTGAGGTAAGTGATTTGTGAAAGGTATAGTTTAATGTTAGTCAGGGCCATTCTTTTGTAGGGAATTTTGAAAGTCAGATTGCGTTGCGCTAACAAAATATTGTGTGTCAGTTTAAGCACAGTCATGTATAAATCGTTCAAAGGGGACGTTTCATATGTCGACCCTTAGCCTAGGATACCTCACTGGAATCTTCTGATTTTTCTTGTAGTTTGTGTAATTAGTGTAGATTTTGTTTATTGCTAGCGCGTAATTGTAGTAGAGAGAATCTCCTTTGTAGTTGCAGCCTTTCATTGTTGTACAGTAAAACAGTTGTGGCATGCATGTAGATTAGCACCAAGTATTTCGCAGCTGAAATTAACTAGATATTATTTTCAGTGCTATTTTAATGTGTTCTCTTATTTTTGATCTTCAAATTGTGTTTTTCTGTGTTGTCGTGTGAAATACTGTGACAATAATGGCGTGTGAAAAACGTAATACTAGGCTCCAAAGTAAACTGAGAAATGACAGTGAAAATGAAAGCAGTATGTTAGCGCCACCGAGTAATGAATTAACTAATGTTCAAAGTAGTAATTTGGTAATTGTGCATAGGGAAATGGAGCGGGCGGCAAACAATGGTGTAGACAGTGAAACAGGTAGTGAACAGGGAAGCGTTATCGATCGATTGGTCGGCAACAGCTCGCCTCAGGAATCGGGAATGACAGAACACAATATTGCAAATACTGCAGACTCAGGTTTTGGGTTCTCACCGTTTTCTCAAATGAGTCAAGACACATTTTCCGCTTGTCAAAATGTGAATGTTGCCGGTGCAACTTCATTGCCTAAAAGCACTGAGGAACATGTTTCAGACACCAGTGCATTGTTATTACAATTAATGCAACAAATGGGACAAAAGCTTGAAAAGTTAGACACAATGGAACAAAATCAGAGACAAACACAGCAACAGCTTCAAAAGTTAGACACCACACTTGAACAAACACGTGAAGATTTAACTACTGAGTTACATAACATTGAATCGAAATGTCAAAAAGTCTGTAATGACGTAAAAACACAAATTTGTGAGCATTTTCAACCTATTTTTTCGCGGCATGAAAATGCATTACAGAATCACGAAGCAGCCATAAAAGAGCTGCAAACCATTGTTCATGAAAATCATGAGACCTTGTGGGCTAAAATTGACTCAGTTGCATCTACCGATTCGGTTACGCAACTGGCAAAAACTCAGGAAAACTTAAAGAACACAGTAGATTCGATTTCAACACAAATGGACACTCTGAAACTTGGTTCAGAAAAACACACTGAGGAAATGTGTTCACTATCGGAGAAAGTAGCCGAACTTTCGGATCAGGTCACTAACTTATCTACAAAGGTAGATGATGATCTGAATGACACAAGACCCGTAGCCTTCACTGACACAGAAGAGTATGAACAAATAAGAAAATTCAAACAAAATCAGAATCAAATTAATACACAACACCAAAGAGAAATCCGGGAAGTACAAGATCAGCTGACACAGGTAATACAAGAATTACGTATTTCAGAGGACACTGGCACTCCAACGCGGGAAGAGGGACTTAGAAATACGGAAAAGCCGCAAAATAATAACACAGGGCATTTCGGAAGTTATGAAAGAAATTGGCAATGTGCACCGAATTTTGAGATGGAACGGCCGACACGACCTAACAATGACCGATATGCGACTCGCCGACATGACGATTTTGACTATAAGCTGTTCATTACTACACGTAAATTCAAAACATTTAAGAATTCTGGCAACGACATTCATCCACAAGCATGGCTCCATCAATTCTCTCATTGTTTTCCTCCCAACTGGTCGTTGGAACACAGATTAGAATTTATGTGTGGCTACTTAGAGAATGAACCAGCTGTAAGAATGCGATCGGTCATTCACGATTGCCACAGTGAAGGAGAATTTTACCATGCCTTCCTCTCAGCATATTGGTCTCAAGCCATACAAGGCCGCGTAAAACATGGTATCATAATGATGAAACATTTCGAACAATCTGAATTCTCCAGTCTTGTGAAATATTTTGAAGACATGTTGCACAAGAATCAGTACCTGTCAAACCCATACAGCCCCTCAGAACTCATCCGCATTTGCTTAATCAAATTACCTGAACATTTACGGCATATTATTTTAGCAGGACGTTGCAAAGACGACATTGAAGCTTTTCAGGGACTGTTACAAGAACTAGAAATTGACACTGATAATCGCGGAACGCGAAAACAAGGACACAACAATTACAGGTCACATCCGTCACAATTCCGTGACGACAGAAACAGTAACCGGACACGACTGGTCTATTCTTACAACGCAAATCGTGACCAAAATAGACACCACCCGTACGACAACCGTTGGCAGAGTAGTAATAATTACAGGGAAAGATCACCTCTCCGCGGTAGTGACTATCACAGAGACAATCAGAGAAACAGACAATATGGGAACCAAAATAATTATTATCAAGGGAGACAGAATAACTTCAGACGCAACAATTCAGTGCGCAGGTACGATTCAGGGAGAAATTCTCCACCACTTGAACGACAAGAAAGAAACTATGGAATCTACCGACATGACGACAGACGATATGATCATAACGACAGACGTCAATTGCATCAGAACTGGCGGGATTCAAACAGAGCAGGGCCCTCTCGGCAAGGCGAATTTGTAGAAGTTAGGTCTCCTAATCCCAATAACGACGCGCGCCAACAAAGAGACAGACAATGACTCGCACAGCAGGCAGCCGCGTGCGCCAGGTGGCTCAGAGAAAAATAACATAGACGCTAACCTTGAGAAAAACTCCAGTATTCTTTACCGACGTATACCGCCTGACAATTGCATTCAAGTTCAAACTCTGAGTACTATGAAGAGTAAAGGTTTACACCACATTTCACATGTAAAACCGTTTATTAAGAGATAATCTGCTTTTTACCTTTGTCTTTGCCATATAACTTTTCACTTTAAGTTGCTAGTATGCTTTGTCAGACTTAGAATCTGTTAACATGTAACAATGTTTGAAGTGAAATATCCAGTCAAGAACCAAGAGAACTTATTTAAACAGAAATTACGAATGCATTGTTATAATGAACAGACGACACAGTGTTGTTAGTTGTACATTCTTGCTTGTTAGTTGCACGATTACGTAACGACTATCAGGCTTACATACTTAGGACACATACTGGTACTGCTAATGAGATTTTAATGCAACATTTTAGTTTACTTGAAAATACATTCTGGGTTTAAAGTCCTTTCTGTGAGATACCAGAGGACACAGTGGTTAGTTTATGTGACAGCTACAAGATGTTATCACGGCGCTACTAATGAGTGACAATTCACAATGTTGCTTTTGCAGTGTATCTGTTTTATATCTGCACAGTTTTCTGAATTCTTCTAGGAAGAAAAACATGTTTTAGTAGTAACTTTTGTGGTATAGAAACAATGAGACAGCCTTTTTCGTGGCACAACATTACGTTACTGTACAGTACTTTCTTCATCACGCCAATAAGCATAATAACTACGATATCTATACGCAAAGCATTTCACTTTTGTCTATCTTGAGGTAAGTACATTGGCTTCTGCAGAACTTAGCTTTCGGAGGAAAATAACTACGACACTTCCACAGAGATTATCTTACAACGAGATGCACATTTAGAGCTACAGGACACGCATTTCAGTGATCATTTTTATAGTTAAAACATTTATTTTTAAAGATTTTTGAATTACAAAGAAAGTTTTCCGTGATATATTTCATTCCATTGGTGTAATCTGTAACACCTGAGGGTATAATTACATTAATCCTCAGGGGGGTACACGCTTACTTTGTGTACCATGTGTGTGGCAACCACAAGGAACCCTAGCTAATATGGTATTTGCTTATACAACTTTACACATCGGTACCATATTTCTCCAACACATAATTACACAGCTATCTGATCATTTAACTGAGACAGACAAACGTTTTTACTACGTCAGTGACAGATGTTTACGTAATTACACAGCTGGATAACTTCACAGTTATGAAACTGTATTTTGTCTGTGCATTGTAAACTGTTCATATTTTTTCGGAATCATTGTGATACTATGAGAGCTTTGAATGATGTATTTGGTATGAGATCATGATTTTTAAAGTACGTTTGAGGCAGCTGACACTTTTGAAATGAGCACAGAATTTTTTTAGGCTTAGAAATTATTGGAGGAAGCTACGGCGATTTTGAGATTTGACTGAAGTGTTATGATGTTATTATTACGACGACGATGTGTATTATGTTGTTGAGGAATGTTTATTATGCTACGTATTTCTCACGATGAAATATTGAAGAAGTGTCGACGAATATGTATATGTATAATGAGGTAAGGAATAATGAGTAGTGTTTAAGGACTCTGATTTATGAAAAGGATGTTGGAAACCAAGAAACGTACTTTAAGAGTTATGAAATGTGTGTGTATATTCGTGAATGTATTACAATGCAGACGAAAATTTTTTTGGACACTGTTATATCAATAGCATTTTGTTTCTACAGATTTGTAACGCAAATTCTTGACCTGTGAAATATTTTTATATGAGACTGTCACTGTAGCGGTAAATATTTCCGTAAGAAAGTTAAGTGACCACCTGCACGTAATGCGTCGTGGGCACCCAGCTGTGTCAGACGCCTGGAGAAACAGCCATTAGCGCGTGCCTTTCAGAGCACAGGAAGAAAAAAAAAAGGGAGGCCATTATCCTGGCCATTGTCATTCCTTTAGAGAAAGCATCGCAAATCCGACACGCTGATTACTTGGAAACATATCGTACTTTCTGATATTTACTGAAATTCCTAATGAAATGACGAGAAATATTTTTACATCTGCACACCTGATTACGACAAGCGTCTTTCTACGAGAGTTGAGAGAATTTCTACTAACTTATGAAGTGTCACATGACTATTGAATGATATTTTTATGCTTTGGTTTGCGTAATTGCTTATTTCATTTGACATCTGTTTTCCAGCTGTGTTGCAGCATTGGTTTCATAAAATAAAATTAAATGCATTTGCTAATGTGAACACTTTCTGTCAACAGATTTATTAAATAATTATTTTCTGATCCACATTCTTCGAAAAAGGAGCTCTTGGAATGGAGAGAACAATAAGAAAGGACTAATACCAGTAACTGCATCTATAATTTTCTTTTCAAGTACTTGGTAATTTCTTTTGTAGAATAATTTGTGTTTCACCACTTTAATTACATAGACATTAAGATGTGAATATACATTTCCCTTATCTGCATTGTTGTTTTTACTGTAATATTTTTTCTGCTTGAGCTATGTCATGTTTAGATATAAGCTGCTGTTTGCCAGGCATAGTGCTACTGAACTTTGATTTGTGTTACTCTGCTAAGCCAGATTTATTTTTTGTTGCTGCACATTGGCTAATATTAGTTGTAATGTTGCATTGCTTGGTAATTTAGATTTACTGTAGCTTGCTTTGCAATTTTCCATTTTTTTGGTCATTGCTGTTTGTGTTACTTATTTTGTGCTGCTGCATTGCCTCGTCCCTTAGTTTAGCATCTGAGCTCAGTAGATTTAAGTTAGCTTAAGAGGGGGTAGCCTCTAAGAGAATGAGTTGCGATGAATTGGAAGAAATGCATTGAGAAAACAGGTTTAGGTAGGATTTTCTTGGAAATAAATGTTGAGGTAAGAAATGTGTGAACATATAAATACAGAAAGCATGCTTAGATAGAATTTTTTTGGTGGAAACAAAGGATGAAATAAGAGGAAAGATATATGAAGTTTTGGGTTGGACTGCAGTACCAAATGTTACACTGAAAACGAACCCTGTCCTTTCCCATTGGTGTTATCCCACTATGTGTTTGTGTACCCTTGTGTATTTGTTTTCTTCCTGTCTCTGTGTAGTTTCATAGAATTTTTTTTTTCTTTTAATATTAAGCTACATTCACTATGATGAGGAATACTGTTATCCTCGAATATAATTGGCATTAATAATATGTTATTTACTTTGTAAAGATGTTAGATATTATTAATTCTGTTCTGTTTAATGCTCACATGTAAAGGTGATGTTTCAAAAGTTATTGTGATCTTTATGTATTAACTTATGTCATAATTCCTGTAACACTGATGTACATGTCTATTTCGATTCTTTTGTAAAGCCCCTATTATCTACAAATGTTATCTGTATTATTATGTTTTTAATGATGTTTTCTGTATCTTTGAAATTGTATTCTCATGTTATAAAATTGTAATTGTCACCATCCATCATATTATTAACTTGTAAGTTACATTTCATGCACACGTTTCTGTTGGTCATAGTGTATGGACAATATGTGAGAAGTAGGGACTGTTAGTGTTTGCACGTGTGTTAATAATTCAGCAACGGACTGGATAACAGCATTGCTGGTTCTAAGGACAATTCCAAAAACTTTGTGAGTGCACAAGTGATGGTTTATGGACTTGCTACATTATCTGCAAGACTCTTCGATGGTGAATGTGCACCTGCACAATCGCAACAGATGGCTGCTGGCCATCTTTACAAGGACTACAGTGGGTCTGCATCTATGATGACCCATCAATACCATTATTTCTACAAGGACTGCAGTGGGTCTGCACCTCTGGTGGCCCACCAATACCATTATCTCTACAAGGACTACAGTGAGTCTGCTCTGTGATGACCTACCTACCAATATTCTTCAAAACTTCGAATGACTCTGCTGTGGGTTTGCTCTGTTGTGACCCATTACTTGTCTGCATGTCAAAAGTCAGCACTGTCTTTCCGTTGGAAGGACAACACTACTTCTTCAAGACTGCATGGAAATCCACTACTTCTGTGTGCATTTTCTTTTACTGCTCAGACTTTGAGAAAAACTCTGCATTTTTTACTGTGATGAACAATGTGGACTATCTTTATGGACTGTGAGAAAATTTTAGCTTTTGACCAACATTGTATCAATAAGTGTGTGCATTTGATTTCTTTGTTATTGTAATTATGAAAAATTTTATCAAATCATTATTGGCCACTGCCCAAAAAAAATTTGTAAAATTTTTTGTGGGGAGCATGGGGGCTATGGAAGTAGGCTGTTTATGTTTTCTCTATGTAAGTAGGCTGTTTATGTTTTCTCTATGTAAGTAGGCTGTTTATGTTTTCTTATTGGCAACGTTACGTAGCGCTCAATATGAAAATCACTGGCTGTGATGTGTGCAGTCTGTGGCTGCTTTGCATTGTTGTAATACTCGCCATTGTAGTGTTAGGCAGCTGGCTGTGAACAGCGCATAGCGTTGCGCAGTTGGAGGTGAGCCGCCAGCAGTGGTGGATGTGGGGAGAGAGATGGCGGAGTTTTGAAATTTGTCATGAACTGCTATATTTATATATGATGATATCAAGGTAAATACATTGTTTGTTCTCTATTAATATCTTTCATTTGCTAACTATCCCTATCAGTAGTTAGTGCCTTCCATAGTTTGAATCTTTTATTTAGCTGGCAGTAGTGGCGCTCGCTGTATTGCAGTAGCTTGAGCAGCGAAGATTTTTGTGAGGTAAGTGATTTGTGAAAGGTATAGTTTAATGTTAGTCAGGGCCATTCTTTTGTAGGGAATTTTGAAAGTCAGATTGCGTTGCGCTAACAAAATATTGTGTGTCAGTTTAAGCACAGTCTTGTATAAATCGTTCAAAGGGGACGTTTCAGTCTCATCTTCAAGGGAACTAATTTCATTGAAAATTCAGTACAAGATTCCATCAGATTTCGCATTCTTGTACGTTGTGCGAGAATTGATTTACTTTTTGCAGCTTGTTATGTGGATCTCTATTCTTATTTCTCCATGAATACGTACATTGCAGCAGAGGAGAGAATATTATTTTACACGCTCGTTTTTGTGCTTCAAATGTAGTATTACAGCGTTGACAATATTCAGTTACTTCTGGGCGGCACACAACTTTAATTTCATTTCCATTTGTTTCTTAAAACAACTTGTGTGTCTTTTTGTTGTAGATGTTCACCATGAGAAAATGTGAATAATTCATTCAACATATTTAGGTTATCAACCTATTTCTGCAGATATGTAGCTTGATGCCTTTCTGTTTTACTAAAGTATATTTTTCTTTGGTGCTGCTGTCTCATATTCTTTGTAACGTTTCCGCTGCAAGTAAAGAAGCCACAGCTGCTGCAATATCGAGGAAAGTATGAACCATTATTACTCAGCAGAAAAATTTCATTGCGATCCGGCTGCTTACGGCATGACACTGACACCATGAGTTGAGGCATTGAGCTGTCGGAGGGGGGGGAAATGCGGTGCTACAGAATGTCGAACACATGGCGCACACACCATTTGGGTTGTAAAGACGAGAAATACTCCTCGATAGAATGTGCGGCTGTCAGATGTGACTAGTATTTAGACTGTAGCTTTCTACCACGAAAGAAAAGAAATTTTTGCTACAAAGCGCGCTGTCTCTCTCAAATGGATATGAGCGTTCTTTTGGTGAGTGACAATGTTATTTGACGGTGTATATCTTTGTACGCAGGGTGTTTAGAAAGAAGAGTCCACATTTTCGTAAATGATAGTACTGACCAAAACTCTAAATAAAGTCCTATTGTCATATGTCTGGGAACAAATACTTGTGAGATTTCGGACATACTGTTCTACGATAGCTGTCTGTCTGTTGATAATATAGAAAGTGTTTATCAATCTTTCTTACGCATAGAACAACCTTCCATTGAAAAGACCTATGAACCCATTCGAAAACACCTCGCTTCCTCGGATTTGTTCCAAACAAGAGACTCGCGGTCTTGTAACGTGTGCATTATGTCGATTGGTGCGGATTAATCCAATGTCGTTAAAGTTTTCCATAGCTAGAAACATAAGTGATTTATGTCAGACGAACAAGGAGGATATGCTATTCTTTGACCAATGCATTGATCGTATGTTGGATACAGTCGTAAGAAGTGTAGAAACTATGGTGTTGCTCCGTCTTTCATAAAACCCACCCGTTTTCTTTCTTCGATGGTAACTTCTAGAATAGGGCGGGCCATTTTTCATGCGGAAATTGATCAGAAACATCACCAGTTAATTTCTCCTACCGAGACTGCACTAAAACTGAGCAACTTTGTAACTGAGGTATCACTTTGTCACAACAGAGTGCTGTAGCTTTTTATCCTTAAATACTGTGTATCGTGTCAACACTGAACGTATAGCTCTGCTGAGGTGTATTCTTCCACACTGATTCTATTAGTGAGGAAAGTTACGATTACATGCACAACTGAGCTGTTGACAAAGCTATTTTCATTGCAAGTGGAAAAACGTGCTTGTATATTTCTTGGAAACTTTCTACTACCGTCGATAACTTCGAAGAGCTAAGTAAATGAAGGTAACTCGATATAAATAAGTTATATGCACAGTCCACTATGTACAAGAGCTAGATTTTACGAAAACTTGCATCAGTCCCTGGAAAGCGAAAAAAATTATTTCTGTAGGTTATAAGGGTAACTTTGTAACAAAACATATACCTGCAGAAACAAGTGAACTACAAGGCGCAGAAACGACATATCTAGCAAAAGTGAAATTGGTCAGTACACACCAAAGACCTCATAGTTCGATACACAAAGTCTGTACATGAAACTTTTCAGCAAGTTTGCAGACATGTTTGGTCCCTGCGGAAGTTCGAGTCCTCCCTCGGGCATGGGTGTGTGTGTTTGTCCTTAGGATAATATTGGTTAAGTAGTGTGTAAGCTTAGGGACTGATGACTTTAGCAGTTAAGTCCCGTAAGATTTCACACACATTTGAACATTTTTTATTTTTTGCAGACATGTTTTGTCGCTATAGAGGAAGAAGACCTACATCGACGTCTGACATGTCAGGAAATTAAGTTGCGTTATTTATATCTTGTGTATGTGACATAACAGTAAATTATTGTGCGTTATTTACATATTATACATATGCCCTTCTTGCAAAGTATGCCCTTAACCAGCATAGCATTTAAAAAAATAATGAAATAAACAATAACCCTCCAGAAAAACCTTTTATAACATTATTTCACACGATACATTTAGAAAATGAAATAAACTAATAACAATCGTCAGAAAAAACAGTTGAATAGAGTAATTATGGGCATATTTCGCCTCATTCAGTGTGTTCGTATTTGTACGTTGCGGGCCATTTGGAGATTGTCTCATAAAACTTACTTTTTCCTGTGGGAACATGTTGTGCAAGTTTCTGCCGATTCTTCACTATTTTATCGTTTTTAGAACACTAGCAGTAACGTATGCTTTCTGACAGGCTTGTGAGCCTGGATAGTTCGTCAGTATACTCCAAAGCAACAGAATTCCATCTCATATCTGATTAAAATTCAGTATGTTTCAACTTGGACTATCGAAAAGTAATTTTGTCTTCTCTAGGAATACCTCTTCTTTCTTCCTCATCCGATACAGACCTTCTTATAGTGCAATTTCTTGAAAGCTAGAATATCATCTGAATTCACCAGTTCGAAGTAGAAACGCCTTCCCTGTGCTTCTCCAAAACAAACTCTTCTCGGCATTGTGTCATTATGAGCGACGAGTCTGCTATGCTATGCAATACACAACTTAGTGTGCAATTGAAATTCTAGGAAAAATGTGTCACTAATGAAATTATGAACAATTGTTACTGGTACAGTAAAAAGCAGGAAGTTTTATCTAGCATTGTAGCATTATTTCTTAATATAACAAACGGATGCTAAAATATTGTAACAATGTATTATTTTGTTTTCTCTTATACAACTAAGCTTGCAAGTAAATGTCTTGTAGTTGGAACTAACTACATTGTTTAGAGGTTATTGTGTTAAATGAGAGTGTGTAAGTTGTTAATTCGTCATACGCTTCCACTTAACAGATTATGAAACGCCCCCTTTCAACAATTATACATCACTGTGCTTAAACTGACACACAATATTTTTAGCGCAACGCAATCTGACTTTCAAAAATCCCTACAAAAGAATGGCTCTGACTAACATCAACCTCACAAAAATGTTCGTTACTCGAACTAGTGCAATACAGCGAGCGCCACTACTGCCAGCTAAATAAAAGATTCCAACTGCTGAAGGCACTAACTACTGATAGGCACAGTTAGCAAAAGAAAGATTTTGATAGAGAACAAACAATGTATTTACCTTAATATTGTTCAAAAGTCATATTATATATATATATCAGTTCATGACATACAGTCTTACAAAGTACTGTCTCTGATGGACACATGTCCAGATCATCCGCTCTCAAAAATCCGCCATCTCACTTCCCCACATCCACCACTGCTGGCGGCTCACCTCCAACTGCGCAACGCTACGTGCTTTTAACATCCAGCTGCCCAACACTACAATGGCTGACAACAATGAAAACTAGCCACAGACTGCACACAGCACAGCCAGTGATTTTCATACAGAGTGCTACGTGGCGTTACCAATAAGAAAACCTAAACAGCCTACCTACATAGCCCCCATGCTCCACACAAAAAATTTTGCAAATTGTTTTGGGCACTGGCCAATACATATTTGTTAAAAAATTTTTCACAGTTACAATTACAAAGAAATCATATGCACACACTTATTGATACAATGTTGGTCAAAAGCTAAAATTTTCTCACAGTCTATAAAGACAGTCCAGATCATTCATCATAATAGTAATTACAGTTTTTTTCACAGTCTTATGAGTAAAATAAACAGCACACAGAAGTAGTGGATTTCCATGCAGTCTTGAAGAAGTAGTGTTGTCTTTCCAACGGAAAGACAGTGCTGACTCTTGACATGCAGACAGGTAATAGGCCACAACAGAGCAAACCCACAGCAGAGTCAGTCGAAGTTTTGAAGAATATTGGTAGGTAGGTCATCATAGAGCAGACCACTGTAGTCTTGTTAGAGATTATGGTATTGGTGGGCCACCAGAGGTGCAGACCCAGTGCAGTCCTTGTAGAAATAATGGTATTGGTGAGTCATCAAATGTGTAGACCCACTGTAGTCCTTGTAGAGATGGCTAGCAGCCATCTGCTGTGACTGTGCAGGTGCACAATCACCATTGAAGAGTCTTGCAGAGAATATAGCAAGTCCATAAACCACCACTTGTGCACTCACAAAAGTTTTTTTTAAATGTCCTTAGAACCAGCAATGCTGTTATCCAGTCCGTTGCTCAATTATTAACACACGTGCAAACACTAACACTCCTCTTTTTTTTCACATATTGTGCATATACTACGACCAACAGATATGTGTGCAGTGAAATGAATGCTTACAAGTTACTGAATTTGATAAACTAGTGTCAATTACAATTTTATAACATGAGAATACAATTATAGAGACACAGAAAACATCATTAAAAACATAATAATACAGATAACATTCGTAGTAATACAGGCTTTACAAAAGAATAGAAATAAACATATACAACAGTGTTACAGGAATTATGACATAAGTAAATATATAAAATAATGAGAATAGTTTTTGAAACATTAATTTCACATACGAGCATTGAAACAGAACAGAATTAATAATGTCTAAACATCTTTACAAAGTAAATAACATATTATAAATGCAAATTCTATTTGAGGATAACAGTATTCATAGTGAATGTAGCTTAGTACTAGAAAAATTCTACAACATAAATCTTATTAGTTAAACACATAAAGACAGGAAAAACACAAATACACAAGAGTACACAAACACATAGCAGAATAACACAGGAGAAAAGGACAGGTTTGTTTTCAGTGTAACATTTGGTACTGCAGTCAAACCCAAAACTTCAATCCATAGATCTTTCGTCTTATTTCAACATTTGTTTCCACCAAAAAAATCCTATCCAAGCATGCTTTCTGTATTTATATGTTCACATATTTCTTACCTCATTATTTATTTTCCATTATCTTACCTCATCATTTATTTCCAAGAAAATCCTACCTAAACCTGTTGTCTCTAAACCCAACTTTTTTCTTCATATCCTCTTTCAAAAATACTTTTTTGGCCAAACCATTTTCTTATAGCTTCTCAATGCGTTTCTTCCAATTTATCACAACTCGTTCTCTTATATAGCCCATCCCATCTTAAGCTAACTTAAATCTACTGAGCTCAGATGCTAAACTAAGGGACGACGCAATACAGCAGCACAAAACAATTAACACAAACAGCAATGACAAAAAAATGGAAATTCGCAAAGCAAGCAGCAGTAAATCTAAATTAGCAAAGCAAATGCAACATTACAACTAATATAAATAAGAAAAATATAAATAAGAAAAATAAATCAGTAGTAAAACTGGCTTAACAGAGTAATACAAAGTGAAATTTAGTAGCGCAATGCCTGGCAAACAGCAGCAGTAAATGCAATAATTAATATCTAAACATGACAACGCTGAAGCAGAAAAAATAGTACACTAAAGACAACAATGCAGATAAGGGAAATGTCTGTTCACATCTTAATGTCTATGTAATTAAATGGTGCACTACAACTTATTCTACAAAATAAATTACCAAGTACTTGAAAAGAAAATTATAAATGTAGTTACTGTTATTCATCCCTTCTTATTGTTCTTTCCTTTCCAAGTGCTCCTTTTTCGAAGAATGTGGATAATAAAATTATTATGTAATAGATCTGTTGACAGAAAGTGTTCACATTAGCGAATGCATTTAATTTTATTTTATAAAACCAATGCTGCAACTCAGCTGGAAACCAAATGAAATAAGCAACTATATAAAGCATTCAATAGTCATGTGGCATTTCATAAGTTAGTAGAAATTCTCTCAATTCTCGTAGAAAGACACTTGTCATAATCAGGTGTACAGATGTAAGTATCTTTCCAAGTAATGAGCGTGTGGTATTTGCGATGCTTTCTAGAAATGAATGTCAATAGCGAGATTAATGGCCTCTCCTTTTTTTTGTGCCTCTGAAAGGCATGGCTTTGTTTTTTCCTCGAGGCGACTGTCGCATAGCTTTGCGCCCACAGTGCATTACGTCTAGGTCACTTGGCTTTCTTACCGAAATATTTACGACAGCAGTTTGCACTACAGTGACAGTCTCATATAAAAAATTTCACAGGTTAAGAATTTGCGTTGCAAATGTGTAGAAACAAAATCCTATGAATATAACAGTGTCCAAAACATTTTCGCCAGCATTGTGATACATTCACGCATTTACACACATTTCATAACTCTGAAAGTATGATTCTTTGTTTGCAACATCCTTTTTCACAAATCAGCGTCCTTAACAACTACTCATTATTCCTTACCTTATTACACATGTACATATTCGTCGACGTTCTTCAATATTTCATCATTATAAATATGTAGCTAATCAAATTCCTCATGTAGCATCAGCTTATTGATCATAAACTGACCTCAACAGCATAATACACATCGTCGTCGTAAAAATAATATCATAACACCTCAGTCAAATCTCAAAAACGTCGTAGCTTTCTGCAATAATTTCAAAACCTAAAAAAAATTCTCTGCTCATTTCAATAGTGTCATCTACTTTAAACGTACTTTAAAAATCATGATATTATACCAAATACATCATTCTAATCTCTCATAGTATCACAATGGTTCCAAAAAAATATGAACAGTTAACAAAGTAAAGACAAAATACAATTTCATAAGTGTGAAGTTATCCAACTGTGTATTTACGTAAACATCTGTCACTGATGTACTAAAAAATGTTGGTCTCTCTCAGTTAAATAATCAGATAGTTGTGTAATTATGTTAGAGAAATATGGTACCGATGTGTAAATTGTATAAGCAAATACCATATTAGCTAGAGCTCCTTGTGCTTACCAAACACACAGGGTACACAAAGTAGGCATATACCCCCCCTGAGGTGTTACAGATTACAGCACAATAGAATGAAATGTATCACGGAAAACCTTTGTACCATTGTAATTCAAAAATCTTTAAAAATAAATGTTTTAAGTACAAAATTAATCACTCAAATACATGTACTGTAGCGCAAAACTGTGGGTCTTGTTGTAAGATAATCTCTGTGGAAGTGTCGTAGTTATCGTCCTCCGAAAGCTAAGTTCTGCAGAAGTAAATGTACTTACCTCATGATAATCAAAAGTGAAATGCTTTGCGTATAGATATCTTACTTATTACGCTTATTGCTGTGATGAAGAAAGTACTGTGCTGTAACGTATTGTTGTGCTACGGAAAAGGCTGTCTCATTGTAGCTATACCACAAAAGTTACTACTAAAACTTGCTTTCCTTTCTAGAAGAATTCAGAACAACTGTGCAGACATAAAACAGAAAAACCACAAATGCAACATTGTAAATTGTCACTCATTAGTAGCGTCGTGATAAAATCGTGTAGCTGTCACATAAACTAACCACTGTGTCATCTGGTATCTCACAGAAAGTACATTAAATCCAGAATGTATTTTCAAGTAAACCAAAATGTTGCATTAAAATCTCATTAGCAGTACCAGTATATGTTCTAAGTATGTGAGCCTGATAGTCACTACGTAATCGTGCAACTAACAAGCAAGAATGTAGAAATAGCAACACTGTGTCATCTGTTCACTATAACAATGCATTCGTAATTTCTGTTTAAAAATGTTCCCTAGGTTCTAGACTGGATAGTTAACTCCAAAACATTGTTGCATGTTAAAAGTTTCTCAGTGTGCCAAATTGTACTAGTAGCACGAAGTGAAAAGTTTTATGGCAAAGACTAAGTTAAAAAACAGATTATCTTTCAATAAACGGTTTTACATGTGAAATGTGGTGTAATCCTTCACTCTTCCCAGTATGCAGAGTTTCAACTTCAACGCAATTATCATGTGGTATACGTCAGATTCTGTAAGGTCCATTGTAAACTAGAAAGAATTTGTGACTCAAGTGTTTCTTCTTATGTGGCAATGAATGAGCTTTAATGAGAACTTTCTGACCAATATATAATTTCTTTGCATTTGCTTTACCGTGTAGTTTTCTCCTTTTGTCTGCTGCAGATTTTATATTTTTAATAACCAAATCAATTATGTCTTTGTGTCAAAGATTACGTGTATTTGGGAAAGGTACAAGTTCTCTGATTCTGTTCGGTGGTTCTTCATTCTTCAGTACAACAATAGGTGGTAAAGCAGTGGAGTCATGAGGCATTTCATTCAGAACGTTTTGAAATAAGTGTGACTATCTGTCCCAATACTGATGCTTTCTGTGACAATAAAGTCTGCAAAACTTATTGATTTCTTTCATAATCCGTGCAGTCGGGTTACAATGTGGTGAGTACAATGAAATAAAAACAGGTTTTATTTTATGGTTCCGAAGCATGCGTGACCAAACAGCAGATCTGAATTGCGGTCCGTTATCTGAAATGACTTTACTAACGTGTCCAACATCACGTAAGACATTTTTAACAAAGGCATTGGATGCAGACCGTCCAGTGGCTTTACGTAATGGGGTGAAAGAAACAAATTTTGAAGTAAGTTCAACAGCGACTATAACGTTCGAAAATCCATTAGATGTTCTGACAAGGGGTCCCAAGAGATCAACAGCAGCAAATTCTTTTAATTTAGAAGTAATGATAGGAAACAACAGAGCACGATGTGAGACAGTAGATGGTTTCGCCTTTTGACAAAGTTTACAAATAGACAAGACTCTTCGAATTCTCTTTTCCATATTGTTAAAATAACAAGTCGTCCGAAGAATATGATAACATTTTCGTGGACCAAAATGTGCATAGCTGAAATGAATGTACCAAATGAGTTTATTAAAAAAATCGTCAGGAATGCAAAGTACCCATAGCTTATCATCAACAGTGCAGCATTTGAACAGAATGTTGTTTCTAACCAGATAATAATGCCGAATCTGTGTGTGTGCCTTTTCATGCCATTTACTTTTGATGTCTTTCCAAATCGGATCTTTATCTTGTTCATGAGCAATGTCCTTTAAAGATGTGGTGATGAAGTTTTCAAAGGCGACTTTCTGAATGTAAAGAATACTGAAATTTTTCTCGAGATTGCCTTCTGTGTTACTTTTCTCAAGCCCAGCCGGTGCGCGTGACAGTGCGTCCGCAACAATGTTCTCCTTGCCAGGAATGTAGACTGTTGTGAAGTGGAATTCTTGCAGAAACAATGCCCAACGTCTTAACCTGTCATGATTTAATTTTGAAGACATAAGGAATTGTAATGCACGATGATCACTGTATACTTCTACGTGCTTACCAGAAAGAAAGAAACAGAATTTGTTAAATGCCCAAACGATAGCTAAAGCTTTTAATTCAGTAACGGAATAATTTTTTTCAGATTTTGTTAGCACTCGCCTAGCAAAAGCAATGGTTTTCTGAACAGTAGTGTCATTTTCTATGGATTCTTGAAATAAATGGGCACCAAGACCGACTTTAGAAGAATCCGTGCTAAGGCAGAAATCTTGTGACAGATCTGGATGAGCTAGTATTGGCGCGTTAAGTAACGCTTCTTTCAAAGAATTGAATTCCAACTGTGCTTGTTCGTCCCAGTTCCAAAGAGAATTTTTTTCAAGTGAGAGAACAAAGTTTTGGTGTAACTAGAATTTGCATATTCAGAAAACGACGTTAAAAATTTACGAGACCTAGAAAACTGCGGACTTGTTTTTTTGTGGATGGAACTGGAATGGCTCTGATTGCTTCTAACTTTTCAGGATCCGGCTGATTGCCTTCAGAAGAAATAATATGTCCCAAAAACTTCACCTTTGTCCTACCGAATTCAGACTTTTCCAAGTTAACTGTAATTCCAGATTCTGCAAAAATATGTAACACGCTGTTGAGGGTGCAACTGTGTTGTTCCCATGAGGCTTCTGCTATCAGAATATCGTCCACATATAAGGTGATGTGACTTTTTGAGAACTCAGGTAATATGGAATTTAGCCCGCGAATGAATGCTGCCGAGGAAATGTTCAAACCAAAAGGAAGTTTCCGAAACTGATAACAAACGCCGAAACAAAGTAAAGCTGTGTATTTTCTACATTCTGGATGAAGTTCGATCTGATAAAAGCTGGATCTGAGATCAATAGAAGACAACACTTTTACACCATTAAAATTTTGAAAAAGTTCTTCCATCGTTTGCGGCCTGTCTGTTTCAGGAATTATGATAGTATTGATTTGTCTCGAATCTAAGACAAACCTGATCGATCCATTTTTCTTCTCAACAACATGTAATAGATTGTTGTATGAGCTTACTGCAGGCTCAAAATGCCCTCGTCAAGCATAGATTCTATTTCTGTTCTAACACGGTCCCTATAATGTGCCAGAATTACGTATGGTCTAACACAAAATTTAGTATGCTCACGAAAACGAAATTGGTATTGAAATACCTTGATTGCTCCTGTTTTGTGAGTAAAAACTGTGGAATGTGCTTGTAAAATCTCAAAAAGGTCTTGCCTATCAGTGTCATTACAATTCTCAATTGTTTGAATTTTATTCTGAATTAAATCATTAGTATGATTAGTATCATATCATCCCTGTCAGTACTTGCAGAGTGATTGTTAGTGTCAAGTTCCGTCGAAAATTCCGAACTGTTGTCTAACAGGAGGTAAAGCCGATTAATTTCTTCGTCATGGTTTGAGAGCCAATCTTCAAATTTCAAAGCTATTGACTTACCTTCTGCCTCTAAACTTATTTCAGCATCGTGAAAGTTTAAGATTGCTATGTATTCATTCAAAAAGTCTACTCCCAATATAGTTTCCATCGACAATAATGGAACAATAAGAAAGATCATAGAGAAGCTGTGGCTTTGACAAAAGAATTCTAAGTTGGTTTGTTGGCGTACATCTACACTTTTTCCAAAGATTGCACCTTGTAATTTAATCTTACGTAACGGAAGTGTGGGGCAATCGATCGATTTGTTGCATTTGCTAAAGGCTGTTTCACTAATTACTGAAATGGCACTGCCAGAGTCAAGTACTGCCGTAAATTTTACGTCATTTACTGTAATGTGAATCACAGGATATGCAATGTTGTTATGTTTTACGTCGTGTTCATGGAGTAAGATGTCCCTAATGTCTTCCGTTTTTACGTAATTACTAGCTACGGCAGCTGCGTCGTCAGTTTCATAAGTACGTTTTGTGGCTGCCAGCGGTATGAGTCATTGCCTATTGTCTCTTTGATGGCGCGCGTCGTTATTGGGATTTGGAGACCTAACTTCTACAAATTCACCTTGTCGAGAGGGCCCTGCCCTGTTTCAATCCCGCAAGTTCTGATGCAATTCAGGTTTGTCGTTACGATAATATCGTCTGTCGTCATGTCGGTAGAATCCATAGTTTCTTTCTTGTCGGTCACGTGGTGGAGAATTTCTCCCTGAATCGTAACTGCGCGCTGGACCGTTGCGTCTGAAGTTATTCTGTCTCCCTTGATAATAATTAGTTTGGTTCCCATATCGTCTGTTTCTCTGATTTTCTCTGTGATAGTCATTACTGTGGAGAAGTGATCTTTCCCTGTAATTATTACTACTCTGCCAACGGTTGTCATATGGGTGGTGTCTGTTTTGGTCACGATTTGTGTTGTGAGAATAGCCTTTTCGTGTCCAGTTATTATTTCTTTCATCGCGGAATTGCGACGGATGTGACCTGTAATTGTTGTGTTCCTGTTTCCGCGTTCCGCGATTGTCAGTGTCAATTTCTAATTCTTGTAACAGTCCATGAAAAGCTTCAATGTCGTCTTTGCAACGTCCTGCCAAAATAATATGTCGTAAATGTTCAGGCAATTTGATTAAGCAAATGCGGATGAGTTCTGAGGGGCTGTATGGGTTTGACAGGTACTGATTCTTGTGCAACATGTCTTCAAAATATTTCACAAGACTGGAAAATTCAGATTGTTCGAAATGTTTCATCATTATGATGCTATGTTTTACTCGGTCTTGTGTAACTTGAGACGAATATGTTGAGAGGAAGGCATGATAAAATTCTCCTTCACTGTGACAATCGTGAATGACCGATGGCATTCTTTCAGCTGGTTCAATCTCTAAGTAGCCACACATAAATTCTAATCTGTTCTCTAATGACCAGTTGGGAGGAAAACAATGAGAGAATTGATGGAGCCACGCTTGTGGATGAATGTCGTTGCCAGAATTCCTTAATGTTTTGAATTTACGTGTAATAATGAACAGCTTATAGTCAAAATCATCGTGTCGGCGAGTAGCATATCGGTCATTGTTGCGTCGTGTCGGCGGTTCCATCTCAAAATTCGGTGCACCTTGCCAATTTCTTTCATAATTTCCGAAATGCCCTATGTTATTATTTTGTGGCTATTCCGTATTTCTAAGTCCCTCTTCCCGTGTTGGAGCGCGAGTGACCTCTGAAATATGTAATTTTTGTGTTACTTGTGCCAACTGGTCTTGTACTTCCCGGATTTCTCTTTTGTGTTGCGTATTAATTTGATTCTGATTTTGTTTGAATTTCTTAATTTGTTCATACTCTTCTGTGTCAGTGATGGCTACAGGTCTTGTGTCATTCAGATCATCATCTACTTTGCAGATAAGTTAGTGAACTGATCCGAAAGTTCGGCTACTTTCTCCGATAGTGTACTTGTTTCCTCAGTGTGTTTTTCTGAACCAAGTTTCAGAGTGTCCATTTGTGTTGAAATCGTATCGACTGCGTCCTTTAAGTTTTCCTGAGTTTTTGCAAATTGCGTAACCGAATCGGTAGATGCAACTGAGTCAATTTTAGCTTGCAAGGTCTCATGATTTTCATGAACAATAGTTTGCAGTTCTTTTATGGATGCTTCGTGATTCTGTAATGTATTTTCATGCCGCAAAAAAATCGGTAGGAAATAACAAATTTGTGTTTTTATCTCATTACAGACTTTTTGACATTTCGATTCGATTTTATGTAATTCAGTAGTTAAATCTTTTCGTGTTTGTTCAAGCGTATGTTCCACTGAGTCTAACTTTTGAAGCTTTTGTTCCATTGCGTCTAACTGTTGCTGTGTTTGTCTCTGGTGTTGTTCCATTGTGTCTAACTTTTGAAGATTTTGTTCCATTGTGTCTAACTTTTGTAGCCTTTGTTCATTTGTTGCATTAACTGTAATAACAATGCACTGGTGTCTGAAACATGTTCCTCAGTGCTTTTCGGTAGTGAAATTTCACCGGCAACATTCACATTTTTACAAGCAGAAATTGTGTCTTGACTTATTTGAGAAAACGGTGAGGACCCAAAACCTTAATCTGCAGTATTTGCAAGATTGTCTCCTGTCATTCCTGATTCCTGAGACGGGCTGTTGCCGACCCTGTTCACTAATTTTTTCACTGTCTACACCATTGTTTGCCGCCCGCTCCATTTCCCTATGCACAATTACCAAATTACTATGTTGAATATTAGTTAATTCATTACACGGTGGTGCTAACACACTTCTTTCGTCTTCACTGTCATTTCTCAGTTTACTTTGGAGCTTAGTATTACGTTTTTCACAGGCCATAATTGTCACAATATTTAACACGATAACACCGAAAAGCACAATTTGAAGAGCAAAATAAGAAAACACATTAACATAACACTGAAAATAATATCTAGTTAATCGCAAGCGCAGCTGCGAAATACTTGGTGCAAATCTACATGCATGCCACAACTGTTTTACTGTACAACAATGAAAGACTGCAACTACAAAGGAGATTCTCTCTACAACTACGCGCTAGCAATAAACAAAAGCTACACTAATTACACAAACTACAAGAAAAAACCAGAAGTTTCCAATGAGGTTTCCTCGGCTATGGGTCGACATATGAAACGTCCCCTTTGAACAATTATACATGACTGTGCTTAATCTGACACACAATATTTTTAGCGCAACGCAATCTGACTTTCAAAAATTCCTACAAAAGAATGGATCTGACTAACATTAACCTCACAAAAATGTTCGTTACTCGAACTAGTGCAGTACAGCGAGCACCACTACTGCCAGCTAAATAAAAGATTCAAACTACTGAAGGCACTAACTACTGATAGGCACAGTTAGCAAAAGAAAGATTTTGATAGAGAACAAACAATGTATTTACCTTAATATTGTTCAAAAGTCATATTATATATATCAGTTCATGACATACAGTCTTACAAATGTACTGTCTCTGATGGACACACGTCCAGATCATCTGCTCTCAAAAATCCGCCGTCTCACTTCCCCACATCCACCACTGCTGGCGGCTCACCTCCAACTGCGCAACGCTACGCGCTGTTAACATCCAGCTGCCCAACACTACAATGGTAGACAACAATGCAAACTAGCCACAGACTGCACACAGCACAGCCAGTGATTTTCATACAGAGCGCTACGTGGCGTTACCAATAAGAAAACTTAAACAGCCTACTTAGAAGATGTGCAAATAGCTGTGTGAAAGTTTCGTTCGATTATCTTCTTTAATTCAATATCCCTTTATCCATTGATACCTTTTTAAATGACAATAGACCTACATTTACTATGAATTTCAGAAAACTGAAAAAATAGATCTCCTAAAATCGGAAATCTATCTGATAAACGTTTTTCTGTGTATAGATACAATAAAACTCATAAATCTGGCATATTTACAACGAAGTTGTAACTGTGTGTCAAAGAAATAGCAGGTTAGCTCACTTCCGTAACAGAAGAATTAAACTCTACTTTCCGAGTCTTAGACTTCATATCACGAAGGAGTCCTGAGCTGGGGTGACATTTAATATGCCATGTTCCAAATACGCCACGAAACTTAAAAATTACATTTCTATCAAAACTAAAGGATAAAAGTTATAAAATTCCGTATGTGTGGAAACTAAATTTCGTATTATGTACATGTTTGTATAAGACTATGTTTTAAAAAGTGCTAAAATTTTCACAATGTTGCCGAATTTTACGATATGGCTTTCTGGCCCTATCACTCACTTCTTGACCACACACTGAAAATAATACCAACATGCCTCAATTGCATTATCGCTTGATTTGTGTCGACTTCTACGTGGTAGTTCTGGTAATTTAATCTCTCAATCTGTGTGTATTCCATCTCATCAGGAAATAAAATGCAATCTGAGAATTGCGAATTTTCAGTGTTCCGTCCTACAATCCATTCGCGAAACTTTAATGTGTTACAGTAGATTTGGGCGGTCGTCACAGGCAGTAAGTTGTTGGAATAAGAAAACTGCTGGTGCTGATCTGATCACTCGAGTGTTTGTTTTATAGTTTCGTCTTAGGTGCCTGTGTGTTAATGAATCAGTATAACAGTATGATAATCTCTTACTCAGATGACAAGACCACTTGTAGGGTTGACGTTCACATCTGAAGCGGCAGCCCCTAGCGGTAACAAATGGCAGGCTGTACAGAGGTATTAGTGGAAACCAATGAAACACACTTAAAAAAAAAAACAATCGTGTGCCACTGATGGGTGGGAGGCCCCAACTGGGGGAATTCGACCGCCGAGTTACAATTATTGTAAGGTAACACCACATTGGGAAACTTGCGACAAACGTAATATCTGATACCTCAGAGGTAGAGACACAAATACGGCTCAGGACGATAAGTTCTAAGGTGCAGCGGTGCTTCTCATTTGATCAGAGAGCTTTTCTTTAGGAACTTCTGACAAGTAGTCAGATGTATGCTACAGTTTTCCTTTCTGGTATTCGCTGGAGATAGGAGTCTCAAGCCTTCCTAAGCGTATCTTCATTCAGAATTTCATGTTATTCACTCTTCATCTCCTTCATATCACTTGCACATTTCCCATGTTCGCCGCGCGGGATTAGCCGAGCAGTTTAAGGCGCTGCAGTCATGGACTGTGCGGCTGGTCCCGGCGGAGCTTCGAGTCTTTCCTCGGGCAGGGGTGTGTTTGTTTGTCCTCAGGATAATTTAGGTTAAGTAGTGTGTAAGCTTAGGGACTGATGACCTTAGCAGTTAAGTCCCATAAGATTTCACACACATCTTTCCCATGTTCAAAAATACTCTTGCAAATCTTGTTTTCGACTGTCCGCTCCATGTGGCCATAAATCATGATTTTACGCTTTATCATTTAATTGTTCAGTTTTCTTTTGCTGTACGTTACCACTGTTCCTGTATTCACCGTTGTGTTTTGTTAGACCCAATACCAGTTAACGTTTTTCTATGCTCTTCTTCCATGTTTTCTTCCGCCTTGGTCAAATCCAGGCGGGGTATAAGCAATGTGTTTTCACGCCTCTAACCTAGTAGCGTAATTTTGCTTAACTGGAGATCTCATGCTGTATATAATTTTAGTAAGCTCCAAGGTTATTTCCTTGTTTCACGTCCTGAAGTAATTAGCCCATCACGGCTGGCCTTCTGCATTTCCTCAGCAACATATTAAAATTTCTTGACTCTCAATTTTTCCACACCGGAAAGTGGAGTGAATAGAAACAACAGGGTGAACAGAGACGAAACTTCCAAAAAAGTTCTATACTACCGTTTTAGAAGACAAATCGGAACGTCATCGAAACATTTACTTGTCTACGCTGTTATGGAACCAGACTAAGAGGCCAATTATTGACTTCAAAGTTGACGACACTGATAGTTGATGTTTTGTTCACTATGACAAACATCTGATGTAGTGATGAATTTTCGTACGTCGAATATTACATTTAAGTAGCAATCTAAATTACGTTGTTGTAATTTAAGTACATGGTAAGCAAATCAGCAGTTTAAAAGTACAGTTCAACCTGACTTGTGTTTTAGCTAATTAAAAACATAAGGTTGTGGTTTTGGAATTTTTGGGGTGAAGAGAAACAGTAATTGTTAGTGTTTCTTCAGAAGAAGGGCAAGAATCGGAAGGAAATAAACCAACTGGCATTATTCTCAATCAAAAGATTACGCTGGGCCATAGAGTACAGTCGTTTATACAAATATCAAATATTCCACAGTGCTACTATTTCTACAGACATTGAATTTTCCAGAATTACAAGCATTCTGAACATATTTAAAGAGCCTTCCACATATCACTAACATTAAATAACTAATAATTGGTGGTGGACCGATTTGAACTGGCAATTAACAGTTCGCCATCTACTGACGAAACCACTAGGCAATACTGTGTGCTGCACAGCTCATTGGAGTATAACACTACTGAATGGCTCATATATCCTTTTTTCTACTTTTGATCTTGGTCCTACCATTAATTCGGTTCGACTGGTGTGCGGAAACGAAATTCTGAGGAAATCTCCAACAGTTACTGATTGTAATTCTGGCGCAAAGGCTATCTAAAAAGGTTAAGGGACTTTTCTTCATATTCAATTACTAAATAATGCTATTCTCTATAACATAGTCATCCATCAAAGTCACAATTTTGGGACTTTAGCGCAACAAACCGAATTAAAAACGGTGCATTTTGATGAAAACCTTAATCAGTTCTACCACTTAAGTAATTTTTCTGTTACAGGGAAAAATAACACCGAAATTCGGCAAATATAATGTGTTACCATCAAAAAAGAAAATGGTCAAGAGTCCACTCAGATCTCTGACCGTGGACAAAAGTACGATCTTAGGAGCAGACAAAAGTTTTGTGTATCATATATCAAAATCTGTAAAGATTATGACTATAACATTACTTAACACACATTGCACTACTGATCTAATTAACTTAACTGTTCCCTCCGAGTAAGAAATATACATGGTTCGCATACTTGTTGTACTCATCTAATACATTAAGCTTCATCTGGCAATGAGCAAAGATCGAGCACTGTACCACACTTTTAGGAAACCAGAAGCGTTCCTCATCGTTTGACGATATAAATAACGGTTATGTTAAATAACATCGTAAAGCTCCGTGGCACTAGTGATCTAACTTAAAGGTGATGGTGCACTACTTGGTGAGGGTACTTAGGTCATTGAATGACACTTGAAAGAAACCAACAAATGTCCCTATTAATCATCAGAACACTAGTGGATCGCTTATTGGGACTGTTCCTGCGTAACGACAAGCGCCGGCACGAAGATCAACAGCAAAGAGGGCTGTGAGACAACAGCCAATAGCACGCTGACTAGGACGTCACCAAGACAGGAGCGGCCTGTAGATGAAGTCAATAAAAGTGACGCGCCGCCTAGCCTCGGCCGCACTTGTAGAGCCGCACTAGAAGAGCCGTGACTTGTGATCCATACCAGTTACTTGCATGGAGATTGTATATTTCGATGGATACTGGTTATTTGCACGTCGCTAATTGCTTGCGACACCACCTTGTACATAGGCAAGTTAAGTATTGTCGGTTCAGTTACACTAATAGGCTCAATTAATACAATTTGCTTGTATGTTGTCTAGGTATTCGAGGAAACAGCTTCCTAGGCACCCTGTTACAGACGAGTGGGCAGTATCCCACAGGGACTACTGGTCTAACTCACAGGATAAAGTGCACTTGCCGATGACCGTACTTAGATCTTTGTACCTTACATTAAGTGACTATTAGCCCAAATGAAACTGTAACAAATCATCAATTTGTTATCAGTAGGGCTCAGATTTTAATTACCTAAAAAACAGTGAAATATGCAAGCGTTTATGACCTAAGACTTACATAAATATGACCTTAAAAATAAAATGTGACTTAAAATAAGTTTATTTAAGGCCTTCTTGTTTGTTTATTTAATTTTCTATTCACCATAAAGTAATACAAAATTCACTTCTCAAAATATTGTAAGTATAGTTGTTTGTTTATTTATGGTTTGTGGCTAATTTGCACCTATTTTTTGAATGTCTGAAAGTTTTATTTTCTTAACACAAAGTACAGTGAAAAGATCATCAATCGAAACAGTAAAACAATGTTTTCATTTCTACATAATATTTGAAGCGTTTCACATTATTTAATTCTGTATGTCAATCTTCAGTATCTGCAAAGTTGCACTGGATCACAAGGTGCATTTTCAGGTTTTCCATTGTCAAAGATCTACGGTTATTGCTGAGGAAAGTTTTGCACCTGGAAAAGCTCCTCTCCATTTCACAATATGTCACTGCAGTGTATTTGAAGGCAGCCAGGTTAATGGAGTTCAGCTTCGTTTCAGTATCTTCAAATGTTGCGGCATTCCCTGACAGCCTGTCACTAATTTTGCACAGTGTACAATATCCAGGATTCCGTTGGAGAGCACTTTGCAATGTGATTTCACATTGTCAGCCACATGACAACGAGCTCAACCCAACTCACTCTGCACATGTTGCACAGTACTCAGGGCCTCACATAGCTGAGTGTCAACAGCTTCCAGTCGTTTGATGGCTTTGGATATCATTGAAAAATTGGCGTTGATGGATGCCAAGTTTCAAGACAATGTATCTGTAAAAACTTCTTTCACAATTTTTATAGCACTTGATTTATCGCTATCAAGCTCACAGAAGATTGTCTTTATTTGGGTGTAGTTGGTGCAGTAATACTCAGCAGCATTAAGCGAAGAACCCCATCGTGTAAGAAGAGGTTTAGGTGGCAGAGGCGTTGAAGGTGCTTGTTCCTTGAATATCTGCTCCCGTAGCGGAGCCTTCACTTAGATTTTCTTGCCACAGGAAATTAATTTGTCCACGTCAAGGTAATTTGATCACACCTCTTCGGCAACTCTGTGCAACGCATGTGCAAGGCAAGTGGCGTATACTATACTGGGGTACAGAATCTGAAGCCCTTTGGCTGCTTTAGCCATATAAGAAGCACCATCTGTTACAAAACGTTGTCTCCCTTTCTAACCATCCGGCGACAGTAGCTTCAGAGAGTTGTCAAACAAAATAGCAATCGTCGAATTGTTTACTCTATCGAGAGCTTCACACGTTAGTAGGAACATATCTCCAGGGCCATCAACTTTTAGAATACCAACAAACCAACAACATCATTTGCAATATATCGCTCACTGAAATCCGTGGTTTCATCTATCGACAGCCAGATCTTCTGCTCAGCAATAGCAATTCAATGTTGTCGAGCACATCATTGTAGCATACAGATGAACAGTTCTTTCCCAGTGTAGATTCATCTGTAACTGGATGTGTTGTGTACTTCTCCAAGAAGCGTCTGAAGCGTGGACTCTTCAACTATTCCAATGGGATGTTGCAGGATACTATCATCTCACACAAATCCTTGCAGAATGATTGCACGGTCGACGAGTGACCTGTCTCTTCAAATAACAGCGTTTGCCTGCTGTTATTTTCAGCACTTCGTTTCACACAACTGCTGTGTTTAGCAGTATTACAGTGTTATTGCACATTAAAGCGCTTTTCTGCACAAACTTTAACTTCACACAGTTTACAAAATAATATTTTCCCATCAGTACTAAATAACTTCTCTCCAAATTCTCGAACATATCCTCGCAACTTGACGCTGTCGGAGCACTTTGCTTTAGGCATGTCGAACAAGGCAAAGGCTATATTCAAACTGGTTACTGGGAACATCTGTGCGACTGCGACGATTATTATGGCAGAAGCCGCTTTTGTTGTCTCAGAGCGTATTGTCGACCCTGCGCAACAATGTGTTATGTTCGCGTAACGACTGTTGTGGTACACCGATTTTCTGCTACAGTCCTGAGAAGTAAAGCTGTGTACTAACTTACCTGTTTATCTTTCGTAATAGCACGTTAAATATTGTCTCGTGAGCAATATATTCATTTTCTTATTCGTGTGTCCTGTAAGATGTGAGAAAAACAGTATATGCATTTTTGGCAAAAGTTGACGAAAATATGACCTATTATATTAAAAGTTAGCGGCAATATGACCTATTACTAAAATTTGTTGAAATATGATTTTATATGCACAATTAAAATACATTTTTCGAGTAGGTTTCATACTTAGGATCGTTTGCACTGCTCAGACTAGTGTTAAATAGGCTTAAAAGCGGTTTTTTAAAATATACAAAATGCCATTATAACAGAACTAAAATTTTCTAGTGTGCCAAAGCTCGTTCGAAAACTGTACTTTGAACCGTGTTATTTGCCAGATTGTTACGATACAATATACAACATATAACGTCATTTAGCTGGAGAATTTTGTAAACAGAAATTATTAACACGATAAATACGTAACCGTAGCTATAATTGCCGAAGAAATGTGTAGTCCTGGGTACCATTTCGTTGATACATCTCAGGAGAATACCACTCATTTTCTGTTCCAGACACACATCAGCATCCTGCTGAAGTGCTTTTAAATTTTAAGTAGCGGTAATGTTTTCCGAAATACTTTCTCTCCTATGCACCGAGATAATATTTAAATCATCATTCAATTTACTAGGCTGGAAAAAAAGTCATTATACTATCTTCTCTTCTTTGTGATAACGTTTATTACTGTTACGCATACTTACTTTATTGCTTTCAAAATACAACAGTAAAATGTGAGTGAACAGGCGATGGGCCACCATAACAGGGAAAGAGGTGTTGATAGCACCTGTAATAAGGCTCTTTATTCCGTAACAGAACTCATTATGAATGCACTAATCAGCTCCAAAGTCTTATTAAAAGAAAATGTAGCACCATGTTTGGTCACAGTGAAACAATTACGAAGATTCATTTTTAGCCCCACAGCTACGCTTGGACACCGCAAAGCGGGAATTAAGCTGTTTTATCTGATTCAAATGACATATGCACGCTATTTGATGTGTCTTGTATTATCATAGTTGTGATTAGCGTGTAAGATAACAGCCAGAAATTCAGGGCGAGGGTCCGGAGAGGCCGCATTTTTTCTACCAGATGTAATACTAATTGGTCGTTTAAGGTACTGTGAGTTGGAAATCGTGTTTGGTGCGCTATGACACGGCACCGTTATCCTAGATTCCGAAATTACGGAGAGCGTGTCAGAAACGTATCATAAAATGCTAGTCTGTTCTAATAACATTTTTCATGAAAGTCAATGTGCATGCAGCAAAGCGTTTGCTCACATTTCAATGTCATGTAATGAAGGACTTACTTTTTTGGGTAATAATAAAATGAGCGACATGTTAACAACGGATTTTCGCTATACGGTAAGCAACGCAATGAACATGTGAATTGCATTAATGTGTGTATTCCTAAGGAACAGTACAATCAATAACGCGTATCTTACATTACTCAATTAAGTGTAAAAATAGTCAAATTTATGATAAGTGCCTTTAAGAGAAACCTCTGGCATTAAGAGTAGCTACCTGGCTGTGCCGCAAAACTGACAACAAGAGTTGAAACCACACGCCCTCTTACATCTACATCCAGCCACTTTATGGTTTTTATGGCAGTAACTCGCGAAAGGCCTGTACCAGTGAGAAAATAAGTAGTTACTATCGATGTCTTCAGCTTGTTACAAAGGTATAACAACTTGCATTTTTTCCTTCATATTCCAAAATTTATTGGTGAATTTCCTAAAAATTTGGAAAATTTAATGTCTTCTTAAATTATTCACTAGGCATTTTCAGAATACAGGGTGGTCTCAATTAATGTTCCAGTTTCAGTATGTCGTAGAAAGAGAACCACTGCTGAGAATGACGTAAAATTTGTGTAGTATGATATTGGCGCATGGGGAAGCTTTATGGAACAAAAAATGTTTAATGAAAATCTGACCATAGATGGCTTTTTAAGCGTCAGAATATGCACACATACAGACGCGCGTCACCGGTTGTTCCTCATTGAGACGCCCAGCGTGACAGTCTCAATGAAGAATCGCAAGGTGCTGGAAAGCTTTTTTACAAGAACGGCGACAGTGGGCCAGCAGCTCTGTAGAAGTTCCGGACACTGACGGGTATGGAAAGAGCAATTTGTCCGATGTCTGCTAAGGATCTACAGAGAATTATTACAAAATTAGAAAAGACAGGCTCTTCTGAGTGCAGTGTGGCAGAGGACGTAAAGCATATGATGCGACATCTGTTGAAGATGCGGCCACAGCGCTACAGGGTGGGTCTAGCGCTGATGTACGAACAAGCAGTGCGCGAAAGACGCCTGCGAGCACAGTGCACAAAATTCTACTATACATCCAGCATCGCTATCCATACAAAATCACCCATGTTCAGGAGTTGCTTTCTGCTGACATGATAGCAATATAAACGTTCGCCCTGGAATGTCTCGTTCACAAGGAAGTGGTGAGTGGCAATTGTACATTCTGCGGAGAGACTGAGCCCTTTTACATTCCAAGGACACGTCAATACGCAGAATATGAGCAACGGAAAACCTGCATGTACATCAACAGGTACCACTTAATTGCCGGCCGCGATGGTCTCGCGGTTCTAGGCGCTCAGTCCGGAACCGCGCGACTGCTACTGTCGCAGGTTCGAATCCTGCCTCGGGCATGGATGTGTGTGGTGTCCTTAGGTTAGTTAGGTTTAAGTAATTCTAAGTTCTAGGGGACTGATAACCACAGATGTTAAGTCCCATAGTGCTCCGAGCCATTTTTGAACCACTTAATTCTTCAAAGGTGACTAGTGGTGCGGGTTGACAGCATCATTTATCGTAAGGCCGAATTTTATCGAGGAGATGAGTCCTGCGCGACATGTTACCTGTACCATCACTGGTAAACGATATTAAACTATTTTGCGCACCAATGTCATTTTATCCCTTCAGCAGCGTGGATGTGTGGGTAGGATCATTTTTATGATAGACTATCTTAGCGCCCTCTGCTTCTCTCGTGTACACTGTGTGACCTGCAGAGATTTTCGTTTTTATTTAATGGAATTTTCATGTTGTTCACATATTGCAGTACTTTTAAGGTTTTCACGATAACTAAGGCCATATAAGTCTTTTCAATATGTACTTCTGCCAAAAGGCAATTCTAGTAGCTGGAGTCCTACGTTTTTGCTAATTATGCCTTTTGCGTTCTAGCAGAGCTATACCAATAGCAATGTTCACCCTCTAACAAATAGTTCATTATATCGAACCGAGAAGTGAAATAGCAAGTTTCATAAATTTAGAATTAAAATTTTTTGTAATGTAACGAAATATTTCCTTCAAAAATTTCATCCCCTATTGTATTCCCTTAAGGATGAAGCTTCCAGAAACAGTGCAATACGTAGTTCTTTCATTTCTAACCGGGAAGTCAAATATCAGTTGTCATAGATTTAGCCTTAAAATCCTTTAGTAGTCTTTAGTAATTACCTATTTTCAAATGAACTTTCACCCATTATTTGACACTCTTAGTGGACGAATTTCCAAGACCGCTGAAAACAGTATTTTTCATTTTCTGACTGAGAAACCAAATACCAGATTTTGTACTTCTAGCTTTATAATTCCCTTAATAGCGATTTACTTTCAGAAAACCTTCGTTCCCCTATTTCACCCCTTTAGGAGTGGATTTTCGAACGATCCCTTCTTAAACGATGCCTACGGTATAAGATATGTACCACCTCTAAACTTCAAGTTTCTGTTCTTAACGGTTTGGTCTGGGCGATGATGAGTTAGAGAATCAGTCTGAGACTATTTCACCTCCGCAGGGATTGAATTTCTGAAAACAATGGAACACGTATTTTTTTCATCTCTAACCGAGGAGCCAAACACCAGCCTTCAAAGATTTAACTTTAAAAATGTTTTCGCAATGAAATATTTTCATAAAAAGTTTCACCCCCATTTAACCCCCTTAGGTATTAATTTCTAAAAACAGTGACATGCATATGTTTTATTTCTAACAGTGAAGCCAAATACAAACTTTCATAGATTTAGGTTCAGAAATGCTTGCACAGTGGAATATTTCCACAAACACTTTCATCCTTCGTTTTACCCCCAAAGGGGTTGAATTTCAAGAATCAGAGAAACACGTATGAAACTTCCTGGCAGATTAAAACTGTGTGCCGGACCGAGACTCCAACTCGGGACCTTTGCCTTTCGCGGGCAAGTGCTCTACCAACTTTTTTTTTTTAATTGTTCTTATTTTGTTCAATTGAGTTTGTTGCATTTGTTCGGTGCGGATGTCACATGCACCCGTTCAAAGTCGGTGTTGAGCCGTTGGCTCATTTTTTTTTTTTTTTTATTACAGAGAGCAGCTAACCCTCCGACCGAACACGCTGAGCTACCGTGCCGGCTCCAACTGAGCTCCCTAAGCACAACCCATGACCCGTCCTCAAAGCTTCAATTCTGCCAGTTCCTCGACTCCTACCTCCCAAACCTCACAGAAGCTCTCCTGCGAACCTTGCAGAACTAGCACTCCTGCAAGAACGGTCCCAAGTTCACGTCTTGGTCTGGCACACAGTTTTAATCTGCCAGAAAATTTCATATCAGCGCAAACCCCGCTGCAGAGTGAAAATCTCATTCTGGAAACATCCCCCCCGCTGTGGCTAAGCCAAGTCTCGGCAATATCCTTTCTTCCAGGAGAGCTTCGCAGGAGAGCTTCTGTGAAGTTTGGAAGGTAGGAGACGAGGTACTGGCAGAAATGAAGCTGTGAGGAGGTGTCGTGAGTTGTGCTTAGGGAGCTCAGTTGGTAGAGCACTTGCCTGTGGAAGTCAGAGGTCCCGAGTTCGAGTCTCCAAAAATGTTCAAATGTTCAAATGTGTGTGAAATCTTATAGGACTTAACTGCTAAGGTCATCAGTCCCTAAACTTACACACTACTTAATCTAAATTATCCTAAGGACAAATACACACACCCATGCCCGAGGGAGGACTCGAGGCTCCGCCGGGACCAGCCGCACAGTCCATGACTGCAGCGCCTCAGACCACTCGGCTAATCCCGCGCGGCTTCGAGTCTTAATCGGCCAGGAAGTTTCAGAGAAACACGTACTTTCCTTATTTCTAACTGATAAGCCAAATTTAAATTTTCGTACATTTTGCATTAAAAATGCTTTCATAGTAAAATATTTTCATAAAAAAAGTCTCATCACCTATTTCACTCCCTTAAGGCTTCACTTTCCAAAAACACTGAAACACGTATGTTTTTATTTGTAATGGAATAGTCTGATACCATTGTTCATAGATAATAGGTATCGCTTTAAAAATAATTTTCTTGAACAATGACGTATTTTCAAAGGGTTGAATTTTCACAAATGCTGAAAGAAGTATTTCTTTGTTTCTGACCGAGAAACCAAATACGGATTTTCGTAGGTCTAACTTCAAAATTGCCTTAATATCGACATTTTTTTAAAAAAATTTTTCAGCTCCTATCTCACCCTCTGAGGTTAGGAATTTCGAAAAATCCCTTCTTAAACGGCGCCTATAATATAAGATTCACATCTCCAAATTTCAAGTTTCTGTCATTAGCGGTTTGGACTGAACGATGATGAGTGAGTCAATCAGTCTGAAAGACCTAAGTCGAAAAAAGGCCCCGGGAGTAGACAACATTCCATTAGAACTACTGACAGCCTTGGGAGAACCAGGCCTAACAAAACTCTACCAATTTATGTGTGTGTGTGTGTGTGTGTGTGTGTGTGTGTGTGTGTGTGTGTGTGTGTGTTTGAGGTTTACGGGCGCTAAACAGCGGGGTCATCAGCGCCCAAACGCATAAAAACAGGAACACATGCAGTGAAGGGACTAAGACAGCGAACAAGGGGAACAGCTAAAAGACACAGACCTGACGCAGTTCCAAAAGGAAACACAAGGAAGGGAGGACAGAAACCGAAGGGAAACAAGGAGGTATTCGTGACTGGCGGACCTCTTACCTAAAATCTGGGTGAGCCAGTCATCCAGCAGCACATTAAAACCCTCTCCCTAAAATCCGTGGCAACAAACTGGACAGGACACAAAACCGTAAAACCTTAACCAAAGACGTTGCGTCGTCTTTCAAAATAGAGGGCAAATCCAGTGGCAAAGAAACCACCGCCCTCTGGTCAGAGAATAAAAGACAGTCAAGTAAAATGTGGCGGACAGTAATCTGGACGCCACAAGCACTGCAGATTGGGGGATCCTCCCGCCGGAGTAAAAAACCATGTGTGAAGGGACTGTGCCCGATGCGGAGGCGAGTGAGGAGAACCTCATCCCGCCTGCATGACTGGGAGGACGTACGCCATGGCCGCGTGGTGGCCTTGACCAGACGCAGTTTATTTTCACCGACTGCCAGCCACTCCTCTTCCCACTGACGCATAACGCGAAAACGCAGGAGGGAGGTAACAGCATGGAGGGGGACGGCACATTCAACAACGTGAGGGAGGGAACATGCATCTTTGGCAGCCACATCCGCCAGTTCGTTCCCCTAATACCCACGTGCCCCGGCACCCAGCAGAAGGAGACCTCCTTCCCCTGCCGTTGCAGGTGGAGTAGGGCATCATGGATGTTCTGGACGACCGTATCCGCTGGGTACAAGTGTTGCATGGTCTGAAGGGCACTCAGGTAGTCAGAACAGATGAGGAACTTACGACTGGGAACACATCTCATCTGCTCCAATGCCCGCAAGGTCGCAAACAATTCTGCATCAAAGATGGTAAACGCCGCAGGAAGCCGTAACTTGACGAGTCGATCAGGGAAAACAACAGCACAACCAACAGAGTCCCCCTATTTAGAGCCATCCGTAAATACTGGTACATGGTCGGGATGCTGGTTTAAAATATCATAAAATAAGGAGGTAAAAACAAACGCAGGAGTGCAGCTCCTCCGGTACTCCGACAAGTCTAAAAGGACGCTGGGCCTCTGGAGCAACCAGGGAGGCAGGCGAGTAAAACCTTGTCGTTGGGGGGCCACACGCTCCACACCAAGGGACTCAAGCAAATGCTTGGCACGAATCCCAAATGGTCTCGTCGCCCTGGGACGACTGGAAAAGAGACGTTCCATAGGCGGTCGGGCAACGGTAGGGTACGCAGGGGAGGTAGGACAGGCAAGGAATTGACACACCCGTCGCACCATGAGGAGTTTCCGCCGGATGGCGAGCGGCGGTTCCCCTACCTCAGCACACAGGCTGGGGATGGAACTGGTACGGAAGGCACCAGTGGCCAGACTGATACCCTCATGGTGTACTGCGTCAAGTATCTTCAGATACGAAGGCCTTGCTGACCCATACACGGTGCAACCATAGTCAAGACGCGATCGGACGAAAGCTCTATAAAACTGCAGCAGACGCGCCCGATCTGCTCCCCAGGACCGATGGCTCAGACACTTAAAAATATTCAGTGCCTTCAGGGCCCGCACCTTGAGGTCTTTAAGGTGAGGCAACCACGACAACTTGGAATCAAAAGTGAGGTCCAGGAACCGCACAGTGTCGCTAGAAGGAAGAATGATGTCCCTCAGACGCAATTCAGGGGAGGTAAAAAGACGTCGAGAACGATTAAAATGAACACACACATTTGTCTGCAGGAAAGGTAAAACCCTTCTTCGCAGACCATGCCTCTAATCGCTGTATCGTAAGCTGCAACTGCCGACTAGCAGTGACAAGACTGGAGGAAGAACAGAAAACAGCAAAATCGTCCACAAACAAGGAGCATTGGGCAGGACTCCGGATAGTGGACGTGATACTGTTAATGGCGACGGCAAAGAGGGTGACACTTAAAACGCTTCCCTGAGGAACACCATTCTCCTGCACATACAAATCAGATAGCACATTACCAACCCTATATCGAAAGAGGCGGTGGGAAAGAAAGGACCGAATGAAGATGGGGAGACGGCCACGAAAGCCCCACTCATGGAGTTGATTGAGGATATGGCGGCGCCAAGTAGTGTCATACGCCTTATGAATGTCAAAGAAGACACCTAGACAATGCTGGTTACGCAGGAAGGCCTGTTGGATGGCCGCCTCAAGCAGGGTCAAGGTGTCTATAGTGGAACGACATCTCCGAAAGCCACACTGAGAAGGGCTAAGGAGCTGCCTGGTCTCGAGCAGCCAAACCAGGCGACGGTTGACCATGCGTTTCAACGTCTTCCCGACACAGCTTGTCAAAGCAATACTCCGATAACTACTGGGATGCGTTCGGCCCTTCCCCGGTTTGAGGAGGGGAATCAAAATCGCCTCCCGCCACGAATCAGGGTATGTGCTGGATAACCATACCATATTAAAACAATTCAGGAGAGCTTCCTTGGAAGGCAGTAACAAGTGCTGCAGCATGCTGTACCGGATTTGATCATGACCAGGCGCAGTATCGTGAGCCAGTCAGCGCCGAATCCAGTTCCCACATTGTGAAGGGGCAGTTGTAGGGCTCAGAATTTGGAGACCGGAAGTCCAAGGGACCCCTCTCGATGGCAGTGCGGTAGCGACAGAAATCTGGATCACAGGTAATAGTGGCGGTAGATTCCGCAAAATGCATGGGCAGTGTCTGGGCAATGTCTCTCGGCGCCGTGAGAAGACTTCCCTGATGCAGCAATGCCGTGACAGGTAGTTGGCCGCGTTTCCCGGAAATCCTCCTGATGGCTTCCCATACTTTCGTAGAATTAGTGGAGCGGGAGATGGAGTTCAAGAACGAATGCCATGACCGTCGTTTGCTCTCTTTAATCACGCGCCGCGCTTTGGCCCTTGCCACCCGAAAGGCCGCAAGATTGTCAGCTGAGGGACGGCACTTGAAGCGGCGCAGAGCTGCACGGCGGGCTCGGATGGCTGAGCGGCACTCAGTGGTTCACCAAGGGACAGGACTCCTCTTGGGATGACCGGATGACCGTGGGATTGACAATTCAGCAGCATGGGAGATCACGGCTGTAACATGGTCCACCCATTCGTGGACGCTGGCACGGTGTTCCAAAACAGCCAGTTGGCTGAAAAGTGTCCAGTCAGCTCGGCAGAGGTGCCACTGGGGCGGCACTGGGAATGCCATAGCCTCATCCAGGAGGCGAATCCAAAGAGGGAAGTGGTCACTAGAATGGAGGTCAGCAGCAACCTCCCACACAGCAGAATCCGCTAGTGCTGGAGAGCAAAAGGAAAGGTCAATAGCTGTTGACGACCCAGAAGCAGTACAGAAATGAGTGGGAGCACCAGAGTTGAGGATGCACAGTTCTTCAGACATCATGAGGCTTTCCAGAATGCGACCCCTGGGGCAAGTAGATGAAGAGCCCCATAAGACATTATGAGAATTGAAGTCCCCCAGAAGAAGAAATGGGTGGGGGAGCTGGCGAATAAGGTCTGCGAGAGCCTCAGTCTATCGCATCCTGAGGTGGTAAGTAAAGTGAACAGACTGTGATCCTGCGACCCACAAGAAGGTCAACTGCAACTGCTTGCAAGTCTGTAACGAGAGGGAGCTCAGATGAGGGGTGCATGTCACGGACAAAAACCGTAACACCACCCTTTGCCCTTTCCCCCGTCAGATCATCTTTCCGATAGACGGTATAGCCCCGTAAAGAAGGAGCATCAGTGGCCTGAAAATGTGTCTCTTGGAGACAGAAGCACAAAGGGCACACTCGTATAAGGAGCTGTAATTCGGCCACATGCGTCCTGAACCCATTCAGGTTCCACTGTAATATGGGAGCCAGTGATCAAGGGGGCTGAACTCTCACCCTGCCTCTGTGCTTTGGAGGAGAGCCCGTACTGGCCGGAGATTTATTCCTGGGGCGAGAAGATCGCCTCCGGTCGACCTCAATGTCCATCAGCTCCGATGACGATCCATGGGAGACGTCAGACAGTACGGTGGCCTCGTCATCGGACCGACCCTGACTAGTCTCCGCAGGTGGCAAAACCTTCAGCTTCGGCGTCTTTGTCTTGGGGGGCTTAGAATGCAGAGCCTTGTCAACAGATGAAGCATTACTCGCCTGGGCAGAAGGCCCCATATGGGGAGAGGGAGGAAGTACCCCAATGTCAACAAGCACAGCCTTGTCCGACGTTGCGGGGAGAGCCGCAGGTTGCAAAACAACCGCAGCAGCACAAGTGCACTGGCAAACGCAGGTATTAGTGCTAACACTAGCAACCTCCGTTTGCATAGCAACAGTGGCCATTTGTACCGGTTTTTTCAGAGTGGAAGCGAAAGATGTAGTAAACACAGGAGGTTGCATGGCCATAAGGGGTTCTTGGCCTCACCATAGGGGATGCGCTTAGATGTTTTAATCTCCTGTATCTTCCGTTCGTCGAGATAGATGGGGCAGACCCGGCTCCAGACAGGGTGACTCCCAGAGCAATTCACGCACTTCACAGGCGATGAACAATCAGCTCCTTCATGGGCAGGCTGACCACATTTACCACAAGTGGCTATCCCATTGCACCACAACGTAGTATGCCCAAAGCGCTGACATTTAAAGCAGCGCATTGGGTTGGGGAAATATGGCCTTACTGGCAAATGTAAGAACCCCGCTTTAACATGCTCTGGGAGTCATGGGCAACTGAACGTGAGAATAAACGAGTCGCATTTGACTAGGTCCCCACCGACACGTTTCATAATATGCTGCACGTCAACAATACCTTCACCAGCCCATTCAGATTTTAACTCGTCTATGGGGATATCCACCAAGTCCATACATGTCACAACACCCTTACTGTAATTCAGAGTGGAGTGGAGCTCGGTCTCGATAGCGTACTCACCGAGACAGGTTGCTTTCCGAAGAGAAGCGACTTGACGGGAACTAGATGTCTGAACTAACAGAGTCCCATTGCGCAGTCGCTTCACAGATTTAAGTGTGCCTGCAATTCCCTCAAGACCCTTGTGGATGTGGAAACCCTCTCAAAGCTACCCTCCTTCCGTTTAATAATCAAAAACACATTCTGATTATCAGCATGTGCTCTGTTACGACAGTCTGACAAATCTCGATCAACACTAGGCGCTGGAGGACTCGCAGCACGAAGTCGCTTCTTCGATGGGGTGTGTTTTCCTACCAGTGGCCACCCAAGCCACTGGTAGGGGGAAATGTAGAGGTCGAAGGGTCCATTGCGGTCCCACGAGCAGCCAGGGAACTAAAGGTCCGCTCAGACAGAGCCCCGTGTGCCTGAGTAAGCCTTATACAACTGGGGTGCGGCAGGTGCCCCAGAGGTTGCCCGCTTGCGACTGTTCCACCTCAACAGCCATGCATCTCATAGGCGCGGAGCAAACCGGAAGATTGAGGGGTTTTTATAGAGGTCGGCCTTCCTCGCAATCCAGGCGGCTCAAGCCAAGATTACCATTCCCCGCAGCACACAACATTCCACCACCGCGCCATACGGTGGTCGCTGAAGCATGTCCGGGGGTTACGGTGACAGAAGACTGGCGGCGCCGACCAGTCCCCAGCTCAGGACCCCGGGGTCGCCAAGCCCGTACTCAGCAAACGAATGCTGAGCCCCTGGGGGCTACCAATTTGCGAGCAAGATGTATAAGACAGGTGAAATACCCTCAGACTTCAAGAAGAATATAATAATTCCAATCCCAAAGAAAGCAGGTGTTTACAGGTGCGGAAATTACCGAACTATCAGTTTAATAAGCCACTGCTGCAAAATACTAACACGAATTCTTTACAGGCGAATGGAAAAACTGGTAGAAGCCGACCTCGGGGAAGATCAGTTAGGATTCCGTAGAAATGTTGGAAGACGTGAGGCAATACTGACCCTACGACTTATCTTAGAAAATAGATTAAGGAAAGGCAAACCTACGTTTCTAGCATTTGTAGACTTAGGGAAAGCTTTTGACAATGATGACTGGAATACTCTCTTTCAAATTCTGGAGGTGGCAGGGTTAAAATACAGGGAGCGAAAGGCTATTTACAATTTCTACAGAAGCCAGATGGCAGTTATAAGAGTCGAGGGACATGAAAGGGAAGCAGTGGTTGGGAAGGCAATGAGACAGCGTTGTAGCCTCTCCCCGATGTTATTCCATCTGTATATTGAGCAAGCATAAAGGAAACAAAAGAAAAATTTGGAGAAGGAATTGAAATACATGGGGAAGAAATATAAACGTTGACGTTCGCCGATGACATTGTAATTCTGTCAGAGACAGCAAAGGACTTGGAAGAGCAGTTGAACGGAATGGACAGTGTCTTGAAGTACTTAAAGTAGTAAAGGAGTTTTGCTATTTAGGGAGCAAAATAACTGATGATGGTCGAAGTAGAGAGGATATAAAATGTAGACTATCAATGGCAAGGAAAGCGTTTCTGAAGAAGAGAAATTTGTTAATGTTCAGTATAGATTTAAGTGTCAGTAAGTCGTTTATGAAAGTTTTGTATGGAGTGTAGCCATGTACGGAAGTGAAACATGTACGATAAATAGTTTAGACAAGAAGAAAATAGAAGTTTTCGAAATGTGGTGCTACAGTAGAATGCTGAAGATTGGATGGGTAGATCACATAACTAATGAGGAGGTATTGAACAGAATTGGAGAGAAGAGAAATTTGTGGCACAACTTGAGTAGAAGAAGGGATCGGTTTGGTAGGGCATATTCTGAGGCATCAAGGGATCACCAATTTAGTATTGGAGGGCAGCGTGGAGGGCAAAAATCGCAGAGGGAGACCAAGAGATGAATACACTAAACAGATTCTGAACGATGTAGACTGCAGTAGATACAGGGAGATGAAGGATAGTGCAGCATGGGGAGCTGCATCAAACCAGTCTCTGGACTGAAGACCACAACAAGAACAACAGAATTATCAGCAGTCATTCTCAAAAAAATGGTTCAAATGGCTCTGAGCACAATGGGACTTAACATTTGTGGTCATCAGTCTCCTAGAACTTAGAACTATTTAAACCTAACTAACCTAAGGACATCACACACATCCATGCCCGAGGCAAGATGCGAACCTACGACCGTAGCGGTCACGCGGTTACAGCCTGAAGCGCCTAGAACCGCACGGCCACACCGGCCGTCTAGTCATTTTCACACAGCCTAGCCGTCCAGATCACGTGGTGTTATTTCGTGTGACTTCTGACTGTGGGGTTATCCGAAAGATGTTGTGTTCAGTGTTCCAGTTACAACGTAGCGAAACTGGAGGCGCGCTTTGCAGGACGAATTCTGAACGTAATCCCCGGGATACGTCGATCAGTTGTGGAACATACACAGTATCTCGGCAGGCAACGGTGGACAGCATACTTAAAAGTCTTGCATCAGTCTCACGACAGCTAGAAATCGATGTCATTTTGCTTTTTATGCTGTTTTTCGTTTCAAGACGATTAAAAAACGAAGTCATCCCACTTTTATTTGTTTTTTTTCTCCAGAACAGTTAGAAATCGATTTTTCCCATTCGATGTGGTACGACCTTGCCGTGGTGGGTGGGATTTCCTGACTAACAGTGCCAAAATCGTTGAGTGCCGAACTTGTGCAGTCATGCACATTGAACAGTACGGATTTTCTAATTTGCAACTCAAAAAACAGCCGTCGTATTGCAATTCATCTGTCATTTGTACCCAACCACATTAACGTTAACACGCTGAAGGCGCCATCTGTTGGTAAAATTTTCGTTTTTTTGTTCTTCGACGTTTCCCCCTGGATCGATATTATGTTTTGCAAATTTGACCTCATTCTGAGGATGGATACACTGTAAATATTAGGAGGTGGTGAAAACTAATGACTCGGAGGCTTTTATGTTGAAACTCATAAGGCTTTATAAATAAAAAAACGTTATTAACATAATATATCTGTAGTGTTCATTTCTTCATGTTCATAGCCCTCTATCGTTAGAGGGCTCTAAATTGTTGCGTGTAACATGGCGATGTATAAAGTATCTATGTCAGAGCCTGGGAAATAGGGTGCTGTAATGAAGTTTCAAATTCGAAGAGTTCGTTCAAACACGGCGCACCCTCTCCTTCAGCATGATACTATCTAACCACACACGAGCGCTGAGACATCTGCAGTTATCCGACGCCTTGGCTACACTGTCATCTATCATCCCCTATGCAGTCCTACATGGCGTCATCCTACTTTCATCCGTATCCAAAACTTAAAGAACACCTTCAAGGAATTCAGGTTGATAGTGACTAAGCGGCGGAAGCTAAGGTGAGGTTGTGCCTACGTTAACAAAGTCAAACGTTGTACCCTGACATTATCACCAAACTAGTCTCTCGTTGGGAGAAATGTGTACATCGTCTGGGAGACTATGTTGAGGAATTAATATATAGACCTTTGCAGACAGCTGGGCGCAAAATTTCAAACGGTCCTCCAGAGACGGTGCCAAGAGTGTCCTACGTTTGGTTTCCTAAAGCCAAACAATGGAGCGATACACAAACTGGGTATGGCACGGTAGTAAAGATCGAACCGGAACTAAAAGCTTTGCAGCCTGGTGTGCTGTCATCTATACTATGATAACCACTGACACTATATGTACGTGGGAGGCCGCTTCAATTTTCGAGCAGCATTTGGACATGAAAATAGCATGGCTTTCTGTGGTTTTTCTCGTCGACAAGTGCACTTACAGATGTGATTTAGTTTAGCTGTACTGCCCACGGGTGTTTTTCAGTGCCAGAGAACGAGTTTGTTTGTATTTTTTTTTATCTCTTCTCCTTCAACCTTTATTCCTTCTCCAAATTCTTCTGTGGGTTGCTCTACCGCTTGCTCAGTGTACAGATTGAATAACATTGGAGATAGGCTACAAACTTGTTTCACTCCCACATCAAACGGTGCTTCCTTTTCATGCCCCTCGACTCTTACTGCTGCGTCTGGTTGCTATAGAAGTTGTAAATAACCTTTCTTTCCTTGCATTTTATCCCTGATACCATTAGAATGTGAAAGAGTGTATACCAGTTAACCTTATGAATAGCTTTCTCCAAGTCGACGGATGATGTAAACGTAATTTTGCCTTTCTTCAACCTGTCTTCTAAGAGAAGCCCTAGGGCGAGTATTGACTCACATAATACCACATTTCTCGGGAATTCAAACTGGTCTCCCTTAAGATGGGCTTCTACGAGCTTTTCCATTCTTCTGTAGATAATTCGTGTCAGTATTTTGCATCTATGACTTTTTGAACTCCTAGTCTCTCAGTGCTCTTTTAATGCTCTGTTAAATTCTTCTGGAAATATCGTATCTCCTATCTCATCTTCATCTGCGTCCATTTCCCTTTCTATCCTACTGCCTTCAGATTCATTTCCCTTGTACAACTCCTTTATATTCATCTAGCTGCTTCTTCTTTCTCTGAAGGATTCTTTAATTATCCTATATACAGTATTTACGTTTTCCTTGATTATATGTGCTTCTATAGCTTTATATTTGTCATCTAGTCATTCCTGCTTAGCTACTTTGCACTTCCTATCAGCCTCAATTTTCAGACGTCTATCTTCCCTTTTCCCTGCTTATTTTTATGCATTTTTGTATTTTCTCCTTTCATACATGAAATTCAGTGTCTTCTGTGATACCCAAGGATTTCGTCTAAGCTTTGTTTTTTTACTTATTTAATCTTGTGCTGCCTTCACTATTTAATCTTTCAAAGCTGCCCATTCGTCTTCTACTGTATTCCATTCCCCTGTCGTTACAGAATGCTACCTCTGAAATTCACAACAACCTTTGGTTCTTTAAAGTTACGTAGGTCCCATTTTCTTAATTGCCAACGTTTTTGCAATTTCTTCAATTTTAATCTACTGCACTTCACCAATAAATAGTGGTCAGAGTCCACATCTGACCCTAGATATACCTTACAGCTTAAAACCTGGTCGCGAAATCTCTCTATTACCCTTTTATAATCAGTCTGGAACATTACGTTGTATTCATGTCTCTTCGACGTATACAGCCTTCTCTAATGATTCTGGAAGCAACTGTGCTAAATTCTCCCAAGCGAATTCCTCTTCCGTTAGTTTCCCGCAGCCCATACCCTCCTATTTTTCCTTCTCTTCCTTCCCGTACTGTCGTTTTACAGTACCCCATCACAATTGAATTTCCATCTCCCTTAACTATCTGAACAATTTCATTTGTCTCATCATACATTCTTTCAATCTCTTGTTCATTTGTGGAGGTAGTTGGCATTTAAACTTATACTACGTTGGTTAGTGTTGGTTTTCTGTCTGTCTTGGATGCAATGATGCGTTTACTGTACTGTTCATTGTAGTTTATCAGCATTTCTATATTTTTATTCATTATTGGACCTACTCGTCCATAATCCCTATTTATTTTGTATTTATACCATGCACTCAGCTGACGAGAAGTCTTTTTCTTCTAGCCATCGTGCTTCACTAATTTCCACTATATCTAACTTCAATATATCTATTTCCCTTTTGAAATGTCCTAACCTGCCTGTGTGAGTTAAGGTTCTAACATTCCAAGCTCCGGTCCGTGGAACCCCAGTTTAGTTTTTCCTGATGATGACAGCCTCGTAGGTAGTCTCCGCCTGGAGATCCAGATGGGGGGAGTGTTTTAACTCCGGAACATATTACCCCATAGGAAGCCATCATTTAACCATACAGTATGGGGTCATGACCTCGAGAAAAATGACAACTTTGATTTCCCCTTGCTTTCAGACGGTCACAGTACTAATACAGCAATGCCTTGTTGGAGATGTTAAAAAGCCCGATCAGTCAGTCTTCCAGATCGTATCAACTGCAGCTACTGGAATGTCTGCTGCCCCTCTTCAGGAACTGCTTGTTTGTATAGCATCTCAACGGATACCACTACGTGGTGCGGTACGGCTATCTATATCGTTGAGGCACGCAAGCCACCCCCATCATGATCAGGTCCATGGTTCATCTGATTAGCAGCTATTCTGATCAAATTTCTCTCACTCCTTCTCTGTTCTACTTCTACTACTGCTTCTTTCTCCCTATTGGTGTAGATTCAACAACTGTCAATTTCATAACTTTATGCTGCCTACATTACTTCTGGTTATTCAAAATGTTTTTACTGTCTGCACGTGGTATATATTTCAGTTCAATATAAAATTATAGTCTAATTTTTTCCCATTATCTCTGTGCATGCCAATAACAGCCATTGAACCAGGTATTTATCATATTTGTGATGATGTAGTGAAATCATTAGTATCAGTTCCATTGCTGTTCATGTCTGCCTGTGTTTATTTTTAACTGAGAAAGAAGTTGTGAACCTTAAAATCATGAAATCCTATGAATTTTTCCAAATTTGTCAAATATTGTTAATGGTAAGCTATAGAAACATGACAGATCGGTCATATATACGGTGAAGCGCATAACGTTTTCACTACAGATTGAAGGCATTTGTGACCTGCTTTGACCTAGATGAAAAGTGACCAGGGGTCTCATGGAGTAACCCACAACAGACTCTCGGATCTATGTTAATTATCTGGATACAGGCATAAATTTTTCGAATGGGACTGTGCTCTTTTCAGTCTCCAGACTGGAATATCTCGATGTGACAAATGCAAGTGATATGACATTTTTGTACATGTAACAACATATCACGGAGTAAAACTGTATAGAATATAGGGGTTTTGTGGCGATTTTGCGGCCGTTGAATGGACTGCCAGCCCGATGGTTATGCCACTCTCTAAGGAAACCTGCAAGTTCGGTTTAAAATTCAAGATCACGTTTGTGCTTTTGACTTTACAGAAGTTTATACACAGTTTTTACCAAAGAAGATGTTAAATCGCTGGAAAGTCATAATGGTCGGATACCCATGGGAAAATCTGATGATCGAAAAGGAATGTTTATTACTGATAAACTCATCACAATATGATCCTTAAAATATATTGCTTTGAACGGAAGAGAAGTTATTTCTTTCTCTTTTTTGCATATTCTGTGTCTTTTCTGCCATAAAATAATATGTCAGTAAATGCTGTCAGTGTCTGTGAACAGAAACCATATTACTTTACTACGTCCCGTCACATTTCTGTCGCTGAATTTTTTGAAGAGCATGTTCAAAGTGAGAACCATCTGCACCACTACACTTTCGTACGCGGTGTATCACTGATGAACTCTGTGCCATCAGTATATCTGCGGTAATCATTTACACACAGCATATGTACAGAGATATGGAACGTGTGATATTCATACCTTTGAAGAGTACGCAAGACCCTTCTCTGGCTGATACCAACCTCTCTTTGTACGAGAACTGGCATACAGTTTTGTTGCAGCAACTGCAATAACAGCTGCCTCAGCAAGTCCGTTGTTAGCAGTTTTCTTTCGTACACATTTTCTTTGGGCAAAACTTAGAGTCTTGAAAAGTCTTTTTAACAAAGGTGTTGTTGAACTGTGGATTGCTTGAATGACGTACGCTGTTATCTATGTGCTACGTCTGCTGGCGGCTCTGGTTATTTACTAAAACTGCTGGCAATTGACAGTCGGGTCCATCTCTTACTTACAGGCATGGGGGCTTCGTTCATGAATATGACTGCAAATGGAATAACTGCACAGCAGAAAATAAGGGAGCACCAGGGTAGTGGGTTCAACAAACCAACATAATGAGAAGCCACACATGTAGAGAACAACATAGCTGCATTGTTTAATAAACGGTGAGACAGGAAATCATTAACAGCAGTACTGTTCACTGTACCAAACAGTTACTGCCTCTTAATCAATCCTAGCTATTGTTACAGATATTTTAATCAACGATTTAAAATAGTGTCTGTCCCTAACGCGAACAGGGTAGTGATCACAACAATCTTTGTTTCTGACTGTAGCCTACAACTTACATGAAGAAGACATGTGAAACTAGTGCCGAAGTACAGCTACATGGTTCGAAAGGGCAAGTAAGCGTAGCTAGGATGAGAAGTCTTTTGGAGAAATGAGCTCCCGATAGAAGATCTCTACACGCATTGGCTGCGAGTTCTGGAGAGGTGGTGGCCTCTAGTGTTGCTGCAGCTGCGGCGGCTCTGAAGGTAATAACATCGCGTCGTAGTTGATGAAACTAATACACTGTGGAACATGACTTACTGCGCAGAAGAATTCTTCACTTTCTCCGCTAGCCAGCACTTGCTAACTATGTCTTTATCGGAAAACAACCACGATGGAGGACCTATACTAAACGGCTGTTGTTCTAAAGGCCCATCTTCTTTGTGCTATGCAAAACGACTCGCCTCTACCAGGATACGATGCGGACCAAGAACTGGCACAAAGTGAGAGTGAAGCGAGGAGTACTCGCTGTTTTATGAGCTCGGAATGATTACCAACCTTCTAGCTACGATGGCGCCAGCGCTTATAGTTGCACCATGAATTCCGGAGGAAATGTTTAATGGCATTTAGTTGGCACCCACTGTGCTTGGTGGAGAGGAGCTCATAGCCAAAATAGTCGTCTTTCATCCGTGAAAAGGTCGTTTCTCATCAGCAGCCAGCTAGTAGGTTTAAATTAAACAATTAACTAACAATAATAACAAGCTGATAATGTGGGAACAGTGACACATGTATCTGGGGAGTTATTTATAGTTCCCAGTAATTACACTTATAAAATTCGACCATAACATTTTAAAGAGACTAACTAACTAATACACTCCTGGAAATTGAAATAAGAACACCGTGAATTCATTGTCCCAGGAAAGGGGAAACTTTATTGACACATTCCTGGGGTCAGATACATCACATGATCACACTGACAGAACCACAGGCACATAGACACAGGCAACAGAGCATGCACAATGTCGGCACTAGTACAGTGTATATCCACCTTTCGCAGCAATGCAGGCTGCTATTCTCCCATGGAGACGATCGTAGAGATGCTGGATGTAGTCCTGTGGAACGGCTTGCCATGCCATTTCCACCTGGCGCCTCAGTTGGACCAGCGTTCGTGCTGGACGTGCAGACCGCGTGAGACGACGCTTCATCCAGTCCCTAACATGCTCAATGGGGGACAGATCCGGAGATCTTGCTGGCCAGGGTAGTTGACTTACACCTTCTAGAGCACGTTGGGTGGCACGGGATATATGCGGACGTGCATTGTCCTGTTGGAACAGCAAGTTCCCTTGCCGGTCTAGGAACGGTAGAACGATGGGTTCGATGACGGTTTGGATGAACCGTGCACTATTCAGTGCCCTCGACGATCACCAGTGGTGTACGGCCAGTGTAGGAGATCGCTCCCCACACCATGATGCTGGGTGTTGGCCCTGTGTGCCTCGGTCGTATGCAGTCCTGATTGTGGCGCTCACCTGCACGGTGCCAAACACGCATACGACCATCATTGGCACCAAGGCAGAAGCGACTCTCATCACTGAAGACGATACGTCTCCATTCGTCCCTCCATTCACGCCTGTCGCGACACCACTGGAGGCGGGCTGCACGATGTTGGGGCGTGAGCGGAAGACGGCCTAACGGTGTGCGGGACCGTAGCCCAGCTTCATGGAGACGGTTGCGAATGGTCCTCGCCGATACCCCAGGAGCAACAGTGTCCCTAATTTGCTGGGAAGTGGCGGTGCGGTCCCCTACGGCACTGCGTAGGATCCTACGGTCTTGGCGTGCATCCGTGCGTCGCTGCGGTCCGGTCCCAGGTCGACGGGCACGTGCACCTTCCGCCGACCACTGGCGACAACATCGATGTACTGTGGAGACCTCACGCCCCAGGTGTTGAGCAATTCGGCGGTACGTCCACCCGGCCTCCCGTATGCCCACTATACGCCCTCGCTCAAAGTCCGTCAACTGCACATACAGTTCACGTCCACGCTGTCGCGGCATGCTACCAGTGTTAAAGACTGCGATGGAGCTCCGTATGCCACGGCAAACTGGCTGACACTGACGGCGGCGGTGCACAAATGCTGCGCAGCTAGCGCCATTCGACGGCCAACACCGCGGTTCCTGGTGTATCCGCTGTGCCGTGCGTGTGATCGTTGCTTGTACAGCCTTCTCGCAGTGTCCGGAGCAAGTATGGTGGGTCTGACACACCGGTGTCAATGTGTTCTTTTTTCCATTTCCAGGAGTGTACATTAAAATAAAAATACTTGACTGCATTTTATTATTGCTATTAGATGACACAATTTATACTGGAAGCTGTCGTTGTTTGAGGTACTACAGGACGAGTTGGACAGCGTCTACCTGGGAACCATTGTGAATACAGTTACCTTGTTCATTAAGGGCTTTGCTGAGGTACCCAGTAAATTGCCAGTATTTAGACCAATTATTCATTTGTAACTTTCTAATTCTGAAAATGCGTTACTAACTATTCGATTAGTAGAGGTTTCACATGCAGCAAGCTATAAATGAAAATGATGGTTAATTGAAACCCTCAGCTGCCGACACGTGTTGTTGGTATACCTCGAATGCAACAGCTGAAAATGTGTTCCCCGCTCGGGACTCGAACTCAGGATCGCCTACTTACCTGGCAGACGCTCTGTCCATCTGAGCCACCAGGACACAGATGAATGGCGCGACTGCAGGGACTTACCCCTTGCACGCTTCCCGTGAGACTCACATTCCCAACTTTCCACGATCTACATACATAATATATCTAATAGATATTTGCCCATCCACTCATTACTCGCGCACACTAAGGTGACGATTCCCGTAAGAGTTCGGGTAATCTGTGCGCATTCGCAAAGACAAAGGTCAATGGCTGGGTAGCCTTTAACTATATGTGTGAAGATAGTAACTGTTCTCGAAGGAACAGATACCATTGATGACCGTGCATCTTCTCCAGTATAGATGATAAATAATTGAAACCCTCAGCTACCAACAGATGTTGCTGATATACCTCGATGGGGACAGCTAAAAATGTGTGCCCCGACCAGGACTCGAACCCGGGATCGCCTGTTTACATGGCAAACGCTCTATCCATCTGAGCCACCGGGGACATAGACGAGTAGCGTGACTGCAGGGACTTATCCCTTGCACGTTTCCCGTGAGACCCACATTCCCAACCGTCCACATCTACATATATAATGTGCAAGTGAGCAAGTGGACGTCATGGAGGTAAGACGTAGTGTGGTGTGGGCTGCGCCGTCTGTGCTTCCGCGTGGTAAGTCTTGCGCTTGCTGCAGCTTAAAGCTCTGTTTATAGAACCCTTCGAGAAGCAATGATTAGTACGCAGTGATGACACAACCATGTCGAAAAGATACATTCTCTCCTTTAATGATATAACAGGGATCCACCTGTCGATAGTAGCCTGTGTTGTGTTTGTGAAAATGCGTAGTGCCGAGTTGTGCCAGAAAATAGTCGAGTCTTCCGGAGGTGTCATGAAATTTAAGCACTATGATTGAAACGTTGGTGAAGTCACCGTTGCACATGCTGGTTTAGGCGTTCGCACAGTCCGAATCTTTCGAGTGGCCTTTTGAGATTACGACAGAACAAATTAATGCCGTAATTTAACCCTTCGGGAAAGTGCTCGGCAAATTTGCCGTGAAAGGGTCAAGCGCGCATAAATTTCCAGTATTAAACGGAGTACGACAGCTTCGAGTCGAGTTACAAAAGCACATCCCGTCGTACATCAATGTCTTCGGGTATAGAGGAATTGTAATTTATGACAACCAACCGCGAACCCGTGCCGCCTGCAACAAGCCTGGGCACCTTCGCGCAGAATGTATACAGCGGCGCGTTGCACAGCTGCCGGTCTGCAAGGCCGCCAGGCCACCTGCGATGACAACACTGCCTGGAACTTACGCCGCCGACGCACGTGCGCGGCCGACTGCTTCCTCAGCCCCTGAATCGTGTGCAAATACAAGTATTCCAGACACTGAAATTCCGATGGACGTCAGTGACATCATAGCTGACGACCTACAAGATCCCCGCCAATCTATAAAAACAGTCGAAATTCCACCGAAACAGGCACCTGCTACTGTAAAGGTAGCAGATCCTGTGGTGTCACCGCAAGATTGTGGGCTTCAAACCGGCCGCGGTCCGTCAGTACACATCGGACCCGCGAGTCGCCACTGTCGACGCTATCAGACCGAGCGCCGCCACTCAGCTGGTCTTACGAGACAAGCTAGCGCACTGGCCCAGTTCTACAGCCGACTTTAATAGGAATGACTCACTCGTTATAGCTTCAGAGATCTCATTTGCAGAGACGCTAGTTGGCATAGCGTTCGGCTAAGTCAGTAGCTTCGACCTAGCCAGGCGCCACATACAGTTTATGCATTGACAATTGATCTATATGTGTGAAACAATCAGAATTGAAAAGAAGTATTCGCAGTTCAGTCTATAACTCCACTTGTAAATATTATTGTACGAAGTCAAGATAGACGTTCACCGCTGATGCCGAATTAAAAGTATTTAGTTGTATTCCTGTGCCGGCCGGTGTGGCCGTGCGGTTCTAAGCGCTTCAGTTTGGAACCGCGTGACCGCTACGGTCACAGGTTCGAATCCTGCCTCGGGCATGGATGTGTGTGACGTCCTTAGGTTAGTTAGGTTTAAATAGTTCTAAGTTATGCCGGCACGGTAGCTCAGCGTGTTTGGTCAGAGGGTTGCGTGCTCTTTGTAATAAAAAAAACTGAGTCCAAGAATCAACGATCAACTTGAACGGATGTCTTGTGACGTCCGCCCAGACCAAACGCAACGAACAATATCGAACAAAATGAAAAAAAAATAGTTCTAGGGGACTGATGACCTCAGAGCCATTTTTACATTCCTGTCTACTAACTTTCTAATCACCTAAGATGTTCCGTATACATCCCGTCAAGTGCAATTAATGGGCACACCTATTGATCGGACTCAGTGTCAAGTTGAGTGACTCAGCCGGGTCACCCTTTTCCATGAGGCCCATAGTTCCGCCTCATACATAACAAAATGGCGGCGAGTCTTCTGCTGATTGGTTAGCTGTAATACAAAGATAAAAAGTGTGTTTTTCTTGTCTTTTAACGAACTATACTGTTGGACGGATTATAGACTCAGGACAGACGAGTGAATGTGTGTGACAGTGGTTTGCGTAGCTCCCATACTGCCGAGTTGAGTTTGCCCTGATTTCATTTGTACAGATCCACCGGAAGTTGAAGACGGACACACCTTGCAGGAAAGCTAAATTTACTTGGATACTGAAGAAAGTCCGTCGAGAGGCAATTCTCCAAAGAAAAATAAACACCGACTGGCACGCAAAGGTGCAGAGGAGACAGCTCCCATACTGGGGCAAAAAGCGACGGAAATAGGTAGTAGCTTAAGCCAGCAGATCTATAGCAACACGAAAGCGACACCAGTTTCTGAGGAGCGTTCCCCTTCTGCACTGGAAAAACGAGACGTCCAAGGAAAGCTAACGATGAAAGTACCCACGCACCTCCAAGAAACGAGCCGCTATCCTGAAGATTCACTCATCCCACCCACGACGACAACGTCAACCAGCTGGGCAAACGAAAGCGACCATAACAATGCGGATGAAGAAATGATCGAAGTTTCAGAAACTAAAACAGACTGTACTTCAGCCCAAAGGTGGCTGATTTCTTCAACGTGACGTCTCCGTGAACGAACTTTCTAAAGAACAAGGACACACCACTGAAACGTTTGCTACCGGTGAATATTATTTAAATGCCTTTTAAAGCTGACGCTTGGGAGATAAAACGGAAGAATGTTTTTCAAAGTTTGATCAACCTGAACGAACAATGTCTGACATTGAAGCATTGAAGACCGCTGCAGTAAACCTTCGTAAGATTCATGCTTCCTTTAAACTATAGAATTTAAAATATTTTATATATGCTTCTGACAGTGACATTATCCTTCTACAAGAAGTGAAAGACATTGAGCTTGGTAACGTACCTGGCTTCACCGCCATTACAAACCCAGGGCATGGAACGGAAATGGGCACAGCTTCGCTCATAAAGGAGGACATGCTAGTCCTAGATGTGGTAAAACTACCAAACAGTAAAGGCATACAGGCCACAATAAACAAAATACGACTTATTAACGTGTATGCCCCTTCAGGATACAGCAAAAGGCACCGCAGAGCGGAGTTCTTTAAAGAAGAAGTTGTCTCTCTATTTGGAACTCGATATGAACACCTTATCCTGGGTGGAGATTTTTACGTGTTTTGCATGCCAAAGACCAACCTCCCAATTTCAACAAGTGTACTGAACTGGAGCGTATAGTTAATGACTTAAGACTAATAGACACGTGGGAGGATATGCACGGTACATCCCCTGGCTTCACCCACACCACAAGTCACTCGGCAAGCCGTCTAGACAGGATACACGTAACGCACAATTTGAAACACCTCATTTTGAAGTCCGAAGTATGGCCTACCGTTTTTTCGGATCATGCTGCGTACGTATGCTATGCACAATCAACCTGATAAAACAAGGGACCTACCGAGGTAGAGGCACATGGAACCTCAGCGTGTCACATCTGGAGGACCATGCTTGTCAGGAGGCATTTTACGAAGTATGGAGAGAGTGTGAAAGCAAATTTAGCTCGAACAACTCTGGCACTGACTGGTGGCTGAAACATGCCAAACCTAAAATACAGAGGTTTTTCATATATTACTCAAAAGACAAAAACTTTTGGTACAAATCAACTATAGAATTCTACTTTCACTGTCTGAGGGATTTGTACAAGTCGGATGCAACAGTTGTGGACAACTACGAAAGAATTAACAAAATTAAAATTAAAATTTTGACACTTCGGCGTAAACAACTGGAAGGCCACCAAATAAGGTCGCGTGCCCAAAACGTAGCACAGCACGAGGTCACTTCCATTTATCATGTCATTTGTGAAAGCAAAAGGGCGTCTCGCAAGATATTATCTGAAATAACAACTGATGATGGAAGTAAGCTGACGAAGCAAAGAGAGATTAAAGAGGCAATCGTATAGCATTTAGAATCCGTAATGTCTAGTTAACTGGAATACTCTCTTTCAAATTCTGAAGGTGGCAGGGGTAAAATACAGGGAGCGAAAGGCTATTTACAATTTGTACAGAAACCAGATGGCAGTTATAAGAGTCGAGGGGCATGAAAGGGAAGCAGTGGTTGGGAAAGGAGTGAGACAGGGTTGTAGCCTCTCACCGATGTTATTCAATCTGTATATTGAGCAAGCAGTAAAGGAAACAAAAGAAAAATTCGGAGTAGGTATTAAAATCCATGGAGAAGAAATAAAAACTTTGAGGTTCGCCGATGACATTGTAATTCTGTCAGAGAAGCAAAGGACTTGGAAGAGCAGTTGAACGGAATGGACAGTGTCTTGAAAGGAGGATATAAGATGAACATCAACAAAAGCAAAACGAGGATAATGGAATGAAGTCGAATTAAGTTGGGCGATGCTGCGGGAATTAGATTAGGAAATGAGACACTTAAAGTAGTAAAGGAGTTTTGCTATTTAGGGAGTAAAATAACTGATGATGGTCGAAGTAGAGAGGATATAAAATGTAGACTGGCAATGGCAAGGAAATCGTTTCTGAAGAAGAGAAATTTGTTAACATCGAGTATAGATTTAAGTGTCAGGAAGTCGTTTCTGAAAGTATTTGTATGGAGTGTAGCCATGTGTGGAAGTGAAACATGGACGATAACCAGTTTGGACAAGAAGAGAATAGAAGCTTTCGAAATGTGGTGCTACAGAAGAATGCTGAAGATAAGGTGGGTAGATCACGTAACTAATGAGGAGGTATTGAATAGGATTGGGGAGAAGAGAAGTTTGTGGCACAACTTGACTAGAAGAAGGGATCGGTTGGTAGGACATGTTTTGAGGCATCAAGGGATCACAAATTTAGCATTGGAGGGCAGCGTGGAGGGTAAAAATCGTAGAGGGAGACCAAGAGATCAATACACTAAGCAGATTCAGAAGAATGTAGGTTGCAGTAGGTACTGGGAGATGAAGAAGCTTGCACAGGATAGAGTAGCATGGAGAGCTGCATCAAACCAGTCTCAGGACTGAAGACCACAACAACAATGTCTAGTCAAACAGTTGACGAACAGCTTCAAGACGAGTTAATCATCAACCTCCAAGGCAAAGTATGCCACGTGGAAGCACAAACTCTCATCTCGGAAGTGACTGAAGAAGATGTCGAAAAAGCTATGTATGAAAGCATGAAAAATAAGGTTCCAGGGGAAGATGGCATTCCGGCAGAATTTTATCGAAAATTCAGTGGCCTCGTAAAAGCCAAGTTTACTCTCATCTGCAACGAGCTACTAAACCCTGAAAATGACATCCCAAAAGAATTTCGTGAAGGACTCTTAGTATTAGTGCCAAAAACTACCAACACGAAAACTGTAAGCGCTCTGAGGCCAATTACGCTTTTAAACAGCGATTACAAAATCTTTGGTCGCATCCTCGCCCGCAGGCTGAAAACCACAATCACCAGTGTCACCAGTCCTTATCAAACAAGTGTGGGCAAAGACAGGAAAATTCTGCAGACTCTCGGTGATTACAGGGACCTAATCTCAACGACCGACGTCTGCAAAATAAAATGTGCACTCATCTCACTCGACTTTGATAAAGCCTTCGACAGGGTTAATCATCGTTTTCACCTTCGGACCATGGGCGAATTGGCTCCCCACCTAGATTCATTGCAGTAGTAAGAAATATATTAACAAACAACTCAGCCAGATTTGTCATCAATAGACACATTGGACGCCCGATTGACGTCACCAGCTCCATTAGGCAAGGGTGTCTAATGTCAATTGCACTGTTCGCCATTGCCATCGAAGCCCTGCTTGCCTCCCTTACGAAACATCTACAAGAACTACAAATACATGGAGAAAAGATCGTGTGCAAGGCGTATGCTGATGATGTTGGCTTCCTAGTCGTGAATGGCACTGAAGTAGAGAGCGCACTACAAACAGTAACAAAATATGAACAGACATCTGGTGCAAAACTTAACAGAACAAAGAGATTTTCAACATCGGCCGTGGAATTGGGACGCAAACGCACGCCCTGTTACGAGAGCTTGTAACCATGAAATGTCGCGGCGTAGACTTAGGAAACTCGCTGATCATCAGAAAGTAACAGTGGCAGATGTACACATCACTTCCAAAGTTAATTACGTAGCAAAAGTTACGCTACCACCTGTGACTTTGTCTAAAAGCATCGCATCTGCACTAGGACACTTTGTGAGCCGTGGACGTATTTTCAAAGTCAAATATGACATTCTCATGCTCCCTATGACATGTGGTGGGTTAAATCTCACCGCTGTCAGCAAAAAAAGCGCAAGCCTTATACCTTTCTACCACATACAAACAATGGAGAGAACCAAGTGGTACCCTTGCTGCACATTTGTTAAACGAAATTCAGGGTGTCCGAAAAGACTTTCCCTGATTACATAAATTGGTAACTCAGGCTAGATGTAAGATACAAATATGAAACTTGTGTCGAATTGTTTACAACTATCAAAGTTTCTTTCTGTTTTAGGTTCGCAGTATGTAAGTAGTGGATGAGGTGCAGTGCCCAAGAAGCCATGTAAACCAGTCAGGGGAAGGCACAGTGTGTCCTGTGTTACCATGAGACACGATCACCAACCACAGTGCAGAGACACTTCAAGACAACATTTGGAAGGAATCCACCTCATGTCAAGAGCATTAAAGCATGGTATGAGAAATTCAAGAACACAGGATCGGTTGCTGGCCTTCCGAGGTCTGGTCGACCAAGAACCTCAGCAGACAGGGTGGAAGCTGTAAGGCAGTCTTTTCTGCGAAGTCCAAAGAAATCGGTGCGCAGGGCCTCACGTGAATTACAGATGCCAAAAAGCTCTCTCAATGACATTTTACACAAACGTTTATTGTTTCGTGCATACAAAGTGCAAACCGTTCAGGCCTTGTTGCCCAATGACAGTACACGTCGATATGACTTTGCGGTCGAAATGCTATCACGTATTGAGGTTCGATGATGGTTATCTCAGACGAATTGCCTTTTCCGACGAAGCGACCTTTTGTGTCAGTGGAGTAGTGAATCGCCATAATGTGCGCATTTGGGGTTCACAACCCCCTGGCGAGGTCATGGAGTGCACCAGAGGCAGTCCAAAGGTGAATGTTTGGTGTGCGCTATTGCACGATCGAATTATGGGGCCATTCTTCTTGGCTGATGCTACCATCACATCTGCAGTGTATCTGGACATGTTGCAACTGTATGCTGTTCCTCAGCTGTTCAGTATCACCCCGATGTCTTTTTTCAGCAAGACGGTGCACCGCCTCATTGGGGTTTGGACGTCTGTGCCTGTCTCGATATGACCTTTCCTGGGCGATGGATTGGTCGTGATTGGCCAACGGTTTGGCCTCCACGCTCTCCTGACATAACTCCATTAGACTTCTTTTTGTGGGGTTATGTCAAGGACGAGGTCTACCTAACACGTGTACCAGATCTTGAAACCCTGCGTCAACGGATAACCACAGTCGTTGAATCGATCCCTCCAGTGATGTTGGCTAATGTGTGGCGGAAATTGAATATCGCCTAGATCTGCTACGTGCTACCAAGGGTGCTCATGTGGAAGTTTACTGATGTGTGAAAAAAACTTTGATAGTTTGTAAACAATTGTATACCACTTTCATATTTGTATCTTACTTCTAGCCTGAGTTATCAATTTATGTAATCAGGGCAAGACTTTTCGGACACCCTGTAGCTCCTGCTGACTACAGTGAAACTATAAATGTCACACACATACTCAACGGACTATGCCACTTGAATACGTTTTAGTGGAATACAGCTACATACAGGCAAGGATCCCTGAAAAAGACATCATGAAAGTGAAAGAATTTTCAATAACTTGATGAAAGACAAACCCAGAAACGATGTAGAACAAAAGTATCCTTGTTATAACTGGGAAAAAATATGCGAAAATATTCACTGCCGGAACCTGCCAACGTATGTCAAATCGACCTAGTACTCTGCTGTCAACAGGAAAATTACGACGAACTCTGAACTTCTCTCTATTCGATTGGCCGAGTCACAGCTGTGTACATTATGTAGTATACCAGATACCGAAGAGCATAGATTGTTGTGTGACTGCCGCGCGGGATTAGCCGAGCGGTCCAAGGCGCTGCAGTCATGGACTGTGCGGCTGGTGCCGGCGGAGGTTCGAGTCCTCCCTTGGGCATGGGTATGTGTGTTTATCCTTATGATAATTTAGGTTAAATGGTGTGTAAGCTTAGGGACTGATGACCTTAGCAGTTAAGTCCCATAAGATTTCACACACATTTGAACATTTTTTTTGTGTGTCAAGGTAAAAAGACATATGGCTCTACATAAGACAAAAGATAGCGAGCATCAGCAGAACCACGCCCAACGCCGTTACGCCTGCTGAATTTATAAACCCTGACAGTATACCTTACCCTAAAAGGAAACGAAACGCAATCAACTGGTTGAAAGGCCAAACGGTGCATTACTTCCTAACAAAAGAATCAAGCAATAGGGAGGACTTCTGGATATACCTTATAACTGAACACCACAAGTTGATGTTTACTAAAAAATACAAAGAAAATTGCCCAATTTCTTTAACTAAAACAATACTGTAAACAATAGAAGTGAGTAATTTAAATTATAAAATAGTTCAAATGGCTCTGAGCACTATGGGACTTACCATCTAAGGTCATCAGTCTCCTAGAACTTAGAACTACTTAAACCTAACTAACCTAAGGACATCACACAGCACCCAGTCATCACGAGGCAGAGAAAATCCCTGACCCCGCCGCGAATCGAACCCGGGAACCCGGGCGCGGGAAGCGAGAACGCTACCGGACGACCACGAGCTGCGGACAATTTAAATTATAGAACCAAACATTTCGTATATTAGACGAATGATTATTGGTTAAAGTTTCTACTTCACGTAACAGGAGGCGGTTTTCCAACAGCAATTAAACAGAGAAGGTCATCAGTATAGACCAGTTAAGCCTCTGTGTAAATATTACTTTGTTTTGAGGGAAGCGTACAACACAGTGATGAAACTGGCAAATACCCTTTATTTAGTTTTTTTTCCATCTTTCCTTTTCTTTTCACAAAAAGACATATTTATGCTAATTATATGTAAAATCAAGCATCAGAAGCCTACTTTACTTCATTACCTTTCTGAAGAAGAAATGGGTCTTTCCCTTACCACGTCCTCCTCCGTCTCTAACCAATACTAGAGCGGCGGCTATCCACCCGGAGGTATTCCACACGGGTAAGCCTTCCTAGGTCTTGGACGAGAATTAAACGTGTAATTCGACGTATAAATGTGTTTACCTTCCATTAATTTGGAGGTAACCCGTTCATGTTCTGCGAACATAAATACGAAACACAACAGCTCCAGAACCGCAGACGTTCTTGCTATTTCACTGATACTTTTTCCACTCGCCCTATCAGTTATTATTAATCAAAGTCACGCTGACCAGGAACATACTAAAAAGCGACTCGATACGATAATGACAATAGCTTGTGTAACATCCCTTAATGCACTCTAGTTGTGGTTTTCATTCAACTGAAAATAAAGTTTACAAAATGGAAAGTCTCAAACAGTAAACTGGTCTGGAGAGTCAAACTGAGAAACGGTATTATTTCAGAAGAGTCAAATTTATCTAACCCAAAAAATAAAACTTCAGACGGGTAAAGCCACAACCGATTTCCTCTCGTATCAATATAAAATTCTGATCTGTGCTCTAGTTCTAATGACATCAAAGTCGACGAGACCTTAAACTACCACCTTCCTCTTCCTTTCCTTAGAAGGCAGGATTAGCGTTTTGTCGAAGAAGAGAGGTGTACGTCAAGGATGAGGAAGAAGCTACCACATCTTGTTGTCAAAGAAACCATCCCAGCATTCACCGTAATCAATGTGATTGGATAACAGAAAACCTAGATATGGATGATTTGATGGGAATATGAACTTCAGCAGAACCACGTCTACTGATGAACTGAAGAGTTCAGACCAACCTTTGTGTTCAGGACATCTTTACCGTTACTGCCAAATTATGACTCCAGTGTGAAAGAAACCGTAATTACTGATAATTGTTTGATTCCACTTAATTATTCAAGTTACTAAAGGATACGAAAAATTATTTTTCTCAGCTGAATAAGATAATTTACTGTGATGCATACTGAGACTGCTGCCTTAACTAATAAAGTTGTGAAAGATTAATCACAAACGATAACGAAAAAGTTAAATGAGGTATGTATTTCTTAATTAATTTACTTGTAGCCTAAACGGGGCCATTATTTTGACAAATTGTGTACTTTGAAGGAAAATTTGATTCTTTCGACTGACAACTGTCATACTTGATGGAGCTCCGTGATGGTAGCAGTACGTTACCGCGGCAGACATGTGGTAAATGGTCTCGTCATGGCTCTGGCGGGGCCTTCAGTGATGCTTCTTCTGGGGCGATCAGCAACATTTGGCACCATTCATTATAAACAACGTCTACATTATAGATATCGAGCTACTCTCCAGAATATGGCTATTTTCAACTGATATGTTATTTAAAAGACTCCTCAATCTTATGTTTGAACACACCTTCGATTTCCATGCAGAAACTTAGACATCTTCTCTCAGCCATATGTGATGGAGGGACGCGTGGAAGGTGCTACTGCTCTACCCAAAGCATATCTCAAGAAGAAGCCGAGCAAGGTGGAACCGTGGTTCGGATATTAGATTCGCATTCTGGAAGACTGCGGTTCAAATCTCTGTCCAGTCATGCAAATTTAGATATCCTGTGCCTTCCCTAAATTTAATAAAGGATACGGCTGGCTTCTACTCTCAGTCCCGGCTTGTGTTCCGTCTCGATTGTCCTGATACACGACAAGACGTTAAACCCAATATTATTTCCATTACAAAAAAAGGGAGACTATTTATGAGTGTTCTCAGAAAGAGACGGAATTGCCTGTACTGCCGATAATTCTTTTCATAGTCAGCAACAAGGTCTATGTAGAATCTGAACTAGGACGGTTCATGACGTTATAATAGTATTTGTCCGGTGAAATGGAAAAGTAACGACTGAGGCACATCAATATTAAGTGTAGATTACATTTTCCATATTTGATCTAGGAGAGTGGTCTAAATCCTTTCGCGTGTGCCTTCACCATTGTTTATTTATAGCGTTTAGCTGTCCTTTGTCTGTGATTTCACCAGGGTTGGATGCTTAGTTTTCACATGGACAACAGATGATTCTGAGAATATTAGTAGAATACGGTGGACCTAGATTATGTGGATCAAATTTCGTGTTTGAGAAATCATTCACACAGAAGAATCTTACAAACATACCGTCGTTTGACAGTCCCACAGACTCTCTTACGGATGACGTAGTAACAGGTATATCTGACGTAGAGAAGCAACTGAAGAAATTGAAAACAAATAAATCACTAAGTCTGGATGGAATACCAGTTCGGCTTTACAGGAAGCACGCGAATCTCTAACAGAGTCTGAAGGGACTGGAAAGAAGTGCATGCGAATACTATATATTAGAAGTGTAAATGAAAGGGCCCTCATGATTACAGACTGATGTCCATAACACTGGTTTGCTGCTGAATTCTGAATTTTGATTGGAATTTCTTTGCCCCAGGACCGTACCGACGTCCCACACGACTCTCTCCCTCAGAAACTGGCGGGAAATTCAAATGGCGATGCCGTTACCGGGACTCTAGCCCTGGTCCTTCTGGGCAAAAAGCTCTAGTGCACCCACCCTCCCCCCCCCCCCCCCCAACACATGGAATCTGCCCAGATGCAGGAGAGGAAGGTTAGGTTAGTGTACTTCGCTTATTTTGGTTGGGAAACTAAAGCAAAGATGGGTCCTAATTACGTAATTAGTCATAAAGATTGGGCCTAATGACACAACTATATGCATAGCGGTACACAAGGATTGAATAAAATAGCAATACACGTCAAAAACTGGTGACGCCATACAATAGGTGTTATCCTGCTGGGAAAATATTCCACAATACCACTCAAAACTAGTGGCAGACGCACTCGAACTCTACCCTTCACCTACAAGTTGGCGGGATAAAGTCTGGGGTGTAAGGTAATACATACGCTACTGGCCATTAAAATTGCTACACCAAGAAGAAATGCAGATGATAAACGGGTATTCGTTGGACAAATATATTATACTAGAAATGACATGTGATTACATTTTCACGCAATTTGGGTGCATAGATCCTGAGAAATCAGTACCCAGAACAACCACATCTGGCCGTAATAACGGCCTTGATACGCCTGGGCATTGAGTCAAACAGAGCTTGGATGGCGTGTACAGGTACAGCTGCCCATGCAGCTTCAACACGATACCACAGTTCATCAAGAGTAGTGACTGGCGTGTTGTGACGAGCGAGTTGTTCGGCCACCATTGACCAGAAAGTTTTCAATTGATGAGAGATCTGGAGAATGTGCTGGCCAGGGCAGCAGTCGAACATTTCGTGTATCGAGAAAGGCCCGTACAGGATCTGCAACATGCGGTCGTGCATTATCCTACTGAAATGTAGGGTTTTGCAGGGATCGAATGAAGGGTAGAGCCACGGGTTGTAACACATCTGAAATGTAACGTCAACTGTTTAAAGTGCCGTCAATACAAACAAGAGCTGACCGAGACGTGTAACCAATGGCACCCCATACCATCACGCCGCGTGATACGCCAGTATGGCGATGACGAATACACGCATCCAATGTGCGTTCACCGCGATGTCGCCAAACACGGATGCGACCATCATGATGCTGTAAACAGAACCTGGATTCATCCGATAAAAAGACGTTTTGCCATTCATGCAGCCAGGTTCGTCGTTGAGTACACCATCGCAGGCGTTCATGTCTGTCAAGGGTAACCGCAGCCATGGTCTCCGAGATGATAGTCCATGTTGCTGCAAACGTCGTTGAACTGTTCGTGCAGATGGTTGTTGTCTTGCAAACGTCCCCATCTGTTGACTCAGGGATCGAGACGTGGCTGCACGATCCGTTACAGCCATGCGGATAAGATGCCTGTCATCTCGACAGCTAGTGATACGAGGCCGTTGGGATCCAGCACGGCGTTCCGTATTACCCTCCTGAACCCACCGGTTCCATATTCTGCTAACAGTAATTGGATCTCGACCAACGCGAGTAGCAATGTGGCGATAAGATAAACCGCACTCGCGATTGGTTATAATCCGACCTTTATCAAAGCCGGAAACATGATGGTACGCATTTCTCCTCCTTACACGAGGCATCACAACAACGTTTCACCAGGCAACGGCGGTCAACTGCTGTTTGTGTATGAGAAATCGGTTGGAAACTTTCGTCATGTCAGCACGTTGTAGGTGTCGCCACCGGTGCCAACCTTGTGTGAATGCTGTGAAAAGCTTATCATTTGCATGTCACAGCATCTTCTTCCTGTCGGTTAAATTTCGCGTCTGTAGCACGTCATCTTCGTGGTGTAGCAATTTTAATGTTCAGTAGTGTACGTGTATTTGCAGGAAATATATCAACTGACGAGATGCTGGTGTTGGACAATGAGGAGTTTCGAAAGTATGTTACGCATAAGCATACAGCTGAGAACTATTCTATCACCGTTTGGCGTCAGTTCACTACAGACGCCTATTCAACAACTACCCTAAAGCCCAGGTAATCGAATTCAATACATGCTACGACAACTAATGGAATAAAATGCGTCACTGTTCTAATTACGGTTCTAAATTGTCATGAAAAACAAGCACTCGTAAACAATGGGTCAAAATGCAACACATGTACTGGGGTTTGGGAAAAAATTATCACAATAACACAAATACTGCAAAAACTGACCCCAGAAGATTGTAAAGGAACAGTAGTTGCAGTTGTAGCCTCCTTGACGGGCACTCACGATATAACCAACTCGGCGATATTCTTATCCCCCCTTTCACACCTGATCCTCAACCTTCCCACATTTCCTCTCCTCACCACTGGTAGGGACAGTGGCCTGTTCCATCTTACCGCTGGTGGTTCAAAAAGATATTCATCTGGTGGCATTGATACACTGTCACCAGTATGTTGAAATCAATCACAGATAAAAGACAAGAACAAGACACTGCATGCAATCTGTTAATCGTATCTCTCAGAAAGATTGGACCACCCAAGACACAACGACGACTTGGAATCCTGGACGCCCTCTGCCTAAAGCGACCGCAGACCACTAGGAGCAGAGTCTTGCTCACCTGCAGCCTGTAGCGCTTGGCACGATCTCGTGGTCTCCTTGAGGCGATGGTCCTTCGCCAACACAAAAGGGAAATTTAACGCCACAGCCACACTGCACAGACCGCGCTCTGGTCGGGGCACATCTGCCTAGCGAGACCACCCACACTCACACTCGATGGACTATCCCCCACACTGCCCCACACATGCGATTTCCATTTTGCCATGGGGAACACTTTTATTTAACATCAACGCATCTCTTATAATCGACCATTCATTAAAAAAGAGAACACAATTGCAATCATAATAAATCTCCTCTTTTCACGAAAATAGACACAGTCCATTTTCTTTTTGTTTATGAGCAACATCGCTATAGTTTTTACATTCGAATGCAGGATACAATTCACGTCTCAGTATTTTTCACCGTACAATGGAGTGCACTACTGCCAATCACATAAGTTCCACTACTTTGCTGCGAAGACCACCAATCACCGCAGAACGTCCTGGTTGTTTCGAAACCGTCATTGGAGTTCAGAAAAAGCGAGAATTGAAACTCCAAAGAAAAAAACACCTATGATAAGCAATTTATTTGAGCTTGATGTACAAATCACTCGACCTGATAGCGTCTCTCGCGTTCAGATCAGCCTCTGTAAATAAACTGTCATGCGCATATGCATTACAAACATTTCAGACACTTTAAATAACACCAGAGAATACAATCTTTCATGCTATTGGTTAGCATGTCAGAATAAACACAATCATTCTACGTTCGACAACAAGCTATAATTCAAGAGGACGTTGCTGTTTTGTACACTACGGCATGTCCCGTTGTATCAGTGTGAAGCTATATCACATCCGTGTTTACGAAACAAATCGTGAGAGCGTGTCTTGTAATAGAACTTTCTGTAAGACTTTACCATGTCTGTCTTCTGTTACACGGAAACCAATGACTGTTTGCGTAACTACATTTCACATTTTTCGTCCATAACTCCCCTCAACCTGCACGTCTGTAAAGTTTCTGTCGTGCAGTAGATTCCAGCGTTCTAGTTTTGTAAGAAATTTGATCATCACAGCCTGTTTCACGCAATCTACTCACATCAGGGGAAAGAAAACACTATCAATTGTAGGATCCACAACGAGCTATAATTCAGGTGTTGTCTGCTTTATAGCTTGAGATTACGAAATATGAAATAACACAGTACTTGGGTATCATCTGCTTTTTAACCACATAGTCGTGATGATAATAATAAAAACAGTCATGATTCCATTAGAATAGATCCATCCAATTGGTATAAGTTTTATGAGCAAAATCGGCTTTGTTTTGAGAGAACTATATGCATTCAAAATTAAACCAGCTATACCACTCCTTGTAATAGAATCTCCTGTAAGATTTTACCATGCCTCTCTCTTCCGATGTATCGAAAAAACAATACCGTTTGCATGTTGACATCGAGCATATTCATGCCGGCCGGAGTGGCAGAGCGGTTCCAGGCGCTACAGTTTGGAGCCGCGCGACCGCTACGGTCGCAGGTTCGAATCCTGCCTCGGTCATGGATGTGTGTGATGTCCTTAGGTTAGTTAGGTTTAAGTAATTCTACGTTCTACGGGACTGATGACCTCAGATGTTAAGTCCCATAATGCTCAGAGCCTCGAGCATATCACATATACATGTATCATTCCACCGGAGGATGTGGCCAGTGCTCGAAGTCGCTTGCACTGATCTGCGTAAAGTTTTGTCAACTGCACTGGAGGATGACCATAGCCAACAGCTTATCAATCACGAGAGAAGGTTCCTGTATTCCTCCTTCATAAGCATCTTCATACATTGTTTTTGTGGCTGTAACACATTGAAGCATTGTACAACTACAGTTATGTACACCACCCTACACATTGTTTTTCTACCATGACTTCAAGATCTGTGTCAGTTGCTAAACCGATAGTAACACGTTTCAATCCTTTGGCTCTCACAGAAATCTGAACACCGTGTAGTGGAAACTATGCAGTTCCCACAACATACAGGTTGATAGAAATAAAACACAGAGGCTATGTTTCTCATTGAGAAAAATGTGGAAGTCAGTGCCACATATGGAAACTGGAAGAGTTTTCGGCGTTGTAGAGAGTGTCCAACAGCTATCCAAAGGTTAATTTCATATTCCACAGCAAGAGTGTAGTGCATGTGTTGGTGTTCCGTTTCGAAGAGCAGTGTTTCCTCATTTTGCAATCTTGTATACGATTACTGTTCTGGTGCTGACCATCACTGGAGGGTGCTGTTCACAACATGCATGAGACAGCAGAAATAAGAAAAGGCACTATTACCTTACTGGTGAAAACAAATAAAAGCACGTGGAGGGCATCGCAGCGTATAGACATAGGACGAGTCTGCAGCATTCATGAACGTTTCTAAACAACTGTGCCGGCCGAAGTGGCCCTACGATTCTAGGCGCTGCAGTCTGGTACCGCGAGACCGCTACGGTCGCAGGTTCGAATCCTGCCCCGGGCAGGATGTGATGTCCTTAGGTTAGTTAGGTTTAAATAGTACTAAATTCTAGGGGACTAATGACCTCAGAAGTTGAGTCCCATAGTGCTCAGAGCCATTTTTGAACCAAACAATTGTCTGAGGGTGATGACCTTTACGTTTGATACCACGCTCCACAGTGACAAGTAGCGTATAGCCAGTGTTCGGCCAAGGTTTCCTCCATCTCAAACAAGTGTTGTCAGTCAGTTATTATGTGGTAATCAACAGCGTTCGAGTGAACAGACAGGATGGGAAAGACACTGTCAATATGGGATGATGTACTGTAATACTCACCGCAGTTGATAGTGTGATCAATTTTAGCAATTTTACCACTTGTTCCGTAGTTTCAACGCCAGCCAATGACACACTAGAAAACTTCCTGGTTTCTCTATCATTGCTAAATCGCCTGTCCACTACTTTGCAGCTACAATATACTAGATTGCGAATGCAGCTAGATTACTGTGCAGTACGTCCATTTGGCCACATACACCAAAGTATACGAGACAGCATCTTAAAACGATGTAATTACATTATCTACATATTTCCAGCGCATCGATCATAGTGCGAAATTTACGATTACGAATGGCCATGTTTCTCTGTGTTGATCGGCGTCACAGATTATTCCCGCTTTCGTAGGATAAAGTCGGAGATTGACAGATCCCTCCCACATTGTCCTAGACAAGTCCTCTCTGTAACTCCAATCTTACCTGTGGCACCATCCAAAAGATCTCTCCAGATGCGTGCGTGTCGAGGAGAGTAGCGCCTCTTATTGGTGTATAGTGGACATGAGAATGTTGCGGTGATATAACAGATGCCCAAGAAGATGGCCGGCCGAAGTGGCCGTGCGGTTAAAGGCGCTGCAGTCTGGAAACGCAAGACCGCTACGGTCGCAGGTTCGAATCCTGCCTCGGGCATGGATGTTTGTGATGTCCTTAGGTTAGTTAGGTTTAACTAGTTCTAAGTTCTAGGGGACTAATGACCTCAGCAGTTGAGTCCCATAGTGCTCAGAGCCATTTGAACCATTTGAACCCAAGAAGATGCGTGCGCTTTACACGTGATGGAGCTCCAGACAGATAGAGTTTTAAACATTGCACGTAAATCAACTGTGATATCAACACTGAAGGATTATTGCACCGTCAGGAGTCAGTACCAGGAAGGTACCAGCATGAGAGAAATGATCGTACAGCATAAACACACACTCCAATGGTTCCACGGTTCTGCACCAAAAATGCTTTATTGTTAACACCATACAGTTTCTGTAGTATAACTCGTGCGGAATGCGAGGCTCTTAATACTCTAATGCAGGAATATTTATCCAACACCAGACATACAAGCACCCCACAAGTTTCCCACCCGAATCACCATGGTGACAAACTTTAAAATGATGAAACTATTTCCTTCTACACTATTCTGGTGTCCTAGTACGGCATTATCAGTGTATATCAACAGCTCGAGCTGCTTATAAACCAACTAGTTCTAAGTCCAGAGACTGCTGTACTGTCTCTTAGGAAATTAATGGATTTCATATGCCTTTTTAAGTCGGAAATGTAAGTACATTCAATCACACTCCCCACGTCAGTCATGCATATCAGTAGCAGTAGTGATATCGGTTTTGCCGTATGTGCCTATGTCTCACTAGGAAATAGAGTGAAGATAAACGGACATGAATATTTTCGATAGCTTATACATTGAGGTACCACCCACACACTGACGCACGAAAATGCACACCAGGAACCAGCAACTTCTTACGAGGGAGGAAGCACCACTAGCAGTAGTCACAGTGACAGTGACGTCACCACATCCTTGGTACGATTCTTCTTGCACAAAGAAGTCCTGGTCTGATGTTAGGTAGTTTTGCTGATGTGTAAGATACTATCGCAATTTAATCCTAACACCACATATCTCGGGCACACCCCTTCACACTATTTTAAGTGATACATGAGACTTCGGTCAACTATCCTACAGAACACTCTAGGGAGTGGCATAAGTCTGATAAACGCACTGAGTCTTATCCTTAAGGCTTAAGGAATAACTTTTGTGAGAATGGGCCATAATTTGATTATATATATATATATATATATATATATATATATATATATGTATATATATATATATATATATATATAGGGTGTTACAAAAAGGTACGGCCAAACTTTCAGGAAACATTCCTCACACACGAATAGAGAAAAGATGTTATGTGGACATGTGTCCAGAAAGGCTTAATTTCCATGTTAGAGCTCATTCCACCTACGCTCAATGGAGCACGTTATCATGATTTCATACGGGATACTCTACCTGTGCTGCTAGAACATGTGCCTTTACAAGTTCGACTCAACATGTGGTTCATGCACGATGGAGCTCCAGCACATTTCAGTCGAAGTGTTCGTACGCTTCTCAACAACAGATTCGGTGCCCGATGGATTGGTAGAGGCGGACCAATTCCATGGCCTCCACGCTCTCCTGACCTCAACCCTCTTGACTTTCATTTATGGGGGCATTTGAAAGCTCTTGTCTACGCAACCCCGGTACCAAATGTAAAAACTCTTCGTGCTCGTATTGTGGACGGCTGTGATACAATACGCCATTCTCCAGTGCTGCATCGGCGCATCAGGGATTCCATGCGACGGAGGGTGGATGCATGTATCCTCGCTAACGGAGGACATTTTGAACATATCCTGTAACAAAGTTTTTGAAGTCACGCTGGTACGTTCTGTTGTTGTGTGTTTCCATTCCATGATTAATGTCATTTGAAGAGATGTTATAAAATGAGCTCTAACATGGAAAGTAAGCGTTTCCGGACACATGTCCACATAACATATTTTCTTTCTTTGTGTTTGAGGAATGTTTCCTGAAAGTTTGGACGTACCTTTTTGGTTCAAATGGTTCAAATGGCTCTGAGCACTATGGGACTTAACATCTCTGGTCATTAGTCCCCTAGAACTTAGAACTACTTAAACCTAACTAACCTAAGGACATCACACACATCCATGCCCGAGGCAGGATTCGAACCTGCGACCGTAGCAGTCGCGCTGTTCCGGACTGAGCGCCTAGAACCGCTAGACCACCGCGGCCGGCGTACCTTTTTTGTAACACCCTATATATTAAGAGTGAATGCAGTCAGAGAATATTTTTTAAACTTTTCTCGGGCTTGAGTGTCTGGGCCCACCTCCATTCCATGCATTTTGTGGTACTTGTTCTCTAATTTTATGTATTCTCAGTCAATGTAAGTAATATTACAAGTCTTACTTGCGACTTCACTTATTTCGTGTTATTTCCATCAATTATACGTATTTCCCATAAATTTGTCGCAATTATACAAGGTTTTCTTCGATTTTTACCGATTTTGTGTCATTCTTTAACATTTCTTTTATTTTTTGCCGTTTGTATATGGTCATATTTCCGGCATACCCAGGCGTTGTTTCATTTATATGAGGAAATTTGCGTGTCCTGCCCACCAGTCTACTAAAAAATTCTAGAGAATCCCCTCTTCCCACTCATCTACATGTATTTATTTTGGATAGGAAGATAATGAAAATAATAGCCACACTTACCTCGTACCTGGTTGAGTCTCAACGAGTGGTGCAGATTGGAAACCTCGTAGTCTGAGAATAAATCCGTGTACTGCTATGGCACATCAGAGTGCTTGTCTGCAGATTCACGTAGTGATGCACTCGATGGAAACTCAAAGTCTGACATTGTTCTCCATGTTCATCTGACTTCCACTCAACCATGTAGAGATCTGCAACAAGGAGTTGACATGTGTACAGAGTTGATTTCTCCTGTTGCTCTGATATTTATTTTTTTCAGCATAAGTATATTGTCTTATTGCTCACCAGATGAGCTTCGCTACTTTTGTTTACACCTTACAACTCTGTTACATCCCCTCAACCATGTCGGGGCATTTACAAACAGTAGATTTCGGGTGTTTTTTTATCCTAGTTATAAGTTATTCTCTAGCTGACAGTGTGTCAACTGCATCCTAGAGCACGAGAGTTTCCCCTACGCACACCTACAGGGTGCGCACACCCAACAATGTAATTTATAGATGAACAGTTAGCAAGTTATGTATTCGAACCGCAGCCATCCACTGCTGATAGCTCTGCACACATGCATATAGAGGCTACGGATGCATATTTTCATCGCAAAGTCTCAATTTCAACAGCTTGTACGTTATTTTCGACAGTGCTACAGCGATGCAAATAGCGAAAAACTCTTTGCAGAACGATTTTGTAGGGGTTGTAAGCACATTTAAATTCATCCTGCTAACGAGCATAACATCTACGATGCGTGTTCTATTAACGATATTTCGTAATAATATTGTCTAGATTGTCCAGTAATAACAACGAACCACAGCATCTTGCTATGCCTGTCAGACCTCCTTTTATACTCTTGAAGATCACGATGATGGCACATAATCATCCCAATTTTGTGTGCTAGATGTCAGTTGGAAGGATGTAGAGAGTACTTCGTGAGTTTTATTCGAATGTATTATACAGAACAATACATTAGTCTGATGGTACAGCACTATGCTCTACTGCACCTAGTCATTCACAATAAAATATTCTCAAGTCATGTAATTTGCCCAGCAAGCTGAAAGAAACTGCTTAACATAGATGTTTTTTCTTCAGAGTTTCAATTCTCGCTTTTTCTTTACTCCAAGGACAGTTTCGAAATAACGAGGGCATTCTGCGGTGATCGGTATTTTTCGCAGAAAAATAGTGGAAGTTATGTAATCAGCGGTAGTGCACCTCATTTGACATCGCATAATACTGAGATGTGGATTGCACCTTGGAGTCGAACATAAAAACTATAGCGACTTTGTTCATAAACTACACTACTGGCCATTAAAACTGCTACACCAAGAAGAAATGCAGATGATAAACGGGTATTCATTGGACAAATATATTATAATAGGACCGACATGTGATTACATTTTCACGCAATGTGGATGCTTAGCTTTTCTTGTCATTGAGTGTACTTCAAGTATATTCAGTGTTCCGGTAAATTAAGTTTCTCACAATCAACTTCTCCTCATTTTAGCTGCGCAAAGTGGCTAAGGCACATCTTCTCCGCATTACACGTCATCTACACAATTGAAGCCTTACGTACTTGTACCACAGTTGGCGAATGTTAATTGTACTAACTCTCTGCTTCAATACGTTAGTGAAATTGTTTTCATAATTTTGCACGTCTGTTTAAGAAATTAGCATGATAGTCACTAAATCTTAACCTCGTGAAGTACAATACCTTATCAGCGAAACTACGCACAACACACAGAAGGGAGTAAACATGATTCATGGACAAATGGTGCAAATTACTTATCTCTCTTAGGGTAACTGACATAGGTGGTGCCAGGAAAGTCATATAGTCACAAACAAAAATAAATTAACTAAATCATAAAGTCAGCGGACACCGCACGACAGGATAAGTGCTAGTGACCATGGAGAGAAGTCCTACCCGCCAGAGAAAATACTAGATGCCACCGCTGGACAAAAATTTAAATTTAGCTACCCGCTAGCTCTCTTCATATATATGTATAGGGATAGCTCTTCTAGTATGTCAGAATTTCACATAAAAATGAAAAAGTCCAATATCAACGGAAGCCTTTTTATTTCCACTTTAACAAATTGTAAGAATGTCGTTGTTTGTCATACGCTGCTTGCTGATACAAGTTTATTTTACAGGACTAGTTTCGGGCGTTTGCTCATCATTGGCTGTATCTACATAACAAGAGAAACATGTTTCTAATAAAACGTTACCTATAGTTTATATAGTGATGTTTGAGGCATGTGTGGCTTTTGATATTATAATGTGACTACCTTCATACGTAATACTGTATGTAAACTACTGCCAACAAGCAGCTTACATCAAACAATCCATTATTTGATATTCAGAAAGAAAAACGGAACATCTTGAGGACATGTACATTAATATGTTCTGCAGAAATTATTAGCATTTCAGTCACCTCGTTTCATCATGTGTCCTGTTGCCTAGTCGGCAGAGGGTCCGCCATGGGCCCTGATAACTTCGTCAATGCGTGATGGCATCGATGCATCAAAGGCACGATTGGCGTCCTGAGGTATAACCACCCATACTGAATTCACCTGGTTTCAAAGTTCATCTGTGGTGATGGACATTGGGTCATAGCGCTGCATCTGTCGTTTCACCATATTCCACACATCTTCGATCGGTGACTAGTCAGGTGACATGGTTGGTACTGGGTCAGACTACTGCTCCTGCCGTTCCACCATATCCCACACATTATCGATTTGCGGCAAGACTGGTGATCTGGCGGGCCAGGACAAAAGGCCGACATCCTGCGACGCCAAGAAGGCGCGCGTTTGTGCAGCAATATGTAGTCATGCATTGTCTTGCTGAAAAATGGCGTCTGGGGTGCTGTACAGAAAGGGTATGGCTACAGGTCGCAGGATGTCATTCAGGTAGGTCATGCTGGTCACTGTGCCATTGACACGCACCAGCTGTGATTTTTGGTTGTACCGTCTAGAAACCCACACCATAAAGTCTCGAGTTGACGCTGTATGTCTTGTGCGATTGCGGTCGCTGTGATGCCGCTCGCTCTGAGTGCGGCGAACCAAAATGCGACCATCCTTATCAAACAAATAGAACCTCGATTCATCTGAAAACACTGTCTGATGCCATTTCTGTTTCTTGTGACGTCGTTCCATACACAACTGCCGTCTACTATGTTTCTACGCATTTGTCAAATATAGCCGGAGAAGTGGACAACGCGCAGGTAACCCACGCTGTTATGAACGGTGACGAACTGTCATCCCTAACAGTGTAAGATGTGTAACACTGTTCCACTTTCGCGCCATAGTCGTGGGGTACCCAGATCTGTCGTGCAATGCCATTCGGATGAGCTGCCGATCTTCTCAGGGGGTGGTCTGGGTGGTGCGACCTCACCCATATTGTCGTGTTGTATGGCCTTCCGTGGATCATTCTGCACACACTCGTTGCACTGCCGAAACACTTCTTCCCACACGAGCAGATATTTACCAGATGGATACATTACATTCTCTCAAGTCAATAATGCACCGGTTTTCAGGCTCATTGATTTGATGGTACGTTACGCGCATACGTCTGCGAAGCATTCTGCACGTCTGCTCAAGTTACAGTGATCCATTACCTTCCGTTTATAGGGGCAAAGACAGCTGAAGGCATATTTTCCCGGTAGGTGGTGTTGAAAGTTGACCTTGAACCCGCCGGCCGACATAGTTCAACTGCTAAACATGGCATAAAGCTCGATGCAATATCACAAACTCCAGCTTGGCCGTCCGGATAAATAAGGTGCTACTGTTCAAAAATGGCTCTAAGCACTGTGGGACTTAACATCTGAGGTCATCAGTCCCCTAGACGTAGAACTACTGAAACCTAACAAACCTAAGGACATCACACTCATCCATGCCCGAGGCAGGATTCGAACCTGCGACCGTAGCAGCAGCTCGGTTCCGGACTGAAATGCCTTGATCGGCTCAGCCACAGCTGCTGGCGGTATTATTGTGTTGTCTGGATTTACATGTATTCAAAATAGGAGAAGTTTTCGTAGAAGTGTCGAAGTCAAGAAAATAAAAAAGGTGCAAGGGTTTTTAATTGTAATTGCACCCTTTATTCCTTAACAAAAGTGTGAAAACGATGATGATGTGGCTGGAGGGTTTTACTGCTAGACCGTTAGAACCGATACCCAACTGGAATGAGTGTGGACATATCATAATGTTCTTTCGTATGCTATACACCTGTAAATATTAATGGGAAATGTTATGTTGCTTGAATATAAAAGATACTGTTACTTATGTTCTGACATGTGCATAGGGAATAACTATGTCTGGCCGTAAGGGAGGTATGGATTTGATGTGGGGCACTGCTAATTCAAATGCTTTGATTACCGAAAGGGTATGAGAGATTTTACATGGGAAATTAGGACCAGTCATAAGGAAAATATAGATACTTATTCGTCCCAGAGCAGTAGGCATCAGCAGAAGGTATTTCCAGAACATCGCTCATTGTTAAATGTCACCAGCCTGGACCTGCAATCGTAATATTTAATTGTAATTACACCAATAAATATGTTGCTGGTTTCCTAGGACGACTCGGACTGCTGTCCGGACACGTGGCAGAGGTAGCCGGTGACTGGAACAAACGGACATTTCCGACTTAAGGCATGAACTGCTGCTAAGCATCGTGAACAGGTCAGGCAAGGTACAACCACGCCACATTCTGGGCGAGTGAATAGCTGAACTAATACTCAGTGTGTAATGGGCAAGCTTCGTGATCGCCTGTGTTGTGAGTATTCTCGGATTTTTATGTGAATATTTGAGTAGATTCAGTATCACTCACTGACAAGTGTTAGCACTGAATGTATTAATAATATTCGAATTCCTACCTCTCCGGATATCCCGGACATCATCCACAGCTGGACAGTCCTCTCTGGCAGGCTGAGGCTGGCCGCTGGCCTGACGCGATCACTGATACGCGTGTTCATATGGCAGCGTGACGGCATTGGATTATGGTCACGCAGGGTGTGCTAGTGTTTCAGTGATATCTAATATCTAACTGAGACAACTACTACGGCAGAATGGACATTGTTTAATTGTGTGGTTTTTACTGCTCCTCAGTCCAGTCCAGTGGATTCTGTCTTGCAGCAGAAACGTAGGAGAGGTATTCGTCGTTGTTACTATCTTTTGGTAGACCCTTCCTGCTTCTCCTCCTCCTTCTTCATCATGGTGTAGCTTAGAGAACAGACTAAGGGATTATATAGTGTTTTAACAAACCAATTGGAACCTCAAATTTCCGACTGATAAGTTTATTGTTTCTATAGTATTACTGGGAGGACATACATCAATTCAGCCACTCCACAGGTTGTGTAAGCACATAGCGTGCAATTGATTTCTGATTTGAAATACTCAGATAGCTACAATGTAACGGACTTCCTACCAAAGGACCAAACTGTTCCGGTATGTACCAGTAGGATGAAAGGAAAACTGCTGAAACACAAAGGGTATCGATTTAATTAATCAGTCAATCAAGCTGATAGAGTGGGGGAATATTTCCAAGACATCCACAGCCTTGCATTTTCTGAAGGGTTGGGCATTGCATTCCCGAGGTATCTGCTACTTTTTTTAGGACAAAGGAGGGGTTAGTGTGGTACACGACAGACGCTGATTACATCTTCTCGAATGTCATTGTTCTAGTCGTTACTGGTTTCCCAGGTTTCCATAGCAGTGGAAGTGTGACGGCAAAGGAATACTCTGACTACCAAAGCCATGTCTGCATGAGTGACGAGGGGGCAAGGGAGGATGGAAGGCAGGAGGGGTGGGGAGGACATCTTGGTCTGTGTGTGTTTGCATGCGTTAGTTCACACAAACAGGAAGTTACCACTTGAGACAGAGTGGAAGAGAGCGAGAGAGAAAGAGAAAGAGAGAGTGAGACAGAGAGACAGAGAGAGAGGGAGACAGTAAGTGAGTGAGAAAGAACGAGAGAGAAAGGGGGGGGGGGGGGGGCAGGAAGTGAGTCTGGTACCAAATTTCAAACGGTGGCCTCTACCTGATGCTGGCCTTGACTGCTGTGGATAAGTAAGGTCCAGCTGCTGCTGCGGTACCGGACTGGTGAGGTGTGTGGCGCAGTGTGATCGACCCGGCAGTCAGCGACGTGTTCGGAATGTTTTCTTTCGCTAAATATGTGTGGCGTGGTTGTGAGAATCTAATTACATGTGGTGAGTGTTTCATGACTGTATTCCTTACGTGAATGCAACAAAAAAGGGCTGCAATTGTTTAAATGTTCCATACTGCCTTGTTACCCACAAATTATTTAAGAAAATAGTATTCCCTATACTGCAGTCAGTTTCCTGAAAAATTCCTAAAATAAATAAATAAGCTATATTCCATATACTGCCTTGTATACCATAAATTATTTAACCAAGCAATATTCCACACACTGCATTGTCTACCATAAACTGTTTAAACAGTATTCCATACACTGTAATCGATTTCCCACCAAACAGCCAATCAATTAATATTTCTGGAAGGGGGCAGCACTGACGGAGGAAAACTGTCCCACCCAAGATGTTATCGATTTAATTAATTAGTCAGACATACTGACATAGTGGGAGGGGTCTATTTGAATAACTCAAGTCTGACCTGAAGCAGCTCGTGTTCTACAACAGAATACCATACTAAGAAGGGAAAACTGGCGTAGAAGTAAACAACAGGTTAAGGGGAGCTAGGAAGGGGAAGAGGAAGGGACGGGTGAGATGTGGGAATTTTCGAGAGGTGAGGGTGATAGAGAAATGTGGCTCAGAACTGGGCTACAAAAGTGCTTGAGATTAAGAAAGTGGTTCAGCACCTGTAGGGTGGGAGGAAGGCGGGAGGTCCATGTGCTGGTTGGAGGAAACCTCTGACATCATCAGGTCTAGGGGCTATTAATTGATCATTTTCATTAATTTGCATAATTAATTTGATATCGGTCTGATATAAAGTGGTGTAAAACAACAAACGGTTAAGGGCTGGCATGAAGAAGAACAATAGGTTGAGGCACGACATCATCATTGCTGCGGAAGGTATACTAGTCCTTGATGTTGGTAACCTGTCGGCTTTGAACGAACATTACTCTACTATTAATTATTTGGGAAATTACTCTCCTCCTCGTCTGCTAACATTCAGTAAAATCTCGTGTCAATATCTCGGACAGGTTTAGGAGATACGAGTGAAGTTACGAATATTTCATTGTTACGTGCCTGTGATCGGGACGTAATTTCAATCATACACTGAAGAAGCAAACAAAATGGTACACCTGTCTAATATAGTGTAGGACTCCCGCGAGCACGCAGAAGTGCCGCAACACGACGTAGCATGGTCTCGACTATTGTCGGAAGTAGTGCCTGAGAGAATTGACAGGCCGCAGTGACATCGGAGTTCTGATGGTTTATCGCGTTCCTGATATTCACAATACACTCGTGAAATGGTCGTACGAGAAAATTCCCACTTCATCCCTGCCTCGGAGATGCTGTGTCCCATCGCCCATGCACCGACAATAACATCACGTTCAAACTCACCCAAATCTCGATAACCTGCCAGTGTAGCAACAGTAACCGATCTAATAACTGCGCCAGACACTTGTCGTATATAGGTGTTGCCGACCGCAGCGCCATGTTCGGTCTGTTTACGTATCTCTGTATTTCAATACGCATGCCTATACCAGTTTCTTTGGCGTATCAGTGTACGATCCATTTTCTCATGATCGAAAGCAGACTGAGACCCCCTCCCAGTGCTAAAGAAATCTCAATATGTTAGCAAAACTTCATAGGCAACATATGGTGTAATATGCACCAACCACAAGATCGTAGAGTCCCCTATTTCTCATTGCAAATTTTTCGAATTTTTCTCACTGTATTACTGAAATCACAGTTAGTGTGACTATTAGCGAGATGATGGATACTTTACCAAAATACGATATTCGAAGCTATAAGTAACATAAAAATTAAATGTATTTAACGATGTGTCTGTAAAATCGTTTGAGAAAGACTAGGTGCACGCTTCGATTTTGTCAGCGCAGCGCGTCGCCAAGCGACACGGGCTACTAACTCTTCGCGTCTCAGTATGTGTAGGACGAGTCGGCACGTGCGGAACGTGCACGTCGCGCTATAATGTGCCACTTCACACGTGTTATACACATCTCACTTTGCGCTTAAAAAACTAAAACTGAACCCCGCCCGAGCAGGCAATCAAGGCTCAACGGGACCGACCAGCCGCCAAGTCATCCTCATTCCACATGCGTCACCGGATGCGCATATGGAGCTGCATGTGGTCAGCACACCGCTCTACCGGCCGTATGTCAGTTTCCGAGACCGGAGCCGCTACTTCTCAATCAAGTAGCTCCTCAGTTTGCCTCACAACTGCTGAGGGCACCCCGCTCGCCAACAGCGCTCGGCAGACCGGGTGATCACCCACCCATCCAAGTGCTAGGCAAGCCCGACGGCGTTTAACTTCGATGATCTGACGGGAACCGGTGTTACCACTGTCCCAAGGCCGTTGGCCCACTTTGCGCTTAGCCTAAACTTATTTTCCACATTGGATCGACTAATTACTGCTCCAGCAACCCACATGCTGGCATATGAAATATGAGGTCGAAGTTTAAGCTACATTAATCGTAGAAGAATGTTATGACTGACACTTTGAGTCCACGATATATGATTTCTGGACGGCACCGAAGTCCTCTTTAACAATTGTCGTGCTGCGCTGTCGTGTTCATGGATGACTGTCGTTCTCTTAGCGGCACATTTTATGCGGAGTGCTGCCGTACGTCAAAAGGTAATTAGTCTATCGCGGCGGACGTTTATCGACAGCTGAGCAAGCGGGTCGTTTTATATTGTGGGCACGGTAGTGCTTATAGGATGCGTCTTGGATCCAGTGCGCCGTCACGTTTGGTGCACTAATTCAAACTGACCTTTACAAAAGCGCTGACGGAATTCTGTAAACAGTGACGAGAGTGTAAGGCTGGTGCTTTCTAATGACACTTGAAAATAAGGCTGAATTATTATCTTCAAACACATCTCACTAGGTCTGACGTGCCCACACTTGAAAGAATTTTCGTCATCTGAAACGAATCGGCGTAACGAATAGGAATCAAAAGCACTTATTTTTAGTTATGTTCCATCTTGACGCTTAGCAATGATGTCCAAATGTTGCCATATGTTCCTTTTCCCTGCATATACTACTATACAATCATTTTACCTTTGTAGGTATTTATTTCTCGTAGTTATAACCCAAATACTAACAACAGATGACAGTGAGTAAAGCACTTTGTGTTGTATTTTGTGGCCTTTGAAAATGACGGAAAGTCGAAACGCGTAAGGTGTTGTTGGAAAAATAAAAGTGTGCTCAGGTCATAAGAAAAATTATTAAAGGTGCATCCAAATGGCCGCGGATTCTCACAGAATTTTCATGCAAATTACAGTGATTAAAGCACTACACTTGTATTCTTCAGGATTATAGTTTGAATACTTATACGGTTGTGGGGTTTGGGTATTACATGGCTGCCCGAAACCACTTAAGACGAGAACTGAGGTAGTTCTTCATCTCATTGCGAAATATTAGTTGTTAGATTTGAACTATTTCAAGTCAGCTATTTCCTTATGCCAAAGGATGTGGATAGGACTATGGCAAATGCACTAACTTCATGGACGGCTGTCTGCTATTTGCAAACATGCGGAGCCACTTTGAAAACTGTCGATCGCATCACTGTAGCCACTGCGAACTGCCTGATTATGGAGTGGCCGAGCTTTATCTTACTGTCATCATGATGTATACTATTTGGACTGAAACAAATGCTTCGAAGTCGCAAAGTAGCCCACCAGTTTCTCATGCACTCAGTGTGATCCACAGAGTACCCATACCTGGATCGTTAACCGTCAAATACATATGGTTGGCAGGCACACGAAAAACGAAGAAGGAAGATTCACTCCCTTTTGCCGGCAATGACAAGCCCTCATTGAGAAAAGTCAGGGGATCAAATCGGCCCTCTCCTTTTAAAGGGCCGTCACAAAATTTGCTTTTGGTGCAAGCACATAAAACCTAGATCCGGGTAGTCTAACTAGGACGCAAACGCATGTCTAATTTCTTACCATTGTACCAGCTCCTTTAGTGCAAAGTACAAGATCAGAGCTAATTTATGAAAGTAGGGGCCTTTAATCTCGTTGACTGAAGAATAAGTCTCTTCAGTGATAGTACCGTTCGAAATGATCCCCATTAGCAGTGAAGCCGTGTTTGGAGACGTACCGGACTCCGGTGGAATTCCAGCCTGATTGTCACTTGCCACACGACCCGGCATCCGCGACTCATGGACTGGGGCTCCATTTCATTTCAGCAGGGCCCCTCTGATTGTCATCCACAGCAACCTTACAGCATAACGGTACGTCGACTCTATTCTACTCTCCATTTATTGCCCTTCATGACGAGCCAGGCTGGGCTTACATTGCAGCAAGATAATGTGCGCCCACACACGGCTAGAGTTTCTATTGCTTGTCTTCATGTTTGCCAAACCCTACGTTGAACAGAAATGACGCCAGATCTTTCCCCAACTGAGATCATTTGGAGCATTATGGGCAGAGCCCTAAAACCAGCTCGAGCTACTAAAGCTCTAAAGTGCCAGTTGGACAGAATTTTTAACGATAACTCTCTGGAGGACATTCAACAACTCTGTCACCTAGCCGAATAACTGCTTGCATAAGGGCCTGAGGTGGAACATCGCACTATTGATTTGCTCAGTTTGTGACGCTCTTTCTCACGAATAAATCATGCAATTTTTCTGAAATTGTAGTCAGTTGTTCGTCTGTAGATGTGCATCACATCGTCACATTTACCGACTTACGACGCAGTTCGATAATTTCGTCGTGGTGCGCCCTTTTTTCTTTTAGGATAGTCCACAATTTTTGTGAACATGTTTTCTACAAGACTAATTGTAACAGAAATATGATTGATTTTAATATAAACTTTTATACAAGTGACTTTGCAATCAAAAATATACAAAACGTTTTATCAGCAGTTACTAGCTTTATCTGCTTCATGTGTTGTTGGTAAAAATGTTATTGGTATCCCCAATTTGGAACTAATAAGATCATTTAGTACATTCGAGAATCTTAACCACCTGGCCAATTATTTTACGGCTTCACTTCAAGAATTACGAACTCTGGACGTGAGCTATACATCTTTTCTGGGACAATCACGTCTACGGAACGTATCAGGTTAGTAATGTGTATCTGAATCTGTGTGCTCTACCTTGAAACGGAGCACACGGCTAGGTCCCTACATGTCCCGCATCTCCAGTACAATTGGATACAGGTACATGTCATTCGTGGTAACGCAGTGAAGAGTAAGCGAAGGAAGAATTTATGTGGAGAATAATTGTTGATCTGGAAACACACGATTATCACCACATTAGATACTTAGCACAGTTGACATTTGACTTGATGGGAATTCCATGAAAGCCCACAGTGAATATTCATTTCATTTCTCCTTCTGGTTTTCCATTTGTAGCAACATATGATATCTGTACATGCACATTCACTGTGTAACAGTTAATTTTTACTTTATTTAAATGAGGCTATGACACAAACGCTGTCAGCTTCCGATGTACAGTTTTAAGTCTAGTAGCTGACAGCCACCGTCAAGTTAAGCGATATACTCTGTCAGCTTCTGAGTGAGAATAATACTTCAGTCTGAATACCTCTTTGTTTGTGTCAACCATCACTGCCTTTACATAGTACTGAAGTTTCCACTGCGCTATAGCATAAGTTAACAGTATCAGCTGAAGATGACGAACGTCTTGTACTGCAGAATAAAGTTGACACTCTAGCATGGGATCGCAATAACGTTTGAGTGACTCAGAAAAGTAGTTGAAAGTGTGTAGCTGTAAGTAGAGAAACCCTCATTTCTTACCTATACGATTGTGTATTACGACTGCTAAGCATGCTATTTCATCAACGTGTTTTGCAGTGTGAACTATGTGACAGCGTAAGTCGTTCCTCGCCAAATGCAGCTTAACGTGCAAGTTAGATAATTAATCCCATATGTGTTACGTGCAGATGTAGGAGAAGTTCCTTTCTAATTCTGATAATTATTTCAGATAAATTTTAATTCCTTTAAAGTGTGGTACAAAGACTGAATTATGGTCGTTATTCAGTGCAGATTACCTTGCCAGTTTTAACAGTATTCGTGTGAAGAGTTTTTGACAAATAATATAGACATGTTAGACATAGAAATATTTAATTTTATCGTTCATTGTGTTTTACACCAAGTGTGACAGAAAGTTTAAACCATGATTGTTTACAAGTGAAAGTCAAGTCATAAATTAGATCTGTGGTGCCAATATGCCATCCATGTGCACTTTTTCTTACTGTTTTAGAAAAATGAAGTTGCAACAGCAGCGCTACATGTGTTTCGTGATGTGTCCACCGAAGGTGGCTCAGGAAAAATACTCAGGTAGAAAATGAATATGTTGTTTATTGTAACAGACCTAAACAGCCTGAGACAAAATGACTGAAAACAAATCATTCTCTAGATACTGAATAAAAACTAATATGTGATCCCTGAAGGTCTCAAAATTTCAAAGTAACTTCAAAGCTACAAAATCCAATGTCCATACACTAAGCGTGCTACCATCAAAGTCTGAAAGGGATGTGCAAAACTTGAAGCCCCGTGATGATGAACGGATGCACAACCATTTAAATCTGGTCTATGCCGATGAAAGACAAAGATAGATATTACAAAGTCCAGTTACTGGTCACGACACTGGAGGCCACGTCTCTCCATTGTAGAGATCACGAATCATGGAAGTCAGTAGCTGACACAGCCTGCAGGCAAAGGACTACTTCGATGGCGTCGTCGTCATAGTAGGCAACCAGAGTGAGATCTGGACTGTGGGAACACTTTCGCAATTAGTGCTTGGCGCAGGAAACCCGCTTGGAGTGGACTGCTGGAGCGTAGCGTGGGCGCATAACTAAATACTACTCGGGTGCCAGGATACTGCAGGTAGATATTTCAGTTACGTACCCACTAAGGAAAAAGGTTCGCAGCACCGGTGTGCTCTGGCAGCACTTGGATTGCCAGCTTGTGATCGGGCAGAGGGCGCGGCTATTTGCTGTCTGTCATCTAAGATATGTCCCCTGTGAGGTCCATGCCCATGTAATACATCGATACTGCTGGTTGTGGGGGCACAAGGCCTCAACACAGCATTTTGTACTCGAAATCTTTATATAATGTGATAAATAACCTAGATAATTTCCTTTTCGTGCCAAGATCGAATGTTTGTCTATAACGGAAGGTCTTTAGATATACTTACGTATGACGATAAATGACGTACGGGTGTTTCGTACTGGAAACACTTACGTATTATAATCAAAACTTTAGTTTGGGGAAGAAATCGTATTTTCGAGAGACTGAACGTTCCCCTTAGTATGGAATCCTGTACATTATTGTTTTTGACCATGTCGTGTTTAAATTTCTTGTTTGTAGCACTGAAAAATCATGTTTGATTATTACGAAAGTATGTCGTTTATCTTATACAGTGCACTAACGATCTCGTCAAAATTGACCATTTTTGATAATATTTATTGTGCTAAACGATCAGAAAATGTAACGTTGCTGGCTAAGTCTACTACCACAGGTATATGCACGATCAAAGGTAATAGAAATGAAGGTGTATTTTAGCTAGTCATAGTTGTTATTTATTTTTTCTTGATGTATTATCTTTTATTCCCCTGAAATGGTCTTTGATCAGTCTGTTCCTCAGCATCAACTCATTTACGCATAAGATTGAGTGTCAAATATTATTGCAGCTTTGTTTTCTGTTGTTATGGATCAATATCGATATGGAAATATCATTGTGGTACTTTAATTAAGCGCCTGTAGTCATATATTATGCAACAATTGCAAGATTCACAATAGCTGCGCTCTTGCAGTAACTGACACTTTATTTTAGCTGACATGCGTACTGCAGAACAATAATTCACTTTATACATGGTAATATCCTTAATGGAATCACTCTGTGTGTGTGTGTGTGTGTGTGTGTGTGTGTGTGTGTGTGTGTGTGTACGTGTGCACTTACGTGTTTCTGACGTGGAGACGCTGTGTGGTCACATGTGAGATGTAGTTCACTGATAATGCGGCTGAATTTTTCCTAACGATACACAATTTTTCCTGAAGGAACTGTGTATTATGTTACTACTGACAAAGCATCTGTTCACAGATCTAGGTTATTCATGCGTGTGACGTCATGTGTTTGCCTCTGCTTCTAAGCAACACAAAGGTTAAACGTCCCTCTGTGTCTAGATAATAAGTAGCTCATCCACTTGGGGGATTGATCCGTACATGCGAAAACTTAGTTTTATTCTGTAGTACGAAAGCGACAACTTCTTTCTGTATGGTCAGTCCAGTTCAGTAATAAATAATCGTCTACAGATCATGTGTCTCTCCATTTTAAACCACCTTTTGGAAATGAAAGGTGTAGATATATTTCGTGTGTGACGACCATTCCATTGAAGAACCCTGAAGAACTACTATCTGAAATAATGCTTTCAATCTGTTTCTTAAATATATGATGTATAACCCTATTCTGGCGGAGAACTGTTCCAGAATTTTTAATATCAGACTAAACTGTTTGTTATGTTAACAGTAATCGCCATAACTGTTAATACATTTATCCCATTGCCTGGCAAGACGGTCGACGCCTTCATGGAAAAGAACTTTGCGGCTGACTACAGAACCATGGTGGTACCCAGGTCTACATCTTTTCGTCGGAGGCAAATCCACGGCCACGAGTTTCTTTTAGCTGTACTCCAAAAATATGGAAATTGCATGGGAAGAAATTCGGGCTGTGTGGAGGATGTGTCCGTCTGTAGTGTACTCGAAACAAACTTATCAACACGTGGGTCAGCATTATCCTTCAAGAGAATGATGCCGTTCGTCAACCCACAGCTATTTGACTTTCTGGAACAAGGTGATACGCTTAATACACAGCGGTCAGTGGACGTTTTGCAAAAATCGAAGAAGGCCATGAAGTCCAAACGTCCACGAACGCTGGCGGACGACATCATTTTGTTGCAGGATAATGCTCGCCCACGTGTCGCCAAAGTTGTTTCGACTATGCTGCCAACGTTTCGCTAGAAGCCCTTACCCATCCTCCAGAAGGTCCAGATCTCTCTCTTCACGGTTTACATGTGTTTGGAGCCCTGAAGAAAGACGTTCTGGGCCATCAGTTTGCTTCGAACGACGAGGTTCACGTCTGGATAGAATCACGGTTCCACAGGCAACAGCAAACATTTATCCGTGAAGGTATTGACCGTCTCGTCTCACAGTGGAATTGGTATTTTAACAGTTACGGCGATTACTTTAGAAATAATAAACAGTTTGATTACTTTTTCCATCTCTCTCGGTTTTATTTGACTGCTCCTTATATGAATTTATTTAACGCTGCAGCGTTTCCCAGCGTCAGAGAGGTGATCGGAAGGATGATATGGTTTAATCTTTTAGTTTCCCCGCCAGTGGACATACAAGGAGCATTCTATAAGTTTCCGTTCGAAGACCACACGAACGCCTTGCTCACATGCCAGTGTGTCGGTTACCGGAATCGGAGAAGTGCTGGATTGCACATCGGTGCAGAAACGACCTCAAACGGAAACTTCTTAATCGTTCCTTATCCATATTGATGCAGATAAACTGGCATAGGTCCCATAGTAGAGTACTGCGGAAAGCTATCACGCACACTGCAAGTGAAGCGTTCTATAGGCAGAGCCTCTGACCCAGGTCTTAACTTGCCAGCAACAATCGGGCAGGCCAGTTAGTACTTATTTTGCGATCGAATAACGCGGACCTGGCTTTTGCATCACGCCATGCTCTTGGTTTCGTGTGCTAATAGTTTAAGTCATTAACGCTGGTCGCGTTATGTGCTCCTCTTTGTGTCAGTCTCTGTGCCGTTTCAGTCTGTCTGCAGCAGATTGGTCCACACATCAAGCTTATCGCAGGTTCCAGGGACCAGGTCTCCAGACCTCAGGTCATGCACCACCGTCGGCTAGAGCACTTACGTATGTGCCGACAGGATAGTTTTGCGGTAGTGTCACGACTGAATTTTCTAGCAGAAACTCTCCCTGTGTTTCTCGATGTGCAAGAAAACATGAGCTCATCCCTAGTCTCAAACTATGGCGATATATATGCGTGTGGCTGGAGCAGTGCGCGTATTATAATGCCCACTCAGTTCTTGCAAGGACAATTACCTAACTGGCTGATTCGTTTCTCCACATTTGCAGCCCAACGAAGCTACTGCTATTTTATAGCTGGAGGTCAGCAGCTGTGAACACAGTGTTCACACAAATTTCTCCTCTGCGTTGTACAGAGCGTTATGCACTCCGTTCTGCACTTGACGCCGGTTCAGAGAAGAGTCTCCGAAAATTTCGCTCTCGTCTTTCTCATAGCCAAACTCTCGCCCCACTTGGTTTATTTTGTTCTCCATGTCACAGCCTTTTTCGAAAATAGGATCGTTCCTCTTATTTGTGGAAACTCTCTCTACAAATCGCAAGGGTCCTACCATTGAACTGTCTCGAAATCTCGGCACTTTACTCCTTCCCGGTGCGTTTCCGCCAATCGAACGTTTTGTGACTGCTCCAGACACCTAAAAAGTTACATGTGTCTATCACGTGTGTATCACTTGCAGTTCACGTGATCGAATGCGTCACTGGTTTTGTTTGCGCCCATTTAGAATGCCGAAACACAGTTTTCTAGAGCTTCTTTCTGTCCTACTTCTGGTGGCCCCGTTACTCGTCCTGCAGTATGCATCACCTGTCCGGTCACTGACCCACTGCTGGACACCCCCTCTTAAGAGCTTTCCGTAGTGCCTCCCGGGGTGCGGCCTCTGCATTTGCCCTCGCTGGCTTCCACACAAAACGTTTCCTCTCGCTGCTTGTTTCACCTTCTGCTGATTGTCATGCATTATATAGCAGTGGTGTGTTAATACCGTCGATTGAGTGTCATTCCTTTTGCATTACATACTTACAGGCAAATCTGCTCATTACCACCGAAATAAGTTATGTGTCATATTCACCTTCTCGTTACGATGTATAAAACTCTTATGTAAGGTGCGAAATTGGCCTTCATTTATTCTGCCACCTTACATATCCCCCTCCATCCATGTCCAATTTTGCACTGGGTCAATCAATGATTGAGAAATTGATTGAAGTCAATGCAAAATGGTTGCAACTGCTGACTGTAGCAATTGACCTATTTACTGACCAACTTCCTATTTTAATATTCTGTATACCGTAGATAGTGGTTCGATATAGTCTCTTTATCGTTCTATTTCACATTGAACTTGATTTTATGTCTACAGATTTGATCTCTTAAGTTATGTTTTTTTTTCCTTTCAACACTTAACATTCCTCCCAATTTTTTGATTTTTATGCAATTCTATTCAGCTCATCTAAGCTTCTTATTTTTCAGTATAGTTGTCCACATTTTAATTTCAATTTCAGTACAAACAATTGGAGCTTATCTTTGAATTTGTATCATATTTAAAAAATTTTAATTTTGATACTGGTCTGTTTTTTGATTACCTACTTTATGTTAAATGATGATGGATATGTATTGAAGTTGAGGAAACCGTCATTTAACTTTATCCTCCCATTTTTCAGTATATCCAGCTTTCATATCAATTATAATCTAAGTAAGTTTCATTTCTTATAATAAAGCTGTATGACTTATTTTAAACTCAACCAAACGATTCCCATGACTTTACAGGCATAATCCTATTCATGAACATGTCAATATTCCTCAACATATTAAATCTATGCATTATAACTTTAAAAAAATTTCAGATTTGACTTTTACAAACATATTACATTTCTAATCCTATTAATTACTTTACAAATCTTAAACAGACATCATGGAATATCTAAACCTATTTATATTTATCTATCATCTCTTTTTGAAAAACCTATCACACCTTTCCTAAAATGTTAACTTCAGGTTTTCTTTATTAAAACATGTTGAAAATATGAAATAGTAGGAAACATTATCTTTGTGTCAAGATAAAAATTATCAAACGCATCGCCAATAAAGATCTATTGCTAACACATAAAAGTCTTCAAATTGAAATATCTTTAAACAAAATCGCAAAAATTTTTGTTTTTTCCCTTTGTTCGGATACTAGTCTGTCACAGACAGTTCTTACTCCTACCTCTTTAACATGGTTCATTGAAATTGACACTTTATTCTTCGTGTGTTTCGAAGTGCCTCCGTCGAACATGGGAAGACGATCGGCCCTGGGCCTCGCCTCGTCTCTGCTGAGCATGGAATCACGGTCGGTATGCGTCTCGCCGCGTCTCTGCTGAGTATGGAATGACGGTCGGCAGAGAGCAAGGTTACTGAAGATCTGAGCGTGTCGTGAATGTGTGGTGGCCTTTGATCCATTTCGCATGTGTCTATGGCGACGTTGTATTGGGGACCTATTCTTGGCAGCATAAACTTTTCTTCTTCATTTGACGAATCTTTGTGTCGATTCACCAATGGTCTATTGGTCTCCAGGTTTTCCTATGAGTATCTCCCGTCTTTCGGTATGATATCTGAAGGTGTTGCAACTCACCATAAGGAATATCGGATTTTTGTACTGCTAGAACAGTTAAAATGCAATGGGAAGGGATTTGAAAAGGTTTCTTGATCTCTTCTGGTCCAGGCTACTCATTCTTCCAAATCTTCTGCGTTGCATCTTGCTGTCTTCTCACTCGTGTCATCGTTCTTCTCTGGACCTGGAATTGAGATTGCAGACCTGCTGAACATCGTTATCGTTTAATCCGTTCACGTGGCGTCTTCTTTGATGTGTATTCTTTTATTGTGTTCAGTGGTTCATCTATACAGATTGGACAACCTTCCATCGTTTTCTCGCTCCGTTCCATGAGTAATCAGGGGTTATGTCACAGTTGTTGCATCCCTTATGGTCTGATATCCGTTTCAGCGATTCTGCAAGTTGCGTTACAGAAATGTGTCTCTTCTTCTTCCTGTGGTGAATTTAAACACCCGCTCTTCCTCGTTGTACTTTGTCCTCCTCGTTGTACTATGTTCCGGTTCGGTAGAAATTCCTTGTCTCTTCATATGCTACTTTGAACAGTTCACAATAGAAGTGCCACGTATGTAACACTTTCACAAAACCATTGTCATGAAGCTTGTATGTGGCTTATACAAGCGTAACGCTCACTTCGTGGTACATGTTGATCGTATCCAGGATCCGTTGTAGCTCTCCAAACTTTTCCACAGAGGTGTTATCCTCTAGGAACGTTGCTTTCACGAAGGCCTCATCTTTCGTCATCTCGTAAGATGACGTACCAGGCAATCACGCTCATTGTTCCTTCCTCTCACGCCTAATCTTTCTCCTCAGTCCTGCCGTAAATCTGGCCGCAATGATGGTGCCCCTTGTCTGCTGATTTCACATCTAATAGAATGTTTGTCCCTGCTTTGCCTATCTTACTCCTTTTACGTCTTCACCTATTCTCTATCTTACATGGTATCACTATATATTTTATTCTAACCCTTACTCCCTTAAATTACTTTACAACTTTGCAAACATTATATTTTTATAGCGTTACAAAGAGTATCATTAATTCTACCCAAAAATTGTTTTTGTTGTCCGTTTTTCCCCATTTTGTTTAATTCTTCCTAAAGATAAAGGTCAAGGTTTCCTCATCTTCATCACGATGGAAAATAACATTGAATTTGATGGTGATGACGGTTAGTAAGTTAGTGAATTTTTCCCATTACCGCTTATTATTCTTCTAACTACAAGTACATTATTTTATTTAGAAAGTTTCGCACCTTGACTCCATTCTAGCGTCTTTTTCTCAGAAATCTCTTCTTCTTGGCGTTAGCTGTGACAGAACCTCAAAAACACAGTTTATCTCCTTTCTCTTTTCTTTCCCTTTTCAAAAATTTTCTCTGTTGTTTTACTGCGTTGTTTTAAAGTTTAAAAATTTATTTTCTCAGTTGTACTTATCCCTTTCTCCTTTTTCTTGATGGTAAACTTTCATATTCCTTTCATCCCTAATCATACTCTTCCGTATTGAAATCTTTTCTGGGTCAATCTTACTTCCTACAGTTTACCCCCTTCCACGAAATATCATGTTTCTTGCTTAGTTTAATACTTCAATTCTCTTTCCTAATTATTACCTCCTAACGACTTCCTATATTTATTTCCCTCATATCTCTCTTTCAATATCAGATTGTGGTACCTTCCATCAATTACATATGCTTCACATATTCCCCCAGAATATCGCTTCAATTATTTGTTCACCGTTCTTGACGGAACAAAAGAAAAAAGCCTATCTCCTTCTTACGTAATTATCTATTCCCTTCCACTTCTTCACTTCCTTTCGTCAAAAAAAATCAACTTCCTCCTCCTTCACACTACATCTTTAAGAGACAATCTACTACTATTTCGTCAAATTATCCACATGCTGATCTCTATCATCCTTCTTGTTTTCTACTCTTTCCCCAGAACACATTTCTTTTGCAGAAGAGTTAATTTAGTTTTTACTTTCCTGTCATTTCTTCATCATTCTCCTTTTACCTCCCAACCAAATTAACTTTATTTAGTTAAATGAGATAAGTACAAGTTAAAAGTTTTACCTGTGTGCGTTATGTTATCTTTCTTTAATTTCTGGGCATTTAATATAACTAAATGCTCGTGTGGAGTTACTCTTTTTTCATCTGTCTAGCCGTTATATAATTTTAAATGACTCACATGGCACAAACCTATGGTATATTATCCGCTTGGCATAATATTTCCCTCTCTGTTTCATGTAAATGAGCTACATCTTTTACAATTCAGTTATTATCTGTTTTTGTGCTACTGTCTATATTCACCGTTACTAACTCCTGTTCCTCATCATCGGTCGATTCCCAGTCAACTGAATCCCAGCATGCTGGTGTTTGTATTCGATCTCCCCCTAAACCTACTTTTGAATCTTGCTGATAAAAACTAAGTCTATTTACATGTTTAATTATATAATGAACTTCATTATTCGATTGAATCACTTGTGACTGGTCTTCGTACCGTTCATCTCGTCTATTCTGCCTTTTACCTTGGTTTTGGTGGCCTCAACTCGATTTCCTATACCGGTTCATTTCGCGTGTTTTTTCCTGCTGAAGCTTGATTTTCCCAATCTTTCTGCTTTCTGGCCATTCCATTTCCACCTGAGTAACTTAGGTTTTGCTGTTGAAAACCTCTGAACTATCAGGCTTCGTTTGCACCGGGATTATATCTCGGAGCATAGTTACCACCGTAGTTTCTAGGTCCAAATCCACTATTACAATTCCGTGGCCCACAAAAACCGTAATTACTGTTCGTCCTCTGTACGTTTCCAAAAACGTAGTTACTATTGTTATCCCATGGGCGATTGCCAGTCCTCCCTAAATGATTACCTTTTCCCACGTTATCATTGCTATTGTAATTATTATTACTTTCTGCAAATGGGCTTCCTCTAAAATTTGAAAGACACAGTACATCCAGTTTTCTGCTGCAAAAAGCACACTTCCTTCAACATATATAACATATCAACAGAAGTCAGTAGACAGGGTAGAGCGCACTAAGTTTTTGGTGTACATATAGATGAGAATCTTAACTGGAAAATTTATATTTTGGATCTTCTAAAGTGACTAGGTTCAGGAACTTTTGCAACCAGAATAAATGCCAAGTTTGAGGATATAGAAATTAGTACGCTAACATACATTGCATACTTTCACTCTCTGATGTCATACGGAATAATATTTTGGGGTAACTCAACATTTTGACAAAATGTATTCACTGCTCACAAGAAAGTGGTTAGAATAATGTGTGGGGTTCATAGTCGTACAACTTGTAGGCATGTTTTTAAAAGATTGGAAATTCTTACAACAGCCTCACAGTACATTTACTCACTAAAGAAATTTGTTCTCAACAACATGGATCAGTTTAAAAACAATAGTGACATTCATGATTATAATACCAGCAAACAGAAAGACTTACATTATTCTTTACTCAACCTATCTTTTGAAACGTCCCCTTTGAACAATTATACATGACTGTGCTTAAACTGACACACAATATTTTTTAGCGCAACGCAATCTGACTTTCAAAAACCCTACAACAGAATGGCCCTGACTAACATTAACCTATACCTTTCACAAATCACTTACCTCACAAAAATCTTGGTTACTCGAGCTACTGCAATAAAGCGAGCACCACTACTGCCAGCTAAATAAAAGATTCAAACTACGGAAGGCACTAACTACTGATAGGCATAGTTAGCAAATGAAAGATTTTAATAGAGAATAAACAATGTATTTACCTTAATAATGTTGAAAACTCATAATATACATAGCAGTTCATGACATCCAGTTTTAAAAATTTTACAACTCCGCCAACTCTCTCCCCACATCCACCACTGCTGGCGGCTCACCTCCAACTGCGCAACGCTACGCGCTGTTCACATCCAGCTGCCGCTGCCCAACACTACAATGGCAGACAACAATGCCAACTAGCCACAGACTGCACACAGCACAGCCAGTGATTTTCATACAGAGTGCTACGTAACGTTGCCAGTAAGAAAACATAAACAGCCTACTTACACTTTGTCAGAGAAAAGGGTAAAATGTGCTGCTATAAAAAATTTCGACAAATTAAGAGATGAAATCAAATGTCTGATAGACAGCAGTAATAGCATCAAAAATAAACTTAAATCATATCTCCTTGACAACTCCTTCTATGCCATAGATGAACTCTTGAATAGGAATAAACAAATCTATAAATCTAGTATATGCATTTTGTGTCATTTAAGGGAATGGGGTAAATAAGAGAAATATTAATCTTTAACTCTGTGTTGTATTAAGAAATCTTGTTTCATATGAGCATTTCTTGTGCACTTGCCACGTTCCACATCATAACCGCTACCGTACCATGCAATTGATCAATGGAACACGCAACTAACTAACTAACAAACTAACTAACTGACTTAAAGCCTGATCGGTTGCTGCTATTCCCCCTATCATTGTTTTGTCTGAGTGCATGTTGTTTCTTGGCGTCATCTTCACTGAAAATGAATTCAAGTTCTCTTAACATTCCTTTAAATGATTGTATATTATCTCCTGTCCTACCAACCAATGACTGCTGACAACATAACGGTAACTTCATTGTGCATATCCGTAACAGTTTGTAACGCCGGAAATGCATATCCTCCTATTTACATCTATAGTACTATAATTTTTTTCCTTATTTTGTTACCTGAAGATATGACGTTTCTGTGTCTTTGTATATTGTAATTGTTTTACTATTCGTATATTTATGCATTTATGTCGATGTACAATTGGTTTGTTTTGTAAAGACTATTTGTATTTTTACGCTGGGTCTTGCCTAGGGAAAACTATGCTATCGAACGAATACATCGATAGGTCGCGTGGAGAACCAAAGTGTTTATGATCTTTGGCAGTGTGAACTCGGCCGCGTGGAGCGCGGGCAGAGCTGGGTCTGGCTGGAGTAGGGCGGTGGAGCAGGTGTGTCGTGTGATGCTCCCGCGAGTTGCCGCGCTTTCGGGGTTTGGCAGCATGTGATGGCGCTCGACTTGCTATGATAGTTTCTGACACGGTGTCGCGGACGGAATGCATTAGCTGGTGCACATCAAGAGCCCGTTTCGCCTGGTGACCGTGTCGAGAAGAAGGCGCGCCAACATCCAGCTTCTGCAACAGCGACGGCTGACAATGAGTGACTGTTGCCACCTCCTCGATCGACGGTTTCAAACCTTCAATCAACCAACAAGGAAGACTGGAAGCACGTAAAGTTTTAGAACTGTACGGCAGACCTGAGCTTTCCAAACTGTTCCATTTTCATAACTATAATTACAGCAACTTAGCATGAACATTTGTTGCTCATCGTCCCAATTGCATTACCAAGGAGGGTCCCTTTTTTAGCATATTCTAGCTTACCTCTGACTGCAGCACAGCTTGGTACGTGCTGCATTTTACTATTGTTAGTTGTTCAGAATCATTTAATTCAAGTTCAAAGTTAAATCTCTTATTTCGTAATTGCGTAGATTCAAGTAGCTTTCGAAATGATTGTTGAAGTATCCCAAGACTAACCTTATTTTACTGAATTTCGTTGTGCTTCAGAAACAGAGCTCACTATTAATTTCAGTCACTAAATTAACTTTCAATTTTCCGATTTTATTAATTCTTATGCTAAATTAAGTCAGTGTGTAGCGAAATTTATTACTTCTGACAAATTTTCAGTTTTCACACAACACGTGTCAACCTTCAGTTGCCACGCTTTTAGTGCTAATTATATGTGCAATAACCTTTCTTTTTTCAGTTATTATAGTAGTTGTCCATAGGACTGGCGACCGTAATGTTCCCCAAATCTCAAATATCTAATTAACGCCAATTAATTGTTAACGTGACAACCGCACATTTACTTTCTTCATTAATTTTACCCTTTTCTCAAAATTAATTTCCACCAATTTCATTTGCATTTTTCCTTTCATTTCGATGTAACCCTTTCCTCCCTCTTTACCGACAGATTAACTTCGGTGACGATTTCTTTTCCCACATTCCCATTAGGTACAAGCGGTTTAATTTTTCACTGTCATTAAGGTCGATAAGTGAGGGGGAGGTTAGAAGTTCCCCATCACTGTTTCGATTATCTAGAGACTGATTCTATTTTGTCATTTCTTCAAAAATGTAACCGGTTCCTTTTCTCATGAATTTTCGAATAACTCTTTCTGTAACAACTCATACTTTATTGTATTTTGGGTTTCCGCGAGCCAGTACTGATCCAAGAATGCGGATTTAAATTGCCCATATTATTGACAGTTGGCAGCTACTCTTTGCATGGTTTCCGCTATTGCGCCGTCCATAAGCCCACAAATGAAGTCAAGTATATGTCTAGGTGGCCAATGCTCTGGTAAACCGATCTGTGATTGATTTATGAACGAGAGTGGGTGTAAGCCGCTCCCGGTTTCTTTGTAATGTAATTTTCTGACTGTCAAAAAGTGATCATTGTCAAATTTTTCTATTCCATCACACATCGTTTGTGTATTCCCAACATTATCCGTTCCCTTCAACTGTTTCATGTTTGCTCGTGTTCTTTCTACCACATTTGGGTCTTCAGATGACATATTTACGTCCCATCTAGCATCGTATCTACGCATTGCTGTACAGTTATCTAAACCGTACCGTCCCCCGTGTATCGGACTGAAAGATTCCTTTCATTTCCCGTTACTGATTCAGGAGGGTCGGCTGCGCACTATTGGAACGCGCACGTTTGCCGTTCCTCGCTCCATTCTCTGTTGTGACCGCACATTACCTGCTTCGCTCACCTGTGTTAACTGTTCTTATCCTATTTGCTTCTGTTTCGTTTCGGTAATCATTGACGCAACCTCTTGTGGATATACGACTGGAATCTCATGACTTTTTTGTGTTTCCGCTACTGTTACGGAAGACTGCCCAACTGACTTGTTTACTTCAAGACCTCTGTCCATCACTATTTCGGATGATATTACCGATTTCATTGCCTCAATACTACTTTCTGTACGGCTCTCGATACACTGTTTCAGTTCTGTACGAAGCTGTTCATACTGTTTCTGATTTTTCGAGACTATGTTTTCAATGCGTGTGTCGAATCTTTTTAATGCGGTTCCCGTGACACGTTTTCTGACACTGAGCTCGTCCACGATTTGTTGCGCCTTACCAGACGTCTTACGTGCTAAGTTGTTAACTCATTGGTTAACATTAGACACGGCATTCTGCACCTAATCAACGTCAGAACGCATCTTTTTCAGGTCAGCCATTAACGATTGTATATGCTCGAGCGAGTCTCTCGGCTCTCTCCGGATTTCAGTAAACTGTTCGTTGACTTCTGTTCGTAGTTTTTGTTGATCTTCGCGGACCTTTCCGAACCTAGCATAGGTTTCAAATTTGAGACCATTTAAGGCAGCACTGGTTACCGATAATCCAGCGTCTGTTGCTTTTTTTAAATTCGCCGTTTCTATCTTTAAATCTGCTAACTTTGCATTTTTCGTTTCACTCGTTTGATTTACGACAATAGTGAGTTGTTTCAACATTGCAAACACACTATCCTGGTGTAGATTTTGCCGTTCGCATCTTTTACGTGGTGTCTCACAGACTTCCGCACGTAATTGAAATTTGAAATTTGTGCTAAGTTCTTATGGAACCAAACTGCTGAGATCATCGGTCCCTCAGCTTACACACTACTTAATCTAACTTAAACTACCTTACGCTAAGGACAACACACACACCCATGGCCGAGGGAGGACTCGAACCTCCGACGGGGGGAGCGGCGCGGACCGTGGTACATATTGCGGACGCACTTACACAGATTCTTTGTGCTGGAAACTGTCCCGTATGATTTATAATAACAAAATTTGGCTCAACATACTGAAGTTGTTCGTCCTCTGATTCTACTTCTGACCCAATAGCTCCGTCATTTGTTTGTTTTTGTGAATTCTCAGACTGTGACACTAACCATGAAACTACCGCCTTTCCCTCTGCGCTATCACTACGTTCCGTTCCGTGACACACACTCGATAACTTTTTGTGGTACATCAATCTCTGTCTTGTCGAGATCTTCAGTTTGTCCTATCTGCGATAATCTCCGTTCTTCCGCCGTCTCCGACCGTCTAACTAACCTCTGTCCTTCTGGAATTGCGCGAGCTTACGCTCTCGTCAGCATCAAGTTATATGATCTTAAACGTTTCCAAACTATCATAGAAAGTTCTTCGACTATGTACACATCATTATCAACGCTGTTCACGGTTTGTAGAATTCCAACAAACTTATCGTGTGACAAAACACATCTAAACAGATACAAAAACTTTGACCGTCGTTTTCACAGAAACTGTTGATCATATAGAGATAATTTTTATCCTTCGTCCACTGACAAGGGAATATTCCCAAGTCTCACTAAACGAATTTGATGAAACTTGGAAGGCGTGTAGAAGGGGCAATTGTCTCCAATTTCACTTTTAAGGACTAGGAAGTAATTTGGCATATCACGTTAGGAGGGAACTTCTTCGAAACGATGATACATAACAAATGTTTCCCACATAAAAGTTTATGCGGAATTTACGTACCGTACTTGAAAACTGAATAACCAAATTTAGTGGTAATTTGAAATTTCGCAAAATACCCAACCACCATTAATTAGTTTTAAAAAGTGGAAACTTTTGTTGCGACATAAACTAAAGACGCTTTCAAGCTACATACATATATATGTAATAAAGCTGGTTTCTGAAATATCATTTCTGAAAAATAAACTGTACAAAATGTGCTGTCAAATATACATAATTAAGTATCTATACATTTATTATTAGCATAGCTATTTATTTTACTTGCGTCTGTTTTACATTGCTATTTTACGACGTTCAATGCTGGAAGAACTTTGTTAGAAAACTTTCAGATCTAGTTCTGTTGAATGGTTTCGATGTCAATCTCCACTGGAGAAACACTAAGGTAAGCTACAGTCACTAGTACATAATCAATTCTTTTCACCAAGGCTTACCAGAGTACTGAAATATTCCTAATACAAATCAGAATATTTAGAGAATCACCCACGAACATTTGAAATCCTAATGAATTTTGTTTTATGTTGTGTTCTCTGTCGTGTATCTTATGTGAAGAAATGTGGTTCATTCTATATGTGTGGTGTAAGTAAACGTTGTCTTTTAAGCATTTATTTACAGATTATCATCATTGTAACTATTTTTATCATAATAATGAGTTACTTTATATTTTCATTTAATAAAAATACACGTATGTGAAACGGTAAACTAAAAACTAGTAAACAAATAAAGAGAGTGTAAAACGAAAATAACAGATTAAAACACCAAACGAAGAAAAATAAATAACTAGACTAATAATGAATGTTTGGATATTTTAGATAGGTACGCTGAAAATACTCTGGCTGCACGTTGTGTACAGACCATTTTCCAAAAATGGTATTTCTGAAACCAGCTTTGTCACACATGTTTGCAGCTTGAAAGCGTCTTTAATCTACGTCGTAACAAAAGTTTTCCGTTTTCAAAATTAATTAATTGTGGTTTACGGAACTTAAAATTATTGCTGAATTCGATTATACAGTTTTCAAGTACGTAAATTACATCTAACTTTATGTGATAAACATTTGTTGTACATCATCTTTTCGAAGACATTCCCTCCAAACCTAACACCCCAAATTACTGTTTACCCTTCAAAAATGAACTCTGGTACAAAGAGAAAGGTCTTGAATTGTTTCTCCTCTCTACACAGCCGCCGGGATTTATCAAGATAATTTCTTGACACTTCTGAATGCTCTCTTGAGAGCAATATTTCTGGGATATTGGGTTATGACAGTTACGGTAGTTTCCTTGTGAGTTGTTGCCAGGGAACTCCACACCCTCTTCGGTTTTATAACGGGGGCTGCGGCTGAAACAATGCCATTTTCGGCCTGCCGTGGTCCCTGAAAACGAACGTACGTATGGACGCAGATCAGGTGGCACAGGTCACGCGGAGCAATAGTGTGGAAAGCTATGACAGGTGGCGTGCGTGAAGTGTCACAACGGCCCAGGCGTTTGATTACTGGCTGTGATTAGCCAGGCCGGTTAGTTCTTTCAATAAGATAGAGTAACATGGACCTGCCCCCTCGCATCGCACAGTGCACTTGGTTCTATGTAACAGCTGTTTCACTCATTTGCACAGTTCGTGTATTATGCGTTTCTACATTCCAGTATATTCGTGGTGTTCGGATTCCTTACCCCCACTATACTGACACACATGTCGAGTTTTTTCCCCTTCTATGGTACCGCACCCTCGTAGACTAGAGTAGAGACGATTATGCCGAGCCGGCCGGGGTGGCCAAGCGGTTAAAGGCGCTACAGTTTGGAATCGCGAGACCGCTACGGACGCAGGTTCGAATCCTGCCTCGGGCATCGATGTGTGTGATGTCCTTAGCTTAGTTAGGTTTAAGTAGTTCTAAGTTCTAGGGGACTGATGACCTTAGAAGTTAAGTCCCATAGTGCTCAGAGCCATTTAAATCATTTTTAATTATGCCCACAGGACAGTTTGGCGATGTCGTCTTTCCTAAGCAGATAAAAGAAATCTTCAGAGCACTGGCAACACATCTACTGTAGAGTAGATGTACAGCGCTGGAACGTTCTGGGACTGGAATACAGTACGTGTACTAAACTGTCGATTTACACGTCTCCGAACTGAACGTTGGGAATAACTGTGAATTAAATGCTGTATCACTCATTTGTCAATCCGAGGGCCTCCTGTGACTCATTTATTGGTATTTTGACTATTTATGACGCAGGTATCTTTGACAACATGTTACTGAGTACAGCAAATTTGCTCTCATAACTGTTCCTGAGCAAAACGGGTCAGTTGTTATCGCTAATGACATGGCCTCTTGCAGAATGAAAACACTCTAAATTAGTAGTTGTTATGCAGTTACTTGATGAGTTTCCTCCATTTAACACAGCGCTCAAGACTACGTCACCCGATGCTGATATGCCCGAAGTTGAGATAACTGGAACGTATACGGACAGGGGGAGAATATGGAGGTAATTTGCAGGTAGTCCTATGGAGAGAAACGTACTTTGGAAGCGTCTGAGAATAA